>NW_027361695.1:12777500-13257500 GCF_039654945.1 Dendrobates tinctorius
ATGAGCATGACATTATCTCAGGTCCTTCATGCAAAGCATTACTGGGACCAGAGGTGAGAATAACAATATTTTTTATTTTTTCATTATTTTAGCATCCTACCTATCACATTCCAAGTGATGCGCAAAACGCTTGCAAAACGCTAGTTTTCCGTGGGAAAAACGCATGCAAATTCGCATGCGTTTTACCCGCGGCGGGAGTGCGGAAATGTTGCGGAAGTTCCGCAGCATTTCTGCAATGTGGGTACATAGCCTAAGGCTGGTTTCACATTTGCGTTTTTTTGCGCTGTAAAAAACGCATACGTGCGCATGCGTTTTTTCCCCTATATTCAACATGGGTGCGCATACCTGCGCGCTGGCATGCGCACGTATGCGATTTTCATGCGCTGCGTTTTTTTGGGGTGTGCGTTTGTATTTTACAGACGCAGCATGTTGCATTTTTTGGCCCTGCAAAAAAGCGCATGCGCACGTATGCGCACGTTTTGCGCTAAAAATGGCCATTATAGCCTATGGATGCGCATACGTGCGCACTGGCATGTGCATGTATGCTTTTTTTTAGCGCTGCGTTTTTTTGGTGGTGTCCACTTGTTGTACTAGTTATAATCTTCTAAAGTAAAAAAAAAAAGTCTATATAAAGGAGGTGCCTGCCAAAACTCTGCCACTACTACACTGACAGATTGGAGAGCAGACAGTCAACAAGGAACCCATCTTCTATCAGCGAAGAATGTGAGTATATTACATTATATGCCTGTCCTTTTAAATTATGTATGTACTAATGATTTTTATTATTTTTACATGCAGTATGTCTTCAGAATCCGAGTATTCCCCATCGCGGCAGGAATTGGCGCAAGCAGACCGTGAGGTGATTATTTTCGTGCATCTGGTAAGTATATCTGCTGCTTCTCCAAATCTCTTACGTTTTTTTCAACTTTTTTAAGACATCGTCATCATCATCTTCTTCTGCGGACGGGACTAGTGAGGGCGAAGAGCGGGAGCAGCGAAGCCAAGTCCCGGTGGTGATACGGAATGTATGTATCAAATGATTTGTAATGTTCTTTATTTTTTATCTTCTATTTTTACTCTTTTTTATGTTTCTTTTTTTGTAACTTTTTATTCAATTTAAATTTGATTATTCTAATGAATGTGTTTTGTCTAGGTTCCACAACGGGATGAAGACGTCTACCTGGATAATGAGCAGCTCATCAGCCTGGTCCAGGAGCGTTCGCCGTTGTGGGACAGCCGTGACCGGCTGCACAAGGACATTGTGGTGACCCGGCGGCTATGGAATGAGGTGGCCGCAGCGTTGATGGATGGCTGGGACAGCGCCACAGCATCCGCCAAAAAGGCGTTTAGTGAGTATTTCCCTGCTCTGTATTGTGCCGCAGTGACTGTTGTCCTTGACGGCACTGTTGGGTTTCGTGCTAGGTGTATTCTAGCAGGAAACCCAACAGTGTCATCGGGGTCTACAGTGACTGCTTTGAGTATTGTATTGCTACATTGTGCCGCAGTGACTGTTGTCCTTGACGGCACTGTTGGGTTTCGTGCTAGGTGTATTCTAGCAGGAAACCCAACAGTGTCATCGGGGTCTACAGTGACTGCTTTGAGTATTGTATTGCTACATTGTGCCGCAGTGACTGTTGTCCTTGACGGCACTGTTGGGTTTCGTGCTAGGTGTATTCTAGCAGGAAACCCAACAGTGTCATCGGGGTCTACAGTGACTGCTTTGAGTATTGCATTGCTACATTGTGCCGCAGTGACTGTTGTCCTTGACGGCACTGTTGGGTTTTGTGCTAGGTGTATTCTAGCAGGAAACCCAACAGTGTCATCGGGGTCTACAGTGACTGCTTTGAGTATTGTATTGCTACATTGTGCCGCAGTGACTGTTGTCCTTGACGGCACTGTTGGGTTTCCTGCTAGGTGTATTCTAGCAGGAAACCCAACAGTGTCATCGGGGTCTACAGTGACTGCTTTGAGTATTGTATTGCTATATTGTGCCGCAGTGACTGTTGTCCTTGACGGCACTGTTTTTTTTTTTACAACAGTGGACAAAGTCCGAACACGTTGGCGTTCGATCAAGGACCGCTTCAACAGTGATGTTCGTGCTGAGGGCCAGGTTCGCAGTGGATCTGCGTCAAGGACCAGAACTAGATACCGTCACTATCACGCGTTGCAGTTCCTAAGACCGGTCCTTGCCACGAGATCGTAAGTATTATAAATTTTGGGTTTTTATTTTTATTAATCTGTGTTTTTCTAATCCACAGCTGATGCTTCTTGTAAAGGCATGGTAGTAATGATTTTCCTTTCTTCCACAGCACCTGGAGCAGCACCCTGCAACCTGGCCCTGGAGCGGTCCTTCCTCGGACGTCCTCTGACCCGTCCCAGCCATCCGACAGCCAGGAAGCACCTTGCAGGTCAGCCACACACACAGCTGGTGACCAGGAAGCTGGGCCATCAGGTGTTCCCCTGTCCCAGGTCTCTGCCACTGGTTATGCGGGCACTACCCGCCAGCGGCAGAGGGCCTTGGACAGGAATGTCTTGCCCGAGTTTATGCATTTGAGCGAGGCCTTTAATTCCAGCCTCAAGTCACTGTCCGACAGAGTTGAAAGCGGTTTTGCACTCATGGAACGTGGTTTTAACCACTTTGAACACCGCTTCAATTCTGTAGAACAGCGCCTTGACCGTCTGGAGGCCGACCTCAACAGACCAGCACACCATTTTTTTAGTAAGATTGAAAAGGGCATGGCGGAACACCTTAGTCCTGAGCAACAGCTGAATGTGCTGCAGGCCTGCAACAATGCTTTCTTGCAGGCTATGCAGCATAATCGGTACGGTCAGCAGTCAGTGGTGTCATTTCCACCTGTGCCACCATTGACTCGCTTCACCTCACTACCGACTTGTGCTGCATACCACTGCACGGACACCTCTATTCAAAGCCAGGACACCCACCGTTACACCACCACAAGTCTGAGTGCAGCTGGTCACTTCACCGACACCACCATGGCAAGCGCTGCTCCTGTCTGGAGCACCACCGCCACTCCCATGCATGCGTGGAGCTCAGCCACCACTAGGCAAACATGGAACAGCCCTGCCGCTACAACAACATGTAGTAGCCCTGCCACCACCACTCTGCAAACCTGGACCATCACTGCCGCCACCAGTCCTCCTGCAAGGACGAGCACTGCCAACGAAGAGCAGCAGCAGCAGCCACCTCAGCAGCAGCAGCCACCTCAGCAGCAGCCACCTCAGCAGCAGCAGCCACCTCAGCAGCAGCAGCAGCCACCTCAGCAGCAGCAGCAGCCACCTCAGCAGCAGCAGCAACCACCTCAGCAGCAGCAGCAACCACCTCAGCAGCAGCAGCCACCTCAGCAGCAGCAGCAGCCACCTCAGCAGCAGCCGCCACCTCAGCAGCAGCAGCAGCCACCTCAGCAGCAGCAGCAGCCACACCAGCAGACGGGGGACCTACACTCAATATTTAACCCCTAGTTCAAGGCGAAATCTATCAAGGCGGGCATTGGGCCAAAGTCGGTCCAGGCACACAAGCCTACGGCGACATGCCATTACAACTAATGTACCTGAACAGATTTCCTCTCCTCCAAGTGTTCCTAGTTTAATTCCCTTAACTGGACTACCTTCCCCCACAAGTTTTGTTGCCCCTTCCCCTCAAACACCGTCTTCAACTGCAAGTGTTGCATATTCCCTGCACACCCCCAAATTGAAACCATCTGCCCCCAAACGCCGGAAAAAATAATTTTTTGGTTTATTTTTGTGATTAAAAATAAATTTACATTTGTGGTTCACCATTACAAAGTTTCATTAATGTTGTTTGCGCCGCTCACACACACTGATGGGTAAATACATGTTAAAAACCAACCCAAGGCCTAGTATAGTCATATGTGAAATAACACGGACTAGTATAGTCATACCAAGGCCTAGTGTAATAACTCGAGTTTTACCAACTTGGATCTGGTTTCATGAAAAACAAACTGTTGAAACTTGTCTAAAAAATAAGTTTCTTTCTAGTTTCACCAGTTTGTTTTTTGTGAAACAAGATGCTAGTTGTTAAAAATCGAGTTATTACAGTAGGCCTTGGTATGACTATACTAGGCCATGGTATTTCACATATGACTATACTAGTATTTGAAATACCACGGCCTAGTATAGTCATTCCAAGGCCTAGTGTAATAACTTGTAAGTTGGAATGGAGCAGATTACATTCATCCACTCAATGCTGACTTGTATTCCCCATGGACTTTCATTGGGGTTGGGTTTTGAGGGTTGTGTTTTGAGAAAATCACATACTTTTTTTTCAACTAGTTGCACAATTTTCTCTTGAAAAAAATTGGTTTCCTGATTCATGGCCTGCAGCTTTGCTCGTTCCAATATATTTCACGCAGACTAGCAATGCTGCATTTTAACTCATATGTGTATTTACCTGCCCAGGTGTGTGAACATCAAAAAATTCAGTTATACATGGGAAGTTTTTTATTTAATTGGAGTTTAAAAAATATAGTGCACTCAGTAATGGTATCAAATAAGGTTTTTTATTACCATAAACAAACAAAAACATTACACCATTTCATCTTGCCAGTGCACCCGTCCTACATCAGAAATAAAGTAGGCCGCAAATTGGTCCCTCATTTGGCCAACTTCAACGGATGACCTGAGAGTGTGCTGAGTGAATTCAGGCAATGGGTTAGGAGCATCATCGTCCAGTTCAAAGGTCGGGTGCTCTTTAGCCATCACAAAGTTATGTAGAACCACACAGGCCTTCACCACCTCATCGACTGTTTCAAGTTTAAGATTAATGGCCGTGCCCAGAATTCGCCATCTGGAGACAAGAATCCCAAAAGCACACTCGACAGTTCTTCTGGCCCTGGTCAGCCTGTAATTAAATATTTTTTTGGTGTGGTCCAAGTCCCGGCTGGAGTAGGGTTTCAGTAAGTTTCCGCACATTTGAAAAGCCTCATCGCCAACCATTACAAAGGGCAGTGGCGGAGCTTCGGTGTGAGGAAGAGGCCGTGGCATAGGGAAATTAAATTGGTTGCCATACAACCTCCGGCCCATGTCTGAGTTTTTAAAAGCCTGCGAGTCATTACCACGGCCAAATGCTCCAATGTCCACTGCTACAAACATACATCCGGCATCCGCAATGGCCATGAGTACTATTGAAAAGTACTTTTTGTAATTATAGTACTCAGATCCCGTTCTTTGGGGTTTGATGATCCGTATGTGTTTACCATCAACAGCTCCCAAACAGTTGGGAAAATTGCATACTGTCCAGAATTTGTCAGCAATTTCCATCCACTTTTCAGCGGTGGGCAGGGGCATAAATTCTGGACAAAGAACATTCCAGAGAGCCCGGCAGGTGTCAGCAACAATTCCAGACAAGGTAGAGATTCCAATACGGTACTGGAAGTGTAGTGAAGATAGGGTTTCTCCAGTCGCCAGGAATCTGTGAACAGACAAAGAAGTAAAATTAATATTTATGTATATTATTTTAAAAAACTATAAAATAAAATATTAGTACATTCACGAAACTAATTACCCAAGGTTTTGAATACTAAATTTAAAAAAAAAACATCAGACCGCACCCCTTGGTTTTTAAAACATACCGTAATGTCACCAGTAGCCGTTCCTCAGGAGGAATCGCACGACGGAGCTGTGTGTCCTGTCTCCGGATGGATTGTTGGACACGAGCAAGCAAATCCATGAAACTTTCGTGGGACATCCGGATATAATCTGTAAATTTCTCCGGGTTTGACTGGAGCTCGCTGTAGAGGGTGTGGTATGCCCCACGGCTCTCCCGGAGTTCAACAATCGGATGTATCCACATACGCCGCCGTCTTCGCTGCCTCTCTCTCTTCCTTTGTTCATGGCAAGCAACTGCATACGCCTGAGCCATCGCGATGTCCAAATCCAAGTTGAAGTGAAAACTCTTCCAGCGCAGATCCATGGTCACGAGAAGAATCAAGCAAATGTGAAGAATACTGTAGACAGGGTCTATATATTAACATACCACACCCACAATGAAGTCCCATTGGTCTTGTGTGTTGTTGAATGGTCGTTTTTTCTTTTTTGTGGGGTTTTTCCAAAACCTGTAAAAAAACGCAAACGCACAAAAAACGCATACAAACGCGCAAAAACGCTGCGTTTTTTTCCTGCATGCGCATAAAAATGCTTGAAAAAAACGCAGCGTTTGTATGCATTTGTATGCGTTTTTTCAATGCGTTTTTTTGCGGGAAAAACGCGCTGCAAAAAAAAGCAAGTGTGAAACTAGCCTAAAACTTGATTTCTCAGCATTTGCACATCAGATTTTTACAAAACTGGTATCACTTTTATTGTTGTTCCTTGACGTATAGTGCCATAGTACTAGTTTAATTAGTAAAGCCATCCTGATAGTTTCGCTTGAAAGAGGACCTGTCACCAGGTCAAAATTGGTAACTTTTTGCTCTTATTTTATTCCCGGTGTTCCCCTGAGCATATTATTTTTATTCACTTGTTTTTTTAAATCCATCATATAGTTTATAAGATATGTGCCTTTTTATTCAATGCTGATTTTTATGGTCTTTACCAAGAGGCACGGTGCTCATGGGATCCTCAGGGGCGTGTCTATAGGCTGCTCTACATTATTACCCATGGAGGCACTCCTCCTTGGGAAAGATCATAATAACTAACCCCTTTACAACCTACGATGTATTGGTACGTCATAAGTCACCCCCGTCTTTGGTGCAGGCTTCAGTGCTGAGTCTGCACCTTTTCCGACAGATGACAGCTAAGGCTAGTTTCACATTTGCGCTTTTGAGCGCAGCGACGGCCTGCGCACGGCCGCCACTAAGCCCCACCCCCTGCCACGGCTCCGCCGGTAGCTCCGCCTACCGGCGCATGACGCTGCATGCATCCTGCGTCCCCTATCTTTATCACTGGGGGCGCAGGCCGTGCGCAGTATGCGCTTGGCGGCGCATGCGTCCTTTTCACGGTGCGCAGAGCGCAACCAAACTGCAGCAGGTTGCGTTTGGCGCTGGTCGGCGCGCCCCTAACAGCTGTAGGTGGAATCGCTGTTAACATGTTAAATGCCGCTGTCAATCTCTGTCAGCGACATTTAACTCGTGCAAACCTGATGTGCGTCATTAGCTTCGCCCATCGGTGGCCATTCACATGACAACCTGGGGTCTGCACTTTTGCCCATTGGTGACCATTCTGCAGGTGACCCTGAGGTTGTCATTGCTGAATTGCTATGAGCACCTCCCCGTGGCCGGCGATCATTGCAGATGAGAATTTTTGCTACACATAGCAGGGCTGCAACCCTGCAATGTGTAGCACAGGCGATAGGATGATCGCAGCTTCAAGTCTCCTAAGGAGACTACTGAAGCATGTAAAAAGCAAATAAAGTTTGAAAAAATATTTAAAAAATTAAAAAATATGAAACTTCAAATCACCCACCTTTTTGCCCCATTCAAGAGAAAAAAATTAAAAAAATTAAAAATACACATATTTGGTATCACCGACTTCAGAAATGTCTGATCTATCCGGATCGGTAAACGGCGTAGCGAGAAAAAAATCAAAACACCAGAATTACAGTTTATTGGTCACAATAAAATGCAAGAACGGGCGATTAAAACATCATCTCTACCCCAAATGGTATCAATAAAAATGACAGCTCGGTACGCAAAAATTAAGTCTTCACCCTCTCCCAGATCTTAAAAAATGGAGACACTACGGGTCTCGGAAAATGGCGCCATTTTATTTTTACAAACTTTGGATTTTTTTTTCTACCACTTATATATAAAAGAACCTAGACATGTTTGGTATCTACAAAGTCGTAACGACCTGGGGAATCACAATGGCCAGTCAGTGAACTAAGTAAAAAAAAAAATGCAAAAAACAATTGTGGAATTGCAGTTTTTTTGCAACTTCATCGAACTTGGAATTTTTTTTTTCTGTTTTCGAGTACACTACATGGTAAATATCAGTGGGGGTCGTTGAAAAGTACAACTCGTCCCGCAAAAATCCAGCCCTCACATGACCAAATTGAAATAAATGATAACAAAAAAAGTTTTGGCTCTGGGAAGCAGGGGAGCGAAAAACGCGAAAATGGAAAAACGGGGTTAATGCAAATAGAAAGGCCCATAACCCTGGAACCATATGGCGGATTGGAAAAGAAAAGAAAAACTGCCTACCCCGAAGAACAGAAGGAATAAAATAATAGCAAGCTCTGGCCACGTTTAGCCTCTATTATCCGGAGGAAAAAATGACAGTTCCGCATTCTTAATCTGTGATGACATGCTGGGAATTGTTGTGCACAGAGTCACAAGTTGCAGACAATTTCTATAACCAACTGTTATTTCTTAGACGCAATGTCCTTGGCGAAACTAAAAGTCTTGGTCTCAAGATGTAATCAGTTACTTGATAAATTGCATTTGCTTCCGATAGACTAAAAACACCGGCGCGCTTAATGTCCGGCTACCGCTAGGACCCACGTTAAGACAAAGTGAAGCGCTTGTCAAAATCTGAGATCAGAACGTAAGATACACTGACAGTCCGTGGATTAGGACATCCACGGCGGCGCGTCTCGGTGTGACATCTCTCTCCGCACCTCTTTGTGACTGCTTGGGTCCTCCGAGCCCTTTCAGCAGCTGCTGCCTGGAATAATAGGGCGAGTAATGTAGCTTTGCATAATTCATGGTTACAAGGTGCACGTATTTGTTGATAGGAAGAATATTTCATCTACACGGCTGCACGTGTAACCCCCGCGTCACTGACAGCGGGAGACAAAGCTCAACGCGACGGTAACATTCCTATGACAACGTTTTATGATAGAAAATATTATTAGAATAAAAGTGCAAATAATAATAAAAAATAACTAATAATTTAAAAGTAACTAAACTTCTATTTATTTACTTTGTCTTTCTTTATTTTTTTTTAAATAATTTTATCCAGCATGAAAAATTATGAAACTTTTCAATTAACTTTATTTAAGGATTTGTCTTCATTCCTGAAAAAAAATACCCACGTAAAGTGGCTTCTTTTTCCCCAAGTCTATTTTCCTGCATTCAGGTACATTAATTACAGAATATACTTATTTGGAGTACAGCTGATGGCAGTGACAGGCATAGCTCAGCACAACACTCAGAGGATCACTTCCATCATCCGTTCTCCAAATGGATACATACTGATATCAATGCAGCCAGCTGAAGAGAGGCAAACAGACTGGTGAAAAAGAGTTTGAAAGCCACTTACATACAGTACAGACCAAAAGTTTGGACACACCTTCTCATTCAAAGAGTTTTCTTTATTTCCATGACTATGAAAATGGTAGATTCACTCTGAAGGCATCAAAACTATGAATTAACACATGTGGAATTATATAATTAACAAAAAAGTGTGAAACAACTGAAAATATGTCTTATATTCTAGGTTCTTCAAAGTAGCCACCTTTTGCTTTGATTACTGCTTTGCACACTCTTGGCATTCTCTTGATGAGCTTCAAGAGGTAGTCACCAGAGATGGTCTTTCAACAGTCTTGAAGGAGTTCCCAGAGATGCTTAGCACTTGTCGGCCCTTTACCTTCCCTCTGTGGTCCAGCTCACCCCAAACCATCTCGATTGGGTTCAGGTCTGGTGACTGTGGAGGCCAGGTCATCTGGCGTAGCACCCCATCATTCCCCTTCTTGGTCAAATAGCCCTTACACAGCCTGGAGGGGTGTTTGGGGTCATTGTCCTGTTGAAAAATAAATGATGGTCCAGCTAAACACAAACCGGATGGAATAGCATGCCGCTGCAAGATGCTGTGGTAGCCATGCTGGTACAGTATGCCTTCAATTTTGAATAAATCCCCAACAGTGTCACCAGCAAAGCCCCCCCACACCATCACACCTCCTCCTCCATGCTTCACGGTGGGAACCAGGCATGTAGAGTCCATCCGTTCACCTTTTCTGCGTCGCACACGGTGGTTGGAACCAAAGATCTCAAATTTGGACTCATCAGACCAAAGCACAGATTTCCACTGGTCTAATGTCCATTCCTTGTGTTCTTCAGCCCAAACAAGTCTCTTCTGCTTGTTGCCTGTCCTTAGCAGTGGTTTCCTAGCAGCTATTTTACATTGAAGGCCTGCTGCACAAAGTCTCCTCTTAACAGTTGTTGTAGAGATGTGTCTGCTGCTAGAACTCTGTGTGGCATTGACCTGGTCTCTAATCTGAGCTGCTGTTAACCTGCGATTTCTGAGGCTGGTGACTCGGATGAACTTATCCTCCGCAGCAGAGGTGACTCTTGGTCTTCCTTTCCTGGGCCGGTCCTCATGTGAGCCAGTTTCTTTGCAGCGCTTGATGGTTTTTGCCAATGCACTTGGGGACACTTTCAAAGTTTTCCCAATTTTTCGTACTTACTGACCTTCATTTCTTAAAGTAATGATGGCCACTCGTTTTTCTTTACTCAGCTGCTTTTTTCTTGCCATAATACAAATTCTGTCTATTCAGTAGGACTATCAGCTGTGTATCCACCAGACTTCTGCACAACACAACTGATGGTCCCAACCCCATTTATAAGGCAAGAAAGTCCACTTATTAAACCTGACAGGGCACACCTGTGAAGTGAAAACCATTTCCGGTGACTACCTCTTGAAGCTCATCAAGAGAATGCCAAGAGTGTGCAAAGCACTAATCAAAGCAAAAGGTGGCTACTTTGAAGAACCTAGAATATAAGACATATTTTCAGTTGTTTCACACTTTTTTGTTAATTATATAATTCCACATGTGTTAATTCATAGTTTTGATGCCTTCAAAGTGAATCTACCATTTTTCATAGTCATGAAAATAAAGAAAACACTTTAAATGAGAAGGTGTGTCCAAACTTTTGGTCTGTGCTGTATATTTTTTTTTATTTCACAGGAATTAAGACAAATCCCTAAATAAAGTTAATTGAAAAGTTTCTTGACTTTTCATGCTGGATAAATTTTTTAAATAAAAATAAAGTGTAATTACTCTTACAAAGACCCTAATTCTGAAACATGTATCTCCTTAGAAAATATCTATTTTGTTAGAAGACTAATGGCGATTCATTTTCATCTATGAGCAGAGTGTTTCATTTTCCTGTAGCGCCCCTGCTGGGGAAACAAAGCATTTCACAGCTCATGTTGAAATCAATGCATGGATGTATTGGGTCCTCCAGAGCAGTAAAAACATAATTTACTTTTGAGTGTACTAAAAAGAAGACCACCAATGACTGGACAGTTGGATTTCAACATGCCCAATCTTTTTTTTCCTCAGGGGAGCCAGCAACTTAAAATGAATCCGGCACCTGTTTATTTTTTATGTAATTCAAGAGCAGCATGATATCAGGACAGAAACCCTTATTCTAGTGATGTAGCACTTACTGGGCTGCTTGCTGGAGTTTTGATAAAATCAGTCTTTTATCTGCTGCGGCTCTACCAGTTGCTCTGTATAACCCCACCCACAATGATAACTTCCTGTGTACACTGTGCGTAGGCAGAAAGCTGCTAATCAGTGGTGGGGGTGTGGTTATGCAGAGCAGGAGGACTGACTGGCACGGGACACTTAGTCCTTGAGTGATAATCTCCTGCTGATAAAACACTGAAACTACAACAAGAATCCCAGTAAGTGGCACATTGCTGGAATCAGGGGCTCTGTCACTGCAGCGTGCTGCTCTCATATTACATAGCAATAACCTGCTTCCTTTTAATCCCTTTACCCACATAGTACACATGCATACCCAGTGTAATCGAGCATGCATGTGTATGAGGGTTTGGCTGAGATAGCTCAGTTAACGAATGTGTAATGTGAAGCCCCTTTAATGAGGAAGGTTTATCTTTTCATTACTTACATTGGATTGTTATTCTCATCCTTTCATGTTTTTTTTCTATCTTATTGTTGTTGTGAAAATTAATGTCTCCTAAGATTAACGGTAAAGCTGACGCGCCAAAGCCAAGTATACAGGGCTGGAAAGAGGAATCCGGTGATTACTCATTAGAAAACATTGCTTTTTCAATAAGATTACAGACTGAAGGCTTTAGGAGCCGTCAGGTTATTTACTGTTCTGTGGAAGAAAATTATGTTTAACGCAGCCGAAAATGAAGTTTTTACTGGAACCGATGGAAGGGAGAACGGTTATAAACCACTTGGGCCATGTTGTGTTGTTATCGCCTCTCTAATTAGCCTAATTGAATTCTAATAATTAGGAGAGAGATTATGGGAACGGTTTCTATTACGGTAACTAAAGTTGGGCAAAACTTATCACCGAACTTGGAATTTTTCAGAATCTATCGGTAAAATATACTGTAAAAACAATGGGGTCATTCGCAACTACGACTCCACGCACCTAAAACGAGTCCTCGATCACTGACGCTAACATACAAAAGGGAGGAAGAAGAAACAAAGGCGCAGAAAGACAACAAAATGTCTCCGACGGGAAGTGTAAAAAGTATTGAACATACGTCTAATTATTCAGTTCCCAGAAGTTAGGATCTCGTACATCACTGATAAGCACCAGATGTTTTATGTATGATTTCACGGAAGTATTCCTACCGCTCTAGTTGACTAGTTCTACAGAAGATTGACAACTTGCCGGTGGTAACCTTCACAGATCTTGAGGCATGGAGATTTGTGTGAACAATAGGAATTGGCATATCCCAGGGACAGTTCATTAAAATTCATCTGCTGCTTCTTATCTATCTCCAGAAGTTGGCGGCGATGGATATGAAGTCTCTATAGATCCTTCTTGTTTGCGTGTAGAGCATGGGAGATGGACAGCACAATTTCATTAGTGGAAAACAAATCGTACCACCCGAGAATAAATAAGAATTGAGTTCTTAAATCATAAGCGCTGGACGTTTCATCAATATCGTACCTTGGTTACTTCCGTTGAATCTATTTGGAAGGTCTGCGCGTTGGAAAAGATGGCCAACAAAACTAGAGCGTAGAACAACCAAGTCAAGTTCTTGTCCTTTCGTATGAGGACCATCCCAATGACTATTTAGCAAAGTGCTACCTGTGTCCAAACTGACCAGAACCTCGTAAAAAGCTGCTAAGATTGGCTGAGATATTTAGATAAATGGTGGGGGTGGTGATCCTAATCCTTACGCTAAGTGATGAGAAGCCTAACTACTCCTCTTCCCAGATCTAATCTGTGATACCATCATCCACCGTCATTGATCGGAGTCGTGTCGAGCCTTCGGATCATAAGTGAACACTATGAGCGTTTAACATACACAATCTATAAAGAATCATGAAGCTTTCAATGATATTTATGCAATGTAATAAGGTAGCAGTAATTCGATATTGATTGCATGCACTTTGCAGCTGCCCGCAACGCATGTAAGAGAGCAGGCTCATTAAGAAAAACAGGATATAAATAAACGAGCGAGTGTTAGCGTGGAGAAGCGAACAAGGTCATTTTTCATTTTACAGAATGTCACATTTTGATGACCGGAGAAGAAGTTACTTTAGCGAGCTATTAATCAAGAGCAAAACATGTTGAACGGGCAACGGCACGTTCCGAACAGGTGTCGAGTCGAAAACAACGGCTCCTGGAGGTCTTCTCTGGGCCTCTGTCTCTGCAGGGAAATTTAAGGCTCTCGGATAATGTGCTGACGGTACGCAGTTCTATGGCATGCAACATCAGGGATTTATTCTGAAAGAGTCACGTGATCATCAATGAACCTGTGCAGGAAGGAGCAGCCGACTCCTTGGGTGCAGCTCGGGGAGATAATTTATTGCTCAACTCTTGTAGAATTTATATAATTTTTTTACAAAAAAAATTACAATTTAATGAATAGATAATTAGGGACTAGAATTTATATTACACAAAGGCTGATAGTTATGCTGTTGACCCCATAGACTACAAGTAAAGATATCAAATAACTGTCCTCGCACAATTCTATGCACTACTGTACCATCCTGATAGGGACCACTAAAAGGTTCTTGGGATTATGCCCCCACAGTGCCTCCCTTACACATGATACTGCCTTCATAGTGCCACAAAGTATGATGACATCAAAGAATAATTCCCTCCCACACACTTAATGATGCCCCCACAAGGCCTCACAAACATTATGATGCTTTTAATACCACAGTACACAGTATGATGTCCCCCACGGGGCCCCTAGACATTATGGTGTCCTAAAACCATAGCACAAAGTATGATGTCCCCACGGTGCCCCTGGACATTGTGATGTCCTGAAACCATCGCACAAAGTTTGATGTCCTAATGCCACAGTACACAGTATAATGTCCCCACGGTGCCCCTAGACATTATGGTGTCCTAAAACCATAGCACAAAGTATGATGTCCCAACGGTGCCCCTAGACATTATGGTGTCCTAAAACCATAGCACAAAGTATGATGTCCTAATGCCCCTAGATATTATGATGTCCTAATGCCATAGCACACAGTATGATGCCCTAATGCCCCTAGATTTTATGATGTCCTAATGCCACAGTACACAGTATAATGTCCCCACGGTGCTCCTAGACATTATGGTGTCCTAAAACCATAGCACAAAGTATGATGTCCCCACGGTGCCCCTGGACATTATGATGTCCTAATGCCACAATACCCAGTATGATGTCCCCATGGTGCCCCTAGACATTATGATGCTAAAATAGTGCTTCCCCCACACAATGATTCCCCTGCGGAGTAATGCCACTACAATGGCCCATAAGTATGATGCCCCCAGTGGCCATCGTACAGTATGATGTCCCCCAGTGACCCCCACATATCATGATTCCTCCAGTGCACCTCACACAGTATGATTCTCCCAATGTACTCCCCCATAATGATGCCCCACAGCATGATGCCTCTACAGTGCCTCCCACACACGATGACCTCAGTGCCCTCAACACAGTATGATGTCCTGACAATTTCTGTCACACATTATGATGAACCCAGTGCACCTCACAATATGTCACCCCTTAGTGAACCCCACAAATGAGCAACTACAGCATGATGCCTCACACAGTATGATGTCCCCAAAGTGTCCACCCTCATTTTGATGACCTTAGTGCACCTCACAATATGGTGCCCTCACAGTGTACCCCACAATGATGCCCCTACGGCATGATACCACTACACTACACCTCCAACACATTTTATCCTTATAATGCCCCTGCACAGTATAATGTCCCCACAGTGTCCATCACACATTGCGATGACCGACAATGATGCACCTACAGCATGATGCTCTACCGTGCCCTCGTACAATGCTCCCCTACAGACACACACAGTATGTTGCCCCCACAATGCCACTCCACTCCTCCTCTCTAGAAAATAAGGACAAACTACTCTCATGGCCCTGAACCCATAATGAGCAGCTCTGGCCTGTGCTGTGTGGCCGGGCACACCCGTCACAGCCATCATGAGGTCATCCAGCTGACATCCCCTTCCTCTAACATTATGTTTAATTGTATCTGGGTCTTTAAGATACAGATCCAGTTGAAAGTGGGAGATGCCACCGACCGTCTGGGACGGCGGGACAGCTCCCCAAATCCTGGACCGTCCAGGATCATTGAGCGGCGCCTGCATGGGGTTGCCCGGGACTGAGATATGAATGGACTCTCCTTAGGATAGGTCATCAATATCAGATCAGTGGGGATTAGATGTGTGACATCCCCAGATTTGACGTTGTTAGAGCAGGAAATGAGCAAATCTAATTTTATATTGCAATGATTCCCTCTTAGAACACGTGAAGGGACATTATGAAACTGAAACTGAAAACTGTCTATGTTGTCCAAAGCAACCAATCAGAGTTTAGCTTTCATTTCTTAAACAATGCTGACAAAATGAAATCTGCACTGTGATTGGTTGCTATTGACAACAAAAGACTGGGCTACTTTTAGATAAATCTGCCCCATCCTATTTTGTTCTGTGATGTGTTACTTAAAGTCTAGATGTATTGCTGGTGTGAAACAAGTCATTGCGCCGAATATGGCCATGGGCGGGATACTTACGGGTTTTTACAGCTGCTCAGAAACGTTACGGCAAATCCTGCTCATCCGTTAAACATGAATTCGAGAGATAGATTATTAATTTCAGACGAATTAAATTTAACTGTTCTGCCCTTTTCTGGGCTAAATCATAACCAAGATGATTTGCACCCCCTCCTCCATTTCTGCTGATAATGTCATATACTTTATAGGCCTTTCCAAGTTACCATGACGATTTAAAGGGATTTTTTTTCAAATATTGTAAATAAATCTTATTGAAACAAGCTCTCACTTATTAACTTATAGACATTTATAAACATTCACAAATAAACCCTTTGACGTAGTTGTCCTGCGTGGAGAGAAATCCTTGGTGGCAGCCATTATCGTAGCAGTAGTGGTTGTTGTTCAGTTTTACCCAGACCCAAAAATAATTTAAAAATTATTTTACAGAGCAACGTTCTCCTTTGGTTCCTCTCTCACTTTTTCTGTCTACTTGTAGCTGCATAAGGGGAGAAAAAAAAAGTTTTCTATAAAGGTGTGAAATATTTTGACGATATTTGAAGTGTACATTGTAGGTGATCATAGAGAAATTAGAGGGTTTTTTTCAATTCATGAGTCATTTTTCTAAATTGTGCTGGAAAGATATTTACAGTATATGTACAGTATATGCTCAAATACCCTAGACAAAGCCAGAAGGGCGAAACCTTAGTAATTTACGTGAGGTGTACATGAAGATATTTGAAGTATATTCTGTGGGTGATCAGTGTAACGGGAGGGGGGTTTTTTTCTAATAAAAATTATATACATTTCATAAATTGTGCTGGAAAGCTATGAACAAAGCCAGAAGGGAGAAACCCTGCCAAATTACATGAAGCATGCATTAACCTATTTGAAGTATATATTGTGAGTGATTAGTGTAATGAGAGGCTTTTTTTAAATTCATATGTAGTTTTGCTGTAAAGCTGTTTAAATTATTCATTGAGTTCACGCTCATATGCACTGGACAAAGCCAAAAGGGTGAAACCCTGTCAAGTTACATGAAGCATGCTGTTTTATAGACTTTTAAATTATTTTAAAGCCTTTTTTTATCAATAGATAAGTAGCGCTGGAGGAATATCATTCTGCCTGATGAGTATGGTGGAGTAGCAGATGCTGAACCATGGTAGTTTAAATGGAGACACATATCTTAGGAGACCTCTGAATAGACTACAACAGGGTTCCCTGTTATGATTGAGTCACCGTAGGAGGCAAAAACAGAAATGCTAGCTAAGTCCAGAAAACCAGAGAGGTTGGCAGCTATCGGATTGCAGACCCCTGAACCTATCAACACAACTAGCAGTAGCCGTGGGGGGTTCCTACGATGCCCTAGACCCCTCGATCACAGCCGGAGGACTAAATAGCCTAAAGACAGAAAGGGAAATCTAAACTGCCCCAGAGCAGACCCCAAAGCAAAAGGCAGCCCCCCACATATAATGACGGTGAAGCAAGAAGAAAGAACACAACACAGACAGAAAGATAGACTGAGCAAAGACGGGGCCCAAGCTAACTAGATAGGAAAGGACAGGAAGGCTGCTGTCTGCAATCCGTGAAAAACCCTATGAAAATAAGAGCCAACAGACTGACAGTGAAAAAGGCCCTGAAGACGCTAGGCTTCAAAAAGACTATGTCAGTACTCAGGAATATTCTGAAGACAGAGCAACAGGCAAAAGGAGATTCAGCTCACCCCAGCAGGGAATGGCAGAATCCAGAAAAGCAGGGAAAACAAAAACAAAACAGAAATGCTAAAAGGCAAAGCAGAAAACTTAGCTTTAGAGGAGCAGGAATCAAACTGTTCTCCTAGAAGTCCACAGAGAAATCACCCGCAGGGCAGAAGGGCGTCGGCAGCCTTATATCCAGTGCGTGACTCCACTCAGCCAGTCATCATCATTAGGCTCAGGTGCCTGATAATCAGGCTCATTACCTTCCTTTACCAGAATAGGGAGTTCACCAGACCTCAGTGACGAAGGGGAAAATGAACTCGCAACAGTACCTCCCCCTTGAGGAGGGGTCAGCGAACCCTCAACCACACCACCAGGGCGATCAGGGTGAGCCCGATGAAAGGCACGCACCAATCTTTTGGCATGAATATCAGAGGCAGAGACCCAGGAATTATCCTCCTGACCATAACCCTTCCACTTAACCAAATACTGGAGTCTCCGTCTAGCCAGACAGGAATCCAGTATTTTCTCTACCTCATATTCCATGTTACCTTCAACCAATACAGGGTTCGGAGGTGCCACCCTAGGAACAACTGGTTCAACAAACCTCTTCAACAAGGACTTATGGAACACATTATGGATTTTAAATGTGACAGGAAGAGCCAAACGAAAAGAGACCGGATTAATAATCTCCAAAATCTTGTAAGGTCCAATAAATCTAGGCTTAAACTTAGGAGAAGCCACCTTCATAGCAATATTTTTTGATGATAACCACACCATATCACCAATCTTAAACTGGGGACCAATGGTCCTATGTCGATTGGAAAACCGCTGGGCCTTTTCCTGGGAGAGAGATAACTTATCCACCACTTGGTCCCAGATCTGGTGCATTCTCTCCACCACAGTGTCAACACCTGGGCAGGCAGAAGGCTCCACCTGCCCTGAAGAAAATCGGGGATGAAACCCAAAGTTACAAAAAAAAGGTAACATCAAAGTGGCAGAACTAGCTCTATTATTTAAAGCAAATTCGGCCAAGGGCAAAAATGAAACCCAATCATCCTGATCAGCGGAAATAAAACATCTCAAATACGACTCCAAGGTCTGGTTTGTTCTCTCTGTCTGCCCATTGGTCTGAGGGTGAAAAGCAGAGGAGAAGGACAACTGAATTCCCAGCTTGGAACAGAAAGTCCTCCAAAATCTAGACACAAACTGAACTCCTCTGTCAGATACAATGTTCTCAGGAATCCCGTGCAAGCGAACCACCTGTTGCAAAAACAGGGGCACCAACTCAGAGGAAGACGGCAACTTAGGGAGTGGTACAAGATGAACCATCTTAGAGAACCTATCACAAATCACCCAAATAACAGTCATTCTTTGAGAGACCGGCATATCAGAGATGAAATCCATTGAAATATGGGTCCATGGCCTCCTGGGGACCGGCAAAGGCATCAACAACCCACTAGAGCGAGAACAAGATTTAGACCGGGAGCAAGTCCCACAGGACTGCACAAAATTCCTGACATCATGAGACAAGGTGGGCCACCAAAAAGAGCGACTCACCAGATCTCTAGTACCAAAAATACCTGGATGACCAGCCAATGCAGAGCAATGAACTTCAGACATCACTCTCTTCTTCCACCGGTCAGGAACATACAACTTTCCACTGGGACAATGCTCAGGTTTGTCCTCCTGGAACTCTTGCAGAGCAAGTCTCAAATCGGGCGAGATGGCAGAAAGAACTACCCCTTCGCCTAAGATGGTAGCAGGCTTGGTCACCACAGGAGAATCAGCAAAGAAGCTCCTAGAGAGGGCATCTGCCTTGACATTCTTAGTTCCAGGAAGAAAAGAGACCACAAAATCAAAACGTATAAAAAACAAGGCCCACCTAGCCTGTCTAGGGTTCAAGCATTTAGCCGACTCTAGGTAAATCAAATTCTTGTGGTCAGTGAGGACGACAACTTGATGTTTAGCTCCCTCCAACCAATGTCTCCAATCCTCAAATGCCCATTTCATGGCCAACAGTTCCCGATTCCCCACATCATAGTTACGTTCAGATGGAGAGAACTTTCGGGAAAAGAAAGCACAGGGATTCATTTTAGATGTTACAGGATCCTTTTGGGACAAAACAGCTCCTGCACCAATCTCAGAAGCATCCACCTCTACCTGGAACAGGAGTGAGACATCAGGTTGCCGCAAAACCGGGGCGGAGGTAAATCTTCGCTTCAGCTCCTGAAAGGAAGCAACAGCCTCCGGAGACCAATTCATCACATCAGCACC
Source organism: Dendrobates tinctorius (assembly GCF_039654945.1). Taxonomy (NCBI): domain Eukaryota; kingdom Metazoa; phylum Chordata; class Amphibia; order Anura; family Dendrobatidae; genus Dendrobates; species Dendrobates tinctorius. The sequence goes on from NW_027361695.1 coordinate 12,797,402, forward strand.
CTTCTTAGTCAGATCAGTCAATGGCTTGGCAATACTAGAAAATTTTGCTATAAATTTCCGATAAAAATTAGCAAAACCCAAAAACTTCTGGAGGGCCTTCAAAGAAGTGGGCTGAACCCAATCATAAATGGCCTGTACCTTGGCCGGGTCCATTTCAATAGCTGACGGAGACAAAATAAATCCCAAAAATAAAATCCTCTGTACTCCAAAAAGGCATTTCAATCCTTTGACATACATGGAATTCTCCCTCAAGATCCGGAACACAGTTCGAATATGTTCCACATGAGAATCCCAATCCTTGGAGAAGATCAAAATATCATCCAGATAGATAATCAAAAATTTATCGACAGTCTCGGAAAATATCGTTCATGAAGCACTGGAAGACAGAAGGGGCATTAGTGAGCCCAAAAGGCATCACCAGGTACTCAAAATGTCCCTCCGGAGTATTAAACGCCGTCTTCCATTCATCCCCCTGCTTAATGCAGATAAGATTATACACCCCCCTGAGGTCAAGCTTGGTAAACCAGCAAGCACCTCTAACTCTAGAGAATAGATCCGAAATCAGGGGTAACGGATACTGATATTTAATAGTAATTTTGTTGAGGGAACGATAATCAATACAAGGCCTTAAAGAACCATCCTTTTTGGCCACAAAAAAAACCCAGCACCTAAGGTTGAAGAGGATGGTCTAATATGACCCTTCTCCAACGCCTCCTTAATATAGGACCGCATAGCCTCGTGCACGGGTACAGATAAATTGAAGAGCCGACCCTTGGGAAATTTACACCCCAGGCTCAGTTCAATTGCACAGTCATAACTCCTATGAGGAGGCAAGGACGCAGACTTATTCTCACTAAATACATCATAAAAGTCCGCCAAATAGTCAGGAACATCATGCGACTGAGGAGAGGTGGAAAAAACCGGAGCCTCACTAAAGGCACACCGACAACCCCAACTCACTACAGACACAGATTTCCAATCCAAAACTGGATTATGAATTTGCAACCAGGGAAACCCCAGAACAACGGCATCATGCAGACCATGCAACACCAAAAATCTGCAATTTTCTTGATGGTCTGGGGCGACCCGCATGACCACCTGGGTCCAAAACTGAGGTTTATTTTTCGCCAAAGGAGTAGCATCAATCCCCCTCAAAGGGATAGGCGTCTGCAGAGGTGTCATCAGAAATCCACAACGTTTAGCAAAATCCAAGTCCATTAGGTTTAGCGCTGCTCCCGAATCCACAAAAGCCTTGGCGGAAAATGTGGACAGGGAGCAGATCAGAGTAATTGCCAGAAGAAACTTAGGTTGAACACCACCAACAGAAAACGTGTGTGCAAAGCGTTTCTCTCGTTTAGGACAAACAGAAATAATATGCGAGGCATCTCCACAGAAAAAACACAGCTTATTACGCCTTCTGAACTCCTGACGTTGCGCCTTAGACAAAACTCTATCACATTGCGTAGGTTCAGACGTCTGTTCAACCGGTGGAAACACCTCTCGTGCAATCCTGCGTTCACGTAAACGCCGATCAACCTGAATGGCTAATGACATAGAATCGTCCAGACCAGAGGGAACAGGAAATCCCACCATAGTATCTTTTACGGCTTCTGACAAACCCTTCCGAAAGAGAGCAGCCAAGGCATTATCATTCCAGGTAGTAAGGACCGCCCACTTTCGGAACTTTTGACAGTACAACTCTGCAGAATCTCGACCCTGGTTCAATGCCAACAGGGTCTTTTCAGCCTGATCAATAGCATTAGGTTCGTCATACAACAACCCCAAGGCTTGAAAGAATGCATTTACATTAGTCAGAATAGGATCATCTGGTTTCAAAGAAAACGCCCAATCCTGGGGATCGCCACGCAGCAAAGAGATGACAATTTTAACCTGCTGCGCGGAGCTCCCTGACGAGTTAGGCTTCAAGGCAAAAAATAATTTACAATTATTTTTGAAACTCAAAAATTTAGATCGATCCCCAAAAAACACATGAGGTGTAGGGATCTTTGGTTCAACAGCATGCGAACGAGCAAGGTAGGCGGAAATTCCGCGCACTTCCGCAGCGAGCTGCTCCACACGATCAGACAATTGCTTTATCTCCATTGAGAGAAAAAAAAAATCCCCCTACGGCCTCAGAGATATAGAGGAAAGAATATACACACTCATTTTTTTTTTTTTTTTTAAACACAATTCTTTCCTGCTATTGAGTACCCTAGGATCTGCGGTATGGCGGGTGATTCTGTTATGATTGAGTCACCGTAGGAGGCAAAAACAGAAATGCTAGCTAAGTCCAGAAAACCAGAGAGGTTGGCAGCTATCGAATTGCAGACCCCTGAACCTATCAACACAACTAGCAGTAGCCGTGGGGGGTTCCTACGATGCCCTAGACCCCTCGATCACAGCCGGAGGACTAAATAGCCTAAAGACAGAAAGGGAAATCTAAACTGCCCCAGAGCAGACCCCAAAGCAAAAGGCAGCCCCCCACATATAATGACGGTGAAGCAAGAAGAAAGAACACAACACAGACAGAAAGATAGACTGAGCAAAGACGGGGCCCAAGCTAACTAGATAGGAAAGGACAGGAAGGCTGCTGTCTGCAATCCGTGAAAAACCCTATGAAAATAAGAGCCAACAGACTGACAGTGAAAAAGGCCCTGAAGATGCTAGGCTTCAAAACGACTATGTCAGTACTCAGGAATATTCTGAAGACAGAGCAACAGGCAAAAGGAGATTCAGCTCACCCCAGCAGGGAATGGCAGAATCCAGAAAAGCAGGGAAAACAAAAACAAAACAGAAATGCTAAAAGGCAAAGCAGAAAACTTAGCTTTAGAGGAGCAGGAATCAGACTGTTCTCCTAGAAGTCCACAGAGAAATCACCCGCAGGGCAGAAGGGCGTTGGCAGCCTTATATCCAGTGCGTGACTCCACTCAGCCAGTCATCATCATTAGGCTCAGGTGCCTGATAATCAGGCTCATTACCTTCCTTTACCAGAATAGGGAGTTCACCAGACCTCAGTGACGAAGGGGAAAATGAACTCATAACAGTTCCCCAACTCCAGTCCTCAAGGCCCACCAACAGATCATGTTTTCAGGATTTCCTTTGTATTGTACAGGTGATGCAATTATCACCTGAGCAATACTAAGGAAATCCTGAAAACATGATCTGTTGGTGGGCCTTGAGGACTGGAGTTGGGGAACCCTGCACTACAAGATGACCTGACTGTGGTCATAAGTGTGTCCAGGAATCTAAATTATCTTACGTTTTGAGAAATATACAGTATATGTGAATTTCATCCATAATACTGGTACTGTGATGTTAGGCAGATTTTTGCACGTCAGAAAATCCTCTACATTTACCATCTTAAAGGGGTTGTCCATACTAGGACAACCCCTTCTTGATCTAAATCTTTGGCCCCGATAAAATAATAAAGCCTATACTCATCTCCTGTTCTGGCGCCATTCCAGCGGTGTCGGCACTCGCGGCCCCGGCGCTCTCTTGTGGCTGTTATGACACGTGGTGCTTGGTGCCCAATCAGCGATGGCATCATTGTCCCCACCTTCGGACGACGAACATGAAGAAGAAGCCAGGGCTTTGGCTGATCTCTGACTTCCTCTTCATGTTCAATTTATATGTAGACCGGAACAGAAACGCCAGCGCTTATTGGGCACCAGGCACCACGCGTCATAACAACAGCAAGAGAGCCCTGGGACCACGAGTACCGCCATCGCTGGAATGGCGCCGTCACAGGAGGCGAGTATAGGCTGTATCATTTTATCGGGGCGAAACATTCAGATCAAGAAGGGGTTGTCCTAGCAGTGGACAACCCCTTTATAAACTCATATTATGGATCAAAAAAATTTTTTAGGTTCAATGGTGCCGTAATAAAAGGCGCAGATAGGTGTATCATGAACACCGTGACTTTGCAGAAAAAATGGGTTGTGATGCTGCATCCTTTCTCACCTTCCTGCTTGATTAGGGATCTGCTGCAGCTCCGCTTAGCTTCTAGGCACATATAAACATCTCCTAACGGAGTATCGAGAATTTTGTTTTTTTTTCAAAGATAGTCATGATGTATCACTCATCTTTGGATATGTTGTGCCAAGAGCAGAATTGAGAAAATTCGGAAGAAAATCCAACTTCCACCATCTGGAAAAATGAAAATGGTCTTTTATTTAATAATCCACGAAGAACAGGCAAGACACTGGTAAAATGATGCCACGCGTTTTGGGTTACTTAAGATCAGTTTCGATCCCTTGTGAAGTTCTGAAGAAGGATCAAAAGTGAAACGCGTGGCATCATTTTACTTGTTTCTTGCGTGTTGTCCGTGAATTATTTGATAAAAACCCATTTTCACTTTACCGGATGGCGGAAGCTGGAACTTTTTTATCGTATTTTCTCAATTCGACTTTTGGCACAACATATCCCAACATGAGTCATACACCATGAACATCTTTGAAAAAAAAAATTCTTGATACTCTGCCAGGAGATGTCAATTCTGTATATTGTTATATTTGTGTTGCAAATTGCATCCTATAGAGAGTTTTGCTATTATTTCTCAATAGTTGAGTCCTTTTATGACGCCAAAGCGTCAGTCTCTACCTGCTGTATCCATGAACCGGGAGGAACAGGATGATTATTGTTTGTACAGGTGTGCGTGAAGCTGAATAGAATAGTATAGAACAGAATGCAAATGGCATCATGGCCGTGATAATGGTGCGGCATATGCGTTTGTAAACTCTTTGTACCCCCGTCTGAATTTCCAAAAAGTGATTAATGCATGGTCTAGACGCGCTCCCCTCCGCATGATGTTGGTCATTATGGGATGAGGGCGAGGTGACTTCCATTAACTGTTGATACGTATATTCTGTCCTCCGGCTCTAGGTTACAATCCCTCTAATCTTGGATTATATGTTATGTAACCTCGGAGTGCGATGACTTGTCATTAGGAGCGGAGAGTGAGAAGAGTAACCTCCGAACCTGAGATTCCCCTCCTGACACCATTCTCACTGTGCTCCCAACAGCTCCTTGCCCTCGGCAGGCGGCAGGCATGAGACGGGTAGGACGGGGGCACGGAGTGGCGCTGCCATCTTACTGGCAAATGAAGGAGACCGGTTGCAAATGAAATGGTAATTGCTGTTCGTCACCGGATGAAATCTCCACTGAGGCGATTACACAGATTAGAGCACCCCCCCCACCCGAAACACACCAGAACAAATATAGTCTGCGCCTGTCAAATCGAATGCTTGAGCCGCTGCTGTCTGCCAGCTTACTTATTAACATCCTATTGTGGGGGGGGGGAACGCATTCTGCTAATTGTGCAGCAGTCTCGCAGTGTTTCTTCTGGATGAGATGAATTTCTTTAGTAGGGAATTTCGGGGGGGGGATGCGATATTTCGAAAAGTCACAGCGTGGGAATGGCGTTTTCAGTTGCCGTACAAGGCTTCGGCTCTGTTCTCCTTTTTATCGGTGGCGCCATTTTTGCCCTACTAATTTTTTCCGGCATATAGCATGACGGAACCCAAAAATTGGATAATGGCGTCCCTTAGGGGAGTCTACTGTGTAATGGACGCTGGAAGCTGGGAATCGTGGCGGGCGTTATGAATGAAAGTCAATGATGCACTCTTCTCATTGGCTTCGAGAACGTGATCAAAACGACACAGTTATAGGATTGATGATTGAAAAAGGCCAATTAAGTCCAACCTATAACCCTGCCATACCGATCCAGAGGAAAGCAAAGACCCCATGAGGTAGATGGTAAATGCCCAGCATTAAGAAATTCCAGAAGGCAACCACACACCCCTGTTTACTGAATCAACCATTACAGCATGTTGTGACACAGTTTCATTGTCTCACTGCTTGTACAGAAAAGAATCCATAGTCGCAATTCCTGTACAGTAAAGAATCCACACTATCACTGCTCATACAGTAAATAATCCATAATCTCACTGTTCATACAATAAATAATCCATCATTTCACTGCTCATAGAGTAAAGAATCCATAATCTCACTGTTCATACAGTAAAAATCCATAATCTCACTGCTCATAGAGTAAAGAATCCATAATCTCTATACTTGTGCTGTAAACATTCCATAGTTTCACTGCCTATACACTAAAAAAACCCATAGTCTTACTGCCCGTACAGGAAAAAAATTATAATTTCACTGCTCATACAGTCAGGAATCCATTATCTCACCACTTGTACAGTAAATAATCCATAGTCATAGTGCCTGTACAGTAAAGAATCCATAGTCTCACTGCTCATAGAGTAAAGAATCCATAATCTCACTATTTGTATTGTAAAATACCCATAGTCTCAGTGCTCTTACAGTAAACATTCCATAGTTTCACTGCCTGTACAGTAAAGAATCCATAGTCTCACTGCACATACAGTAAAGAATCCATAATCTCACTTTTTCTATTGGAAAGAATCCATCGCCTTAGTGCCCATACAGTAGAAATTTCATAGTTTCACTGCCGACACAGTAAAAAGATCTATAGTCTCACTGCCTGTACAGTAAAGAATCCATTGTCTCATTGCTTATACAGTAAAAAATTCATAGTCTCGCTGCTCGTACTGTAAATTATCCATAATCTCACTACGTGTACGATAAAGAATCCATAGCCTCAGTGCCGAATAGTATGAAATCCAACGTCTCACTGCCTGTACAGTAAAGAATCCATAATCTCATTGCCCATATGGTAAAGAATCGGCATCTGTGATTTATGATGACACCTTCTTCCCTGTAGACGTAGAGTCCTAAGTGTAAAAAGACTGGTAGAAACATCTCTGTACTGTCCCTTCATGTATTTGTACATTATAATAAGATCGCCTCAGAGCCTTCGTTTTTCCAAACTTGCTATTGTAGAGACCACCCATTCAATTAACAACCTTGGTCGCTCTTCTTTGCACCCGCTCTAGGCCAGCCATGTTCTTATACATTGAAGCCCAAAATTGTGCCCAGTATATAAGTGCGGCCATTCCTCTGCCCATGTGTCCAGCTTCAGCAAAAAATCCCTCTGTACCACTATACCATCCTGCAGTGCGTTGATTACCTTTTGGAGCTTAGTATTATCTGCAAATACCTAAATTCGATTCTGTAAGCCCTTTCCAAGGTCGTTAATGTCAAGGTCATACTGAACCCTTTAGAACTCTACTGCTAACCATCGGAGAATAGGCAAAAAGCTGGAAGGACAAAATAGGATCTTATCCGGATATATGATGGGACAGAATGGGCAACAGTGCTCACCTGATCAGGTTTGGTGCTCACAACCACTGGAAAGAACTTAGGCTGCTGCAGACCCATGATGAAGGAAATCTGTAGAGCTTGAAATTAATGGGCTAAACCTGTGCTGGCATTAGAAGGATGACGAGGAGACAGGAATCCAAAGTATGTGGTTTCTTGGTCAACGCGTTTCGAAGCTTAAAACTTCATCAGGTGGTTTGTCCTCATGAAGGAGTTTGAAACTTACCCAGTTGATAATGTATCATTCTCCGATTGTTGTGAAGAGCTGGAAACAAATGGGTTAAACGTGCGCTGCCATGGGAAGGATGACAAGGAGACAGGAATCCAAAGTATGAGGTTTATTGGTCGACGCGTTTCGAAGTTTCCAACTTCTTCATGAGGGCAAACCACCTGACGAAGACGTTTCAAACTTCGAAACGCGTTGACCAATAAACCTCATACTTTGGATTCCTGTCTCATCATCCTTCCCGTGACAGCACAGGTTTAACCCATTTGTTTCTGGCACTTCACAACAATCGGAAAAAGATACGTTATCAACTAGGTATTAAGCGCATGTGAACGTACCTACCTGTCGAGAACTTGAAAAAGTAACTTTTCAGGACTTTTTCTTGGCAATGATTCTTTTTTCTGGTCATTCTCCTTTTCCCCGCTATTATAAATCTCTGCTCAGAGGACTGTGACATTGTTAGTTTTCCTCAAAACCTACATCCATTAATATGCATTTATCTCCCAGTATATTTTAATTCATTTGTCTTTGTACCCGGCTGACAGGCACTGACAGCTAATTTGTCATTTGCAGCTAGAATCTAAGTATTAACAAGCGGCTGACCCCTGCGGGTCGCAATGTAATGCCACTGCCTGGCCTCCGCAACCTAAAAATGCAGCTTGCAAATTTAAAGTTGTGTAAGAGAATGGCTGTTTACTGCTGGCTGTCTTGTTAGGAGGGGAATTTATGGAATTGCATAGAGGACTGCTTCAGTGCTGTGATGTGCATGCAGACCAGGTCATTGAGTGAAAAGTCAATTATTGCTTAGATCTCCTGTCTGGTTGATTTCTTTCAGCGTCCGATTACCTTTTTTTTTCTTTTCTCTATTTTTGCTATCAGCTTAAAGGGGTGGTCCGATACCTAATAAGGTACTGTCTAAATATCTATCTTTACGCCCTAACCACTTTTTTAATTTTAAAATCACCCTACAATTTTTCCTATTTAGCTAATCCCCAAATGTGTTTTTTTACCGTACTTCCAGTGATGTTTCATTTGACAGAAGTCTTAAGTGTGATGTCATAGGAAGCTGGGGCTGCACTCGCTCCCCGCAGCATCCATGAAGAGGATGTCACAGGAAGCTGGGGCTGCACTCGCTCCCCGCAGCATCCATGAAGATGTTGTCACAGGAAGCTGGGGATGCACTCGCTCCCCGCAGCATCCATGAAGAGGATGTCACAGGAAGCTGGGGCTGCACTCACACCCCGCAGCATCCATGAAGAGGATGTCACAGGAAGCTGGGGCTGCACTCACTCCCCGCAGCATCCATGAAGAGGATGTCACAGGAAGCTGGGGCTGCACTCACACCCCGCAGCATCCATGAAGAGGATGTCACAGGAAGCTGGGGCTACACTCGCTCCCCGCAGCATCCATGAAGAGGATGTCACAGGAAGCTGGGGCTGCACTCCCTCCCCGCAGCATCCATGAAGAGGAGGTCACAGGAAGCTGGGGCTGCACTCGCTCCCCACAGCATCCATGAAGAGGATGTCACAGGAAGCTGGGGCTGCACTCACACCCCACAGCATCCATGAAGAGGATGTCACAGGAAGCTGGGGCTGCACTCGCTCCCCGCAGCATCCATGAAGAGGATGTCACAGGAAGCTGGGTCTGCACTCACACCCCGCAGCATCCATGAAGAGGATGTCACAGGAAGCTGGGGCTGCACTCGCTCCCTGCAGCATCCATGAAGAGGATGTCACAGGAAGCTGGGGCTGCACTCCCTCCCCGCAGCATCCATGAAGAGGAGGTCACAGGAAGCTGGGGCTGCACTCGCTCCCTGCAGCATCCATGAAGAGGATGTCACAGGAAGCTGGGGCTGCACTCACACCCCGCAGCATCCATGAAGAGGATGTCACAGGAAGCTGGGGCTGCACTCACTTTCCGCAGCATCCATGAAGAGGATGTCACAGGAAGCTGGGGCTGCACTCGCTCCCCGCAGCATCCATGAAGAGGATGTCACAGGAAGCTGGGGCAGCACTCACTCCCCGCAGCATCCATGAAGAGGATGTCACAGGAAGCTGGGTCTGCACTCACACCCCGCAGCATCCATGAAGAGGATGTCACAGGAAGCTGGGGCTACACTCGCTCCCCGCAGCATCCATGAAGAGGATGTCACAGGAAGCTGGGGCTGCACTCCCTCCCCGCAGCATCCATGAAGAGGAGGTCACAGGAAGCTGGGGCTGCACTCGCTCCCCGCAGCATCCATGAAGAGGATGTCACAGGAAGCTGGGGCTGCACTCACACCCCACAGCATCCATGAAGAGGATGTCACAGGAAGCTGGGGCTGCACTCGCTCCCCGCAGCATCCATGAAGAGGATGTCACAGGAAGCTGGGTCTGCACTCACACCCCGCAGCATCCATGAAGAGGATGTCACAGGAAGCTGGGGCTGCACTCGCTCCCCGCAGCATCCATGAAGAGGATGTCACAGGAAGCTGGGGCTGCACTCCCTCCCCGCAGCATCCATGAAGAGGAGGTCACAGGAAGCTGGGGCTGCACTCGCTCCCTGCAGCATCCATGAAGAGGATGTCACAGGAAGCTGGGGCTGCACTCACACCCCGCAGCATCCATGAAGATGTTGTCACAGGAAGCTGGGGATGCACTCGCTCCCCGCAGCATCCATGAAGAGGATGTCGCAGGAAGCTGGGGCTGCACTCACACCCCGCAGCATCCATGAAGAGGATGTCACAGGAAGCTGGGGATGCACTCACTCCCCGCAGCATCCATGAAGAGGATGTCACAGGAAGCTGGGGCTGCACTCACACCCCGCAGCATCCATGAAGAGGATGTCACAGGAAGCTGGGGCTACACTCGCTCCCCGCAGCATCCATGAAGAGGATGTCACAGGAAGCTGGGGCTGCACTCCCTCCCTGCAGCATCCATGAAGAGGAGGTCACAGGAAGCTGGGGCTGCACTCGCTCCCCACAGCATCCATGAAGAGGATGTCACAGGAAGCTGGGGCTGCACTCACACCCCACAGCATCCATGAAGAGGATGTCACAGGAAGCTGGGGCTGCACTCGCTCCCCGCAGCATCCATGAAGAGGATGTCACAGGAAGCTGGGTCTGCACTCACACCCCGCAGCATCCATGAAGAGGATGTCACAGGAAGCTGGGGCTGCACTCGCTCCCCGCAGCATCCATGAAGAGGATGTCACAGGAAGCTGGGGCTGCACTCCCTCCCCGCAGCATCCATGAAGAGGAGGTCACAGGAAGCTGGGGCTGCACTCGCTCCCTGCAGCATCCATGAAGAGGATGTCACAGGAAGCTGGGGCTGCACTCACACCCCGCAGCATCCATGAAGAGGATGTCACAGGAAGCTGGGGCTGCACTCACTTTCCGCAGCATCCATGAAGAGGATGTCACAGGAAGCTGGGGCTGCACTCGCTCCCCGCAGCATCCATGAAGAGGATGTCACAGGAAGCTGGGGCAGCACTCACTCCCCGCAGCATCCATGAAGAGGATGTCACAGGAAGCTGGGTCTGCACTCACACCCCGCAGCATCCATGAAGAGGATGTCACAGGAAGCTGGGGCTACACTCGCTCCCCGCAGCATCCATGAAGAGGATGTCACAGGAAGCTGGGGCTGCACTCCCTCCCCGCAGCATCCATGAAGAGGAGGTCACAGGAAGCTGGGGCTGCACTCGCTCCCCGCAGCATCCATGAAGAGGATGTCACAGGAAGCTGGGGCTGCACTCACACCCCACAGCATCCATGAAGAGGATGTCACAGGAAGCTGGGGCTGCACTCGCTCCCCGCAGCATCCATGAAGAGGATGTCACAGGAAGCTGGGTCTGCACTCACACCCCGCAGCATCCATGAAGAGGATGTCACAGGAAGCTGGGGCTGCACTCGCTCCTCGCAGCATCCATGAAGAGGATGTCACAGGAAGCTGGGGCTGCACTCCCTCCCCGCAGCATCCATGAAGAGGAGGTCACAGGAAGCTGGGGCTGCACTCGCTCCCTGCAGCATCCATGAAGAGGATGTCACAGGAAGCTGGGGCTGCACTCACTCCACGCAGCATCCATGAAGAGGATGTCACAGGAAGCTGGGGCTGCACTCCCTCCCCGCAGCATCCATGAAGAGGATGTCACAGGAAGCTGGGGCTGCACTCGCTCCCCGCAGCATCCATGAAGAGGATGTCACAGGAAGCTGGGGCTGCACTCACTCCCCGCAGCATCTATGAAGAGGATGTCACAGGAAGCTGGGGCTGCACTCGCTCCCCGCAGCATCCATGAAGAGGATGTCACAGGAAGCTGGGGCTGCACTCGCTCCCCGCAGCATCCATGAAGAGGATGTCACAGGAAGCTGGGGCTGCACTCGCTCCCCACAGCATCCATGAGAGGATGTCACAGAGGGTAGTGCTGCAGTTACTCACTAGATTCTTGCATTGCCGCCTCCTCTAAAGACAGCCTAGATCCTAGGTGATGGACACTGTGAGAGATGTGAGTGTAGCGCCAGCTCTCTGTTTCTATCTCCACTGAATCTGTTGCTTCTAACTGAAAGAAGATGTAATCATGGGGCTCAGATAGAATCAGTGAGTGACATTAACACCACCCCATAGCTTTTAGTACTGCCCTCAAATGAATTGTCATCCGGGACGTGATTGCAACCCCAGCCCCCTGTGGCATCACATTTGAGACTCTTCTTAGATGAAACGTCACAGTGGAGCCCGATGAGCGGGAAGAAAAGAGGTGGGGCCCGAAGTGTGTGAGATGTGTTGCCAGCTGTGTCAGTCAGTCCGGGCCCTTCCTCCTTGCCTCTGCTGACTGGGCCCCTTACACAAGTAAGGGTAGTAATGCCCTGATGGCGGCCCTGAGTACAATAAAAAGCAAATTGAGAGATTGAGTACATACAGGAAGTGTATTGCACTGTGTAAAAAAGCAAATTACAAAACTGGTTAGGGTGCAAAGATACTGTAGCTAGAAAAATAAATATTAGGTGCCGGACCACTCCTTTAAAGCAAAACTACACTAAAAAGCAAAAAAGTGAATGGAAATTTACCTGTCATCTGAGATACATTTCTAATGCAATCTAAAATATAGGAGCGTAACTACAGTTCATAAAAGCACCTGGCAAAAGTACGGATGGGCCCCCATTGTGTGGATGGTCAACTTCAAAGGGGGTTGTATGAGAGTTCAAATGGAATTTGTCAACAGGTTTTTGCTATGTGATCAGTGAGCAGAGACCCTAATTCCAGGGATATGTCACTTAATGGGCTGCATGGTGCAGTTTTGATAGAATCCCTGTTTTAAGAATGCAAAGCTGTGCATAACCCCATCCAAACCCTAACTGGAAGCTTCCTGGTACAGTAACCATTGTAAGCAAGCCGCCAATCAGTGGTTGGGGTGGAGTTACACAGATTAGCCTGACTGGCTTGCATGTGAGACCTAGTCCTCTAGTGATAATCTGCTGGTAATAAAACACTGATTGTATTGAAACTTCAACACAGCCTAATAAGTGACACATCCCTGGAGTCAGGTTCTCTTGCCCTGTATTATGCTGGTCTCAGATTAAATAGCAAAATCCTTCTGACAGATTCCCTTTAAGGGTTATTCCCCAAATAGAAATTATCCCTCCTTTATAGGACAGGAGATGACGTGTTGAGTTCGCTTATGTAAATGAAGCTAATGGTCCTGATTAAAGATATCTTACCGTTTTCTGTCTACAGCTCCTACGCAAACCTATGTGATTGAAGAAATAAAATAATCCTGCAGTCAAACCCATTTTCCATCGGTCTCTTACGTTAGTTTGGGAGCTTAGCCAAAATAAAAACTAAAGTGATCCCAGGATCAAACTACATAAAGATTATTTGTTGTCTGTTACTAGGGAAATTAAACATGCAGATTATCTATAAAAAGGAGGAAGACTTAAACTCTAGTGCCACCTATTTTAAATAGCAATCCTGAAAGTCAGTATGGACCCTTTAATGAGCCTTATCATGTTACTTTAGGATGAAAGTAAATTTGTAGACACGTGTTTCAGGGGTATTGCCCATCCTTAGTGCAAAGCATGAGATCTAATTTGGCTGTATGAGCGGCCTCTGACTGCGGTCGAAGGGGTAATGTTTCTCATGATGGAGAGTGGCATTTCTGACATAACTAAGTAAGGAGACTTATAGGCCATAGAAATTCCACAAGTGTTTCCTTCACAGCAGCGCAGTGAACCTACAGGCAAGCTGGGGCATATCATAATGAAAAGGACAACCAGGTTCCCAAACTTAAGATTGCTTATGGATTCTAATCGATTAGATAAAGGTCTTCTCACCAACTCTTCATAAACCCAACAAATAAGGATAGATCTTCTGGACTATCGGTCATCATCAAAGAGTCTTGAAATCCCCCGTGAGTCATGCCAAGATGCTCCATCATTGGATAGAGCCACAGTGTTCAAATGCGTATTCATGGGGTGGGAAAATGGGGGTTTTTGAAAGAGATATTGCTCCTCAGTGCAAAGCATGAGATCTGATTTGGCTGTATGAGAGGCCTCTGACTGCGGTCTAAGGGATAACATTTCACCTTATGGAGAGTGACGCGCCTGACATTCCAACGTAAGGAGACTTAAAGGCCATGCAATACTCCTCTGGGAAATTAAATACCCACATAGGTTTGCATAGAAGCTGCAGAAATGAAATAATATGAAATTGAAAAATAAATCTATTTATCTATCTATTGTATCTTTTTTTTTTCTTTTTTTTTCCCGTCTCTTTGAAATTTTTTCACGGGCACACAGTACAGCATGATATCGTTCTGTCAAATGGCTCTGATTTGTTATTTTACTGGAAGGCAATTTCCATCAAACCAGGTACCCGCAGGCCTGCTGATTTATCAATGTCAGAATTATTTCATTGACAAAACTCTCATTTCATTTTCTCAAATCCAGTAAGTGTTTTCCATCCCGGCTTCTTCTTTTCCTTCACTTCGGGAAAAAAAAAAAAAATCTTCTGTTTGAATAGAAATCCATAAAAGCTAATGACATTATGCGCAGGGGCCTATGCCGCAGAAATGATTGAAATCATAGCACGATCCTGCTGCTTAATGATTGCACAATATCAATGATTGCCATAACAAATGTCCTCGAACGGCGTGTAATGTGGTCGTAAATGTCTGCCATCGTAAAACCTCCACATCTTTTACTTTCAAGCATTGAAGAAATCCTTGTAAAAGTGCATAGGATGTGAATATTAAGTAGACACAGGGAAAAAATAAAATGTACCGCCACCAGGTGCTGGACACCAGTGCTTTCTTATCTTCATCCTATTCCTTACCCAAGCCAAGGGTATTGAAACATACGAATTTGTGTACCCCATTCATCCCTCCTTCATGGGGTCTGCAGATGAAGAAATTAAACATGAAGATTATCTCTTCAGAGAGGAGAAGGACTTATACTCTAGTGCCACCTATTGGAAGTAGTGATCCTAAAAGTCAGTATCAATTCTTTAACGAGCCTTGACACATAACTTAGGATAATAGTAAATTTGTAGACACGTGTTTCGGGGGGTGTTGCCCCTCCTTAGTCCAAAGCATGAGATCTGATTTGGCTGTGAGAGGTCTCTGACTGTAGTCTAAGGGGTAGTGTTTCTCATAATGGAGCGTGGCATGCCTGACATTCCAGTGTAAGGAGACTTATAGGCCATAGAAATCCCACAGGTGTTTCCTTTAGCGCAGCGCAGTGGATCTACAAGCTGGGCCATATCATAATGAAAAGGACAACCAGGTTCCCAAACCTAAAATTGCGTATGGATTCTGATCGATTAGATAAAGGTCTTCTTGTCAACTCTTCATAAAACCAACAAAAAAGTATAGATCTTTCGGACTCTCGGTCATCATCAAAGAGTCTTGAAACCTGCTAAGATGCTCTATCATTGGATGAAGCCCCAGCATTCAAATGCACTTTCATGGGGTGGTAAAACGGGGGTCTGAAAGAGTGTTACCTTTAATGCTGACAATCCAGGAACACCTGTTATGTTTCCTGAACAAAAGATAGACCTTCCAGATTTTCGAAAGAGTTGTCCAATCTGGATGGCGCAATCAAATCTTCCTAAAACCTCCTGTGACAGATAGAAGGAGACCTGGATAATACCCGCGCTGCTGTGATAATAACGATCCAGCCATATGGATTAAAAAAACAATGGTATTTTGTTCACTATTCTCTCAACGCGTTTCGAAGTTCATATAAGTTTTTTTCTCCTAGAGTGGTTCTGTGTTTAAAACCTCCTGTGAGTAGTACCACTACTTTAAATTGAGCCCCAGCAACCAAACACATATTCATGTGGTGGGAAATGATGATTGGAAAGGAAAGGACCTTCAGTGTCATGTATCCAGGAACATCTGGGAGGGTTCCAGAAAAAGAAGAGATCCCCCAGACTCTTAGAAGAGTTGGCAAAACTCCTAACCTCAGAGCCTATCGAAAACTCTGTGTGCAGAACCAGGATACTCCAACATCCAAATGCGCATTCATGGGGTGACAAATAGGGGGGTAACAAACCCTCCATTAACATAAGGGAGGCTCCCAGAAATAGAGATCTCCTGGAATTACTGGTGAGTCAACAAATCTCCTAGGCTCCATCAAAGGCTCTTGAAGTATCACATGAGTATTGCCACTACTTCATTAGATGATGCCCCAGCACCCAATTGCACATTTATGGGGTGTGAAATGGGGGTTGGAAAGGAAATGACCTTTAATGTCAACTATTAAGGAACATTTGGGCGTTTTCTATCAAACGAGGAGACCTCCCGGACTCCCTGAAGAGTTGCCAAAACTCTTAGGCCTCTCGAAACCTCGGTGAGCAGGACCAGTATGCTCCATTCCGAGATGAAGCCCCAGCATCCAAATACACATTTAAGGGTTGGGAAAGAATGGTTTGCATACTCTCCAGGAACATACGGGAGGTTCTGAGAAAAACAGGATCTTCCTGGCGAGTCAACAAACCTCTGAGGAAGAAGGAACCTCTGAGGAGGAAGCTGGTTTTAGTGAGGAGTTCTTTAACAGACAGAATATATGAGAGCTCTCGTTTACTTCCCTGTGTACTCCAGAAGCTGAGGTCACCACTTGATAGCTGATTACATGAAGAACATTAGTGTCCTGTCCTTTTTTCCTGAATTGACATAGACAGCCGGTTGAACAGAAACTACTGCTCCCTACATGTCCTTTATGATCTTCTCGTGGCTGTTTTCGGACCCTCATTAATTACAAGCATAAGCAATGTGGATTTCTTCCAAGAGTCGTGGATGGAATTCATCATTCCTTTATGTATCAATATTTTGGAGTATTTTGAGCAATTTTTCCTTAAATGAACAGAATTATTTTTTTTTTCCCCAAAAATCAAATCTATCTATGGAAGTCATGTCATCAAGGAATCAAAAACACAACCTGAGCACTGATTTATCCTTGGTGAACCATGAAAGAAAACATACATTTAAAAATTGTCTGAGGACTAGTCCAAGAGGCCGGTCTTATCCTTCCTCAGTCCCTTTAAGTGAGAAGTCTTTTCCCTTTATGTGTATATGGGGAGATACCTTTGTTTCTTAGAGATAGAAAATACCTCTACATGTACTTCCGAAACCACTCGCAAAGTAGAGATTTCTTGTGCCGGATGCCAGAATGATCGATCGCTGGCATTGGATTGTGCATTCAGTGGGATGTGGAAGAGATGTGGAGGGGCTTTGATCTGCAATAGGGGATATGCTTATGGCACTGAAATTTTAGGGATTCTGAAAAAGTTGCTGATCAATTTTTTTTTAAAACAATCCCTGAAAATTCAGACATCTGCCAGGCTGAAAATGGTGGGGTTTAATTGGAATCTACCATCAGGTTTTTGCTATGGAATCTAAGAGCACCATGAGAGCCTGATTCCAGCGATGTGCCACATACTAGGCCTTGTTTTACGGTCTCAATAAAATCAGTGTTTTATCAGCAGAAGATTATCACTACAGGACTAGATGTCTTGTGCCTCCTGGTCTAACCACACCCCCACTATACAATGTACACAGAAAGCAGCCAATCAGTGGTGTGGGGGCGGGGTTACACACAGCTCAGCATTCTGAGCATTGCTAAATGTGCAACAGAGAAAACTGTGATTGTATCACAACTACTGCAGCCAATAAACTTAGTGATATATCGCTGGAATCAGGGTCTATGTCCCTACATCAAGCTACAGATTAAGTAACAAAAAGCTGCAGACAGATTCCTGTTAAGTGAACCCTGCCTAAAACGAGGCATTTGTGCCTGGTTTGAGGTTTTCCCAGTGCAGTTTCGAAGGGCAGGACTTAAAGCATCCCAGTATTCAAGGTATATATTACCTATATGATGGGGTCACAAGAGATGTTCGGTACCCCATGGCAGTACCAGATAATCTTATCTGTGCTCCAGTCTTGTTCAGAACTATGACTTTTTTTTTTAGAAGTTTCAGGACAAATGAAAAACAGCAGTCTCCACTATCGGGCACTTTCCACCAGACAGTCGGATGAATTCCTTTTGGTCACAGAAGATAATGGAAATTTTAAAAGTTTAATCTTATTAATTTTGCCTCCCCCAGCGATGTAACATTAGAAATGGCTGCCAGGGTTGATTAAGTGTCACTTCCCGCTTTAGTCATCAATAGAAGCTTCTACACCACTGAGCAGCAAATGTTAATCAAAGCAAATCCCATTCTCTGTACTCGAAACTCTGCAGACAATACAACGCCCGGCTCTCGGAAAAGCACGTTAGGACACTTGGCGAGTGGGAATTCATTTTAATTCCTTCCATTTTTTTGTTTACACTTAATCACGACATCCGCTAACCCCCCCGATGACGTGACTCACATGGTAAGACATGGCTGTTATTCCAGAACAGACTGAAATGAAAGTTAAGATTTAAGCAATTGGAAAAAGAGTAAAGACGGGAAAGTATTAGAGGGTCATTCTTTTAAGGAGGGGATAACATAAATTAAGATATGATGTCGCCTTTTTTTTTAAATTTCCAGACAAATAATCTCTGCACAATCATCTTCAAAAAACTCCAGCGATAATCTGTTACTACATCGGGAACTTGCAGCTGGACAAACAATTTTCCTACAGCTGCCACCACCTCGGAAACGTAGACGGGAGCTAAGTAAGATCCTCAGGGGCAGAAGTCTCATCCCCTCCTGTATAACGTCTATATGCCCCACCCATGTGTCATGGGAAAAGACAATGAGAAAGATAATAGATAGACTAGAGGTGGGCCCGATGCTATTGCATCGGGAGGGCAGTGTGTGTGTGTGTGGGGGAGTCCCGCCACTGCTTGCCCACCCACCTCCGTGCAGTCGCAACCGGCAGGAAAGACGGTGGATTGCAGCCTGTGCTGGAGATGGTGTGCGGCGCAACCAGAGGGCGCCCGCACCCCATCTCCAGTACAGGCCACAAGCTGCGGTCTTTCCTGCTGGCTGTGACTGCACGGAGGTGGGTGGGCAGGCAGCGGTGGGATCTGTCACGTGTAGTCAGGCGGCGGCGAGTCTTAGCAGGGGTCCAGCGGCGAATCCTGGCGGCGAGTCCTGGCAAGGGTCCGGCGGCGGGTCCAGCGGCGGTGGCGTGGGTGTTCTAGCGGTGTCACCCTGGTGGTACTGCAGAAGGGCGTGGTACCACCAGCGGGTGCCGTATTGGAATACCCATCACATATGGCGGTCCACGTACTTCCGGTGCGGCGCGGTGGATTGTGGGATTCGAGGACGTCTGGACGGAAGTGGATGATGGACAATTTTAGGTACGTATGTAATAGATAGATAGATAATAGATAGATAATTTGTGAATCTGGGTGTTTTGTCTCCTAAACAAAGGAAATGTCCCCAGGTGCACACAGTAGAAGCATTATTACTATCGTTACCATCTAAAATCCCATGGTGATGTCTTACTCTTATCTTTATACCGTGAGACATAAATGCAGGGCGATGGAGGAGACGATTCCTCTTTGGCACCTGATCCGCATGGCGGGTAAGAATTACACACCGGAGAGAGGGAACAAGTCCTGACTCTGAAGAGATGACTGTCCGCCATTACTCAGCACTGAGGCAGATGGTTCCTAGAGATGTTTAAAGTGCAGAGGGCATACAGTGCAGCGAGACATCCGGATCCAGGCGACGGTTTGCGTCAAATTATTTAGCGAGAGTGCGGCAGATGAGGTGCAGCGCTTGTATTCACCAAACGCGCACACACACGGCCACACTTACCTATGACCCCGCTAATAGAATAATATTACTAACTTTAATGCAATAAAGAAAAATAAAACATTATCATTACACGGGTAGGATTAGCCAAATGTGTCTCATTGATGGTGGTCTGAATCCTGTGACTTCAAGTATTCAAATCAAGCCGCAGTACCAGCTACAGCCACAATTGTATGTATGGCGCTGTTCTTACATAGCCAACGTGTGATCATTACCAAGGCATTCTCACCCATTCTGGTTTTTAAAAGGGTTTTCAAGGATTTTAATGGTAATACGTCATTAGAAAATGACATATTTTTAAAACTGGTTTTCATGTTAAATATATTTTAATGTGTGATATCATGTTTTTTTTCTGTAAAAAAAAAAGTAATAAATCTTTCATTTTTCACACTGACCACTGGAACATAAACCAGATACACGCTTTCTGTTTAGTATAAAACACTTTTCAGCAGTCTCTTTAACATCACAGACAGGATTACAATGGAACGTAACCTCTATATACAGTAGATAACACAGGATCCACCATGCACAAAAGGTGATGTCACAGCTCACCTCCTCCCCCTCCTGTACAATAACTGATAACACCTCTCTATTCAATAGATAACACACGATCCACTACTCACATAGGTGATGTCACAGCTCACCTCCTCCTCATGTAAAATGACTGATATCACCTCTATATTCAGTAGATAGCACACGATCCACTACTCACAATAGGTGATGTCACAGCTCACCTCCTCCTCCTCCTGTAAAATGACTGATATCACCTCTATATTTAGTAGATAACACACGATCCACTACTCACAATAGGTGATGTCACAGCTCACCTCCTCCTCCTGTGCAATGACTGATAACACCTCTATATACAGTAGATAACACAGCATCCACCAATCACAATAGGTGATGTCACAGCTCACCTCCTCCTCCTCCTGTAAAATGACTGATATCACCTCTATATTCAGTAGATAACACACGATCCACTACTCACAATAGGTGATGTCACAGCTCACCTCCTCCTCATGTAAAATGACTGATATCACCTCTATATTCAGTTGATAGCACACGATCCACTACTCACAATAGGTGATGTCACAGCTCACCTCCTCCTCCTCCTGTAAAATGACTGATATCACCTCTATATTTAGTAGATAACACACGATCCACTACTCACAATAGGTGATGTCACAGCTCACCTCCTCCTCCTGTGCAATGACTGATAACACCTCTATATACAGTAGATAACACAGCATCCACCAGTCACAATAGGTGATGTCACAGCTCACCTCCTCCTCCTCCTGTAAAATGACTGATATCACCTCTATATTCAGTAGATAACACACGATCCACTACTCACAATAGGTGATGTCACAGCTCACCTCCTCCTCCTCCTGTGCAATGACTGATAACACCTCTATATACAGTAGATAACACAGAATCCACCATTCAGAATAGGTGATGTCACATCTCACCTCCTCCTCCTCCTGTACAATAACTGATAACACCTCTATATACAGTAGATAACACAGCATCCACCAGTCATAATAGGTGATGTCACAGCTCACCTCCTCCCCCCTCCTGTGCAATGACTGATAACACCTCTATATACAGAAGATAACACAGGATCCACCATTCACAATAGGTGATGTCACAGCTCACATCCTCCTGTAAAATGACTGATATCACCTCTATATTCAGTAGATAACACATGATCCACTACTCACAATAGGTGATGTCACAGCTCACCTCCTCCTCCTGTGCAATGACTGATAACACCTCTATATACAGAAGATAACACAGGATCCACCATTCACAATAGGTGATGTCACAGCTCACATCCTCCTGTAAAATGACTGATATCACCTCTATATTCAGTAGATAACACATGATCCACTACTCACAATAGGTGATGTCACAGCTCACCTCCTCCTCCTGTGCAATGACTGATTACACCTCTATATACAGTAGATAACACAGCATCCACCAGTCACAATAGGTGATGTCACAGCTCACCTCCTCCCCCTCCTGTGCAATGACTGCTAACACCTCTATATACAGAAGATAACACAGGATCCACCATTCACAATAGGTGATGTCACAGCTCACCTCCTCCTGTAAAATGACTGATATCACCTCTATATTCAGTAGATAACACATGATCCACTACTCACAATAGGTGATGTCACAGCTCACCTCCTCCTCCTCCTGTATAATGACTGATAACACCTCTATATACAGTAGATAACACAGCATCCACCAGTCACAATAGGTGATGTCACAGCTCACCTCCTCCCCCTCCTGTAAAATGACTAATATCGCCTCTATATTCAGTAGATAACACAAGACGTCTGACACTGGGAAGTGCTACCATGTTTTTTGATATTTATCTGGAAAAACATCACGTGTCACCAGACGTCTGTGCTTAGTCCTACAGACATATTGATCTAGCTCATTTTTCATAATCCGGGTTGATAGTTCATTTAAGCCCAATCAATAAAATGCAATTTTAATTCCAGTTGTAAAGCGCGAATCTAACGCTGCTCATTAAATACGCGTTTCTCAAAGTTCATTAATATTTAATTTTTTTTTTCTTAAAAACTTTAGATGTCGCTCCTCACCAGTCGTAAATGGAACTTGAGGCTCTAAAATGTTCCGGGGGAAATGATCTGATATTCAGTGAGATGTTATTATTATTTCCTCTTCATGGGGAAAGAGATGAAATTCAGGATTAAGTGAGTCATCTATCAAGTGTGATTACAATCAGACTTCACACCAAGTGGCAGCACTGCTGCCCGGGCGTGTCAGAATCCAATATCGCCACGTGGAGTAATAGGCTCCTCTGAAGACTGTAACTTTCCCTTAGTTCACGGTGAATCGGAATTACAATATATACCTGGAAATGATATCTCTACAAAGTAGGGTTGACAAGTTGGTAAAGCGATGCAAAGACGTGACTGATCCGTGCAATCGAAAAGTTGTAGCGAGTATTTGATTCTCCTAGAGCGCCACCACAGGAGATATGAAACATTACGTTGCGCTCATTGAAACCAATCAAGGTACCTGCTGACATGCTTGGTCCTCTTTGACGATGCTCCAGCTTAGGCCTCATACAAAAAAATGATGGGGTCCTATAGCAAAAGTCTAATGTAAGACCCCCTCCTCCCCCCTGAAAAAAAAGCATACGCATGAGTGAGGCGGGGTTCAAGGGTCATAGGCGCAGCGAAAGAGAGGCGTACCTCAGAACTTTTAAAGACAGGGTGAGGGACACACAGAAATTGTACTCCTACTGAAGCACCCTAGTGTTCTCACCCGAACAGTTTGATATCCACATATTAAATATCCCCCCACACAATCTGCCCCCCTACATTACCCTCCCATGCACAGCATGATAGCCCCCCACAGTGCCCCCAATTTAATGATTCCCTCACAGTCAATTCCCCCACAGTAACCCCCATACATTTTGTGAATTCTCATACAGTACCCTTCACACACACAGTATGATGCCCCCCGCAATGAATTCACACCACACAATTTGCCCTTCCACAGGCTAATTCATGTCCCCATGAGTGCCCCCCACCACAGTATTGTGCTCCCACAGTACCCCCACGGTGAATTTCTCCACAATAACCCAATAGGATGCCTCCTCAAATAGTTTCCTCACATACACAGTATGATGACCCCACAATGCTCCCAACAAAGTATGATGCTCCCACAGTGAGTTTCCCCTCAGAAGCCCCTACATACACAGTATAACGCCTCCACAAAGAGTTTCCTGGCCCACACAGTATGATGACCCCACAGTGAATTCCCCGCAGCAACCCCCACATGCACAGTATGATAGCTCCACAAATAGTTTTCTCACACACACAGTATGATGCCCCCGCAGTGCCCCCAACACAGTATGATCACTGACTCCGAGGAGAGATATTGAAATAGTGAGGAGTCAGAAACTAAGAAAGTTGCTGAGGATTTTCATAATACAGTGATATAAACAAAATTGGAAACTTGATTTAGGGTGTTCTATTTTACTGCAGCACTCCCAGAGGAGAAATGGAGCATTACAAGTGATTATTAATACCAATAGTTATCCGTGTAATGTATGGACACCCTGGGTCCTCCAGAACAAGAAGCATTCTTTATGGAACTAACAGAAAGGAATAACATGAAGATTTATATATATATATATAAATATATATATATATATATATATATATATATATATATATATATATATATATAAAAATAGAGAGAGTATTTATTTTTATATTAAGGGGATTTTTATGTTAATGCGATCTATATTTCTGCGCTGGTATAACACATTCTAAGCTTTCAATGATGAAGCTGTTGGCTTTTTATAGAGGCTGTTGTTACAGGAACGCGTCTGGTAGAAGAAAGATAGCCCGTCGATGCAAATTAGCAGGTGCGCAGGGTTGAAATTGAAATGTTTGCTATCAAGGTAGTGGCAGAAAAATGATAACACACTGTGACGGCACATGAAGATTAAGAAGAATATGATTGGGTAAGTTAGTATTGAACGGCTTAACGCTCAGACCGTTTCATGTACCGCTGATCACTCGTAACGTCGGCAGTATAAACAATTTGCAGGAGGCATCACAGTGTCGTAGGGAATTACCACCATCCGTCATCAAGCAGAGAGTCATAAAAATGTGGAAAAAATGCTGCAACGTAAGATAGCTTTAATAGAATGGAAGGGTTAATAGTTTATTTTTATATAAATTGAGTGAACAAAAGAGAAATCTAAATCTGATCAATATTTGCTGACAGTCCTTTAACCTCATTAATTCTTCTAGGTTCTTGTTGCACTCAGCAGGAGATAGTTCCAAACATCATGGAGAACTCACCATAGCTCTACTTGTGCAAATCCTTCTGTCTCTTCCTGTAATCCCAGAAAGACATGATGATATGAGATCAGGACTCTACTTCATACCTCATATAACTCTTTTAAAGGGGTTGTCCAGAAATTAAACATTAATGACCTATCCTTAGGATAGGTCATCAATGTCTGATCGGTGGGGGTGGGGCACCCAGCAATCCCGCCGATTAGCTGTCCCAAGTTTCGGCGGCGGCAGGAGCTGCTCAGTTGGAGACTTGCCCAGCACACCTCTATCGACAGAATAGTGGCCATGGATGGAAACTGCACATCCACCCCCTATTGATTTGAATAACGCCAAATATGTAGTACCCAGCAGCGACCACTATACAGTTGACGGAACCGTGCTGTGCAACTCCGAAACTGAGCAATTTCATCAGCCACCAACACCTTGAACAGTTGATTGCTGGTGGTTCCAAGTGTTGCACCCCCACCGATCAGACATTGATGACCTATTCTAAAGATAGACCATCAATGTTAAAGTGCTGGACAACCCCTTTTATAATTACTACACCTTGAACATAGGACCAAAATGGCTCCATGTTGGAATTTTATTAAGATAATAAAGGTTTTTCTGGAAAAACCCATCCCTCAGCTGCACTTTGTTTAAAAAAAAACACTGTCCTATTGTAGTTATTGCAGGTACGCAGGATGCAGTAACGAGATGGGAGACGAGATGAACTTTAAGGTGTAACTTTTATATATATAGAGTTGCCTATAGGGGCTATCTCGAGCAACCAAACAAGCTAACAGCAGTTATCCTTGCAGGGTTTTAAAACAAGAGTACACTGGTAATACAAACACAACTAACCCGGCAAAGACCGGTTACTATAGGGCCGCGGTATGGCTGACTATGGGTCCTAAATGTTAACTACAACGTGTCACTTATCCTCTCTGACGTCCAGCCGGGTGCTGTTCAATGGTGCTTCCGCATTTCAGCCGCTGGGCCCAGCCGAAGAGGATCTGGTGAAGACTTCGGGCGTTCCTACAACCAGGTGAAGTGGAGGCACAGCAGGCCTCTGGTGGGTTTTCCTCGAGGCGCCTCCTGGCGGGAGTGATGCGGCGGTGCCCGGGGACTGGGCAATGGAGGCCGCAGCCTCGAGGTGGGAACGGGTAGCGGCTGCCACGGGAGGTGGTGGGCTGGCCGCAGCTGCAGGCCGGAGCCGAGCTGCGGGGTCCGCGGGCGTCAGCGGGTAGACTGCAGCCACGGGCTGGAGTGAGACAGCGGCGACCGCGGATGGTGGCGGACAGGCCGCGAGCTGGAGGGGAGCGGCGACGGCCGTGGGTGGCAGTGGACAGGCCGCAGCCGTGGGCTGGAGTCTGGCGGCAGCGGCCGTGGGAAGCGCGGAAGGGCGGGTGGTGTTACTCTGCTGAGCGGCGCAGTGCCTTCTCCCTAATGTCGGTGGTGAGTCCCTCTTCCGTCCCTGCAGTCGCAGCTTTCATCTCTGGGCTCTGGCACTCCCTTTGGCTCTCTGGCTCCCTCTAGCGTCCTTGCTCCTTCTCTCCTGCTCCGTCGTCTGCCGTCTGCTGGTGTCCTCAGCCCCTTTTATATTGGCTCCTCCCCCAACCTTTCTGGAACTCTCTGAGGTCCGTCTCCTCATACTGTCCCCCGGAAACAAGTTCCCTAGGAACCTTGGTGACAGTCCCCTTGGTTCCGGCCTGGGCACATAGCGGGGACCCCGCCTCCTACACTATATTCACCCTCCTGAGGTCCAGCACTGAGTCTCCTATGCTGTTCCCCGTGTCTGTTATCGTCTGCAGTGCTTACATCACATTAACAATGCTGCTGGCAATCAGTGAGCTCAGCAGTTGACAGCACGAGCCACAGAGATGCACTGAGCTCTTGATTGGCTGCAGCGCTGTTGGCATGACATTACTGCTGCAGACAATAGCAGACACTGGGAACGGCGGCTGAGATGCAGAACTGGACCCGGGGAGGGTGAGTAAAAACATTTTGTTTTTGTAAAGCAAATCGAAGTCGAGGGAACAGGTGTTTTCCAAAATCCCCCCCAAAAATCCCTTTGATCTAGAAATGAGTTATCTATGGACTGAATGGAATATAATTCTACACATGTGTCGGGCGACTATGAGAGGATGGTCAGCCTCTGCTGTAGACCCAATTAATTCTGAATCCTCTTACCGAATGTTGTTCCCAGGTTTTATTGGGAGAAAATAAATTCTCTTGTTTTTATAAAATAGTATTCCCATATTCATTCTTCTCCGGTCATTCTTTGCCCCCAGCAGGCATCAGAGGGGTAGGCATGGACGGCAGCACGGAGACAATATGGAGCCTCTGTTTGCATGGATCCTTTCTACGAAGTCGGTAAATCATCCTAAATTCATTGAAATCAAATAGAAAAGAAAAGGAAATTGGCCCAATGTTCAAAAGCCAAACATCCCCGTAAATAGGACCTGTTGGCACATTAGGACAGATGAGGAAAGATATGAGCTAATATTTTGGAACACGACTAATTCCCCTTTAGAAATCTTTTCTTTGCAGTGGGTCCAACAAGCGAGTCCATAATTGCCGTTAATATTATTCACCCCCCCCTCTTGATAGATTCACAGTTTACAACCTAAAGACAATAGGACAACAGGCTTCAAACGCTTCCCGAAGGAGAACAGTTGGGGGTTTACAATCAGAACCTGAGCCTGGGTGTACAGCAATTAATTCTCCTGGGGACAACAGAAGGGATGAACTAATCAGGAGCTGAAGCTTCAACGATTGTCGTTAATTTAAAAAAAAAACAGCATAGAATTTTACTCATCGTATAACTCACTGGTGTAATTTATATTTCCATGGCAAAAAATGTTGAAAATGAAATAGAATTTACTAAAATTATTAGTAATTACAAGTCTAGGAATTTACTATCACTGTCGTTCTGCATGGAAGTTAGAGATGAGCCAAATGACCTGTTTTGAATTGAATTTGCCAAAAATTTGGGTTTCAAAAATGTTTTGAATTTCATTTATAAGAATCAAACAAAATTGGCGAGGGGTACGATGGGGTTAAATAATAAAACACTTTATATTCACCTATCCTTATGCCGCCGCCGCCTCCTTCACATTTCCCGATTCTGCACCTCTCATACCTGTGATAGTCTGTGGGACCATTCACGTGTTCATTTTTTGACCAAGTGGTCATTAGAAAATATCAGAGACATGTCTGATTTTGATCCGAGGGTATAATCGAAATCAGCAATGCAAGTCTATGGATCCGTGAAAAAAATCAGACCGCACATGGATGACATCCGATTTTTATGGATTGTCATAATCGAGAGGGTGGAGAATTTTTTTTTTCATTCCTCCATGTATGAGAAAATTGAATGACACTCGTATCAATCTCTGACCAGAGCAAGATCAGAGTAATCGGACCGATTTTTTTCGTATGTGAAAATATCGGATGTCTGAGGATTTAAGGTGAGTAATTGACCTTAATTAAGGGGGCGAAGCACATCATTGATGTCAATGATGTGTCATTCCCATCCCCCCCCTCACATGATCGTGTGAAACCATTCACTAAACTCAGAGCTGGAAGGAGCACTAGAAGAGCTAAAAACCCGGCATATAGAAACGGGAGCTGCGATGGAGGAAGTATAAGTTCAGTGGCGTAACTTGAAGACCAAGGGCACCAATGAAAAAGCTCCAACAGTGCCCCCAATTATTGCAAGTCTTGGTCTTTTTATACAGGTTAAAGGGACTTCTTGGGCCCTTTAGGTTCCAGGGCCCAGGTGTGATTGCAACCCCTGCACCTATTGTAGTTACACCCATGAGTGAGGTCCTAGGACAGGTGAGTATTGTGTATTTTAGTATTTTTTAACTCCTTCTCTGTCTATGAACCTTTGAGGGCATAAGAAATTTATTTTTCCGGCAATCGGGGGCTTTTTTGCATCAAATCCAATCCTCCATCCTAACCAATTGAATCTGCCCAAAACAAAAAACCACAGTTATATAATTTTATGCCTATAAGGCAATAATTAGACCAATATTTGCTTTATTTAGCGGCCACATAGCTAGCTTTGTGTTTTCTATGGACTCTTTGGAGACATCTAGTGTTGCGGTTCCTGCACCGTTTCTCACGCTTTGCCTATTTTTTTTTTTACTGGTTGTTAATATGGCGGCCATTTTTCTGCTATTTTGCTAGCGCCTTAGATATTATTATCATCGTCAATGAGCTGAGAATACAAAGCAGACGCAACAAAAATGGCATTGCGGCGCTCATACATGGCATTATGTTGCGTTCTTATTAAATTTATGAGACGGATTTAGCTCCTTCTCTCCCGAATGAAATCGCTGCTTCATTAGGCATCATGGTGGGTTCAATATCTATTAACCTTGAAAACCGATTCCGCAAAGTTTCTACCAGATTGTACAATTTGAATTTTTTTTCTTTTTCTTTACTTTCCGGGTCTGACAAACACACGGTGTTGATAAGAAGAAGAATTCTGCATAAATCTACATCCCAAGCCAGTTTCTTAGTAGGAATGGTACAACATTAACCTCTGCCAAGACCTGATTATCCGCCTCAGCTTGTGTCGAGAGAGTCAAAATAATGGTATTGTTCAGATGCACTGAAGCTCCTGCGTCTCCGTTAGGCTAATTTCATTATGGGAACATTCGCAGGTTAAGTAAGACGCTGGTTCACCGCCTTGTCTGTGATTATTGCCTTGTCTGTCCCCACTCTGCTTGTCGAGCAGGTAAGGAATTAGAATAATCTTTATTTTGCCAGTAAAATTGTAGTTTTTGTTGTTACCCTTTTGGGGTTGAAATGATTTTCTGATTTCTTTTTATTAAATTTTTTGGTTTTTGGAGAAAGTGATAAAAAAACTGCAATTTTGACATTTTCTCTTTTTTTTAAGTTCACCTTATCGAACAAATATTAAATGTAATTTGTCCTGACAGTTATACATGTAGCAATATTAAATATGTTATTTTTTTTATTATTATTTAGAGATTGATTTACATTTTGGAAAAAGAGAAGAATGTGTCATCAAAAAATAACCTAATGTTTAAATCAGATTTTTGTTTTCCATCTATTTTTTAAAATATTTAGCAGTTTTTCTTTTTTATTATTATCATTATTATTATACAATTTTATAGCCCCATTTATTCCATGGCACTTTACATGTGAAAAGGGGCAAATAAAGACAAGTACAATGAACATGAGAAATACAAGACACACACAAGTACAGAAGGAAAGAGGACCCTGCCCGCAAGGGCTCACAGTCTACACGAGATGGGTGAGGATACACTAGGAGAGGGTAGAGCTGGTTGTGTGGCGGTTCAGTAGACTGAGGATCATTGCAGGCTGTAGGCTTGTCGGAAGAGGTGGGTCTTCAGGTTCTTTTTGAAGGTTTCCATGGTAGGCGAGAGTCTGATGTGTTGGGGTACAGAGTTCCAGAGTATGGGGGAAGCATGAGAGAAGTCTTGTATGCAGTTGTGGGAAGAAGAGATAAGAGGGGAGTAGAGAAGGAGATATTGAGAGGATCAAAGGTTACGTGTGGGTAAGTACCGGAAGACCATGTCATAGATGTATGGAGGAGACAGGTTGTGGATGGCTTTGTATGTCATAGGGTTTGGAACTGGAGCCTCTGGATGATAGGAAGCCAATGAAGGACTTGGCAGAGAGGAGAGGCTGGGGAATAGCGGGGAGACAAGTGGATTAGTCGGGCAGCAGCGTGTAGGATGGATTGGAGTGGTTTCAGAGTGCTAGAGGGGAGGCCAGAGAGTAGGAGGTTGCAGTAGTCGAGGCGGGAGATAATAAGGACATGGACTAGTGTTTTTGTGGGTTTTTTTTTTCATTTTTAATTAAAAACAAAATTAGAAATCTTGTAATTCTTACTCTGGCCACTGTTTTTTTTTACTCATTCTACCTTTTAATTTAAGAAGAGTTTTCAGCTTAGCAAACTACAACACATATTATTATGCAGTCCCCATTTTGTAGGACACTTCGGTATGGTGCTTTACTAAATGGCAGCACAACATATGGAGGGGCTCCGATATAAGGTGGTGCACACCTTGCCATGCACTTATACAAATGTTGATAAAGCCATTTTTTACACCTCATTGTGATATCACAATGGGTTATCTTTGGCTTTACAAAGTCCTCAAGCTGTAGGGTTTGCTAAGAGTTGTAGTTTTCTCCACTACACAGTAATTTGCACTATTCTGTCTCAGTCTGTGCAGCTGTCACATCTAAATCCTCGCTAAAGATTACTTAAGCACTACCCCTGTTAGCGAGCCCATTTATCCATTAACTGACTTTCTTACTTAGTGGAGAAAGGCTTAAAGCAGACGTGCAATTACCCGCGCACTTTAGACTCTGAGAAGCATTTACGAATATGATCCGAAAGTGATCTGAACCTTGTCGGGAATTGACGTCACATCATTCCATCGACTTGTTAAATGCTGAACTCCACATTATGGGAATGTATTGTCAGGGGAGGGAGCCACTTCTCATCTCTTCTTCAGACGACGCCTGTAGGTTCATTATGACGTTAATTTTTAAGTTCTTGAAATTTACTTCTTTTTCTTTGAATGTCCATGCACACAGTAGCGCCACAGGCACTAGCCTCGCTCAGTGTCACATTAGATGGTGATTTGTGCATTGCCTTCTGTTGGGGTCTTCCTTCCTTTGCATATGGAGCGCCCCACGCGCGCGGCGTGAGAGAGCGCGCGGTGAGCAGGGCTGTGGGGTACTCGGTACCGTCGATTGAAATGGGGGACGGTGTCACGGCGGCGGTGACCCGATCCGTGGCCCTGGGGCATCCATTGAATAATAAAATAGGGGAAGGGGAAAAGTTGTTTGTGATGTTGTTAGATGTGGTAAAAATGAAGATAAAGTTTATAGATGGTTAAATACGTGACGCCACCTGTGGTATTCTGGTCAGAGGTGACCAGCGCTGCGGTGATGTTCCCCTGAGACTGTTGGTGTGTCGCAGCAGAGGTGAAAATAGCTCTCCACAGGTAGGGCTGTAGTCCCAGGGCAAAGATGTTAAATTAATAGTCAAAATGGCTGTGAACGTTGGGTGCAGAGAAATGAGAGGACACAGAGAGGTGCAGTTTCTTTACCTTTTACTGGCAATTGGTTGCAATCCGGAGTACCACATACAGGTGATGGAATGAGTCTGGCTCGCCTGGAGACATTCAGGGGATCCACCTTGCCAGGTGGGGGTTTAGGACCTTCCTTCTGCGCTTTGTGTGTGGGTCTCCGCTGTTTATAGTTAAGGCCTCTTTCACACTTCAGTTTTTTGTGTCAGTTAAAATCCGCCAAAAAGGAAGAAAACGGATCCGTTCCCTAACTGATATGAATGGATGCCACAGGATCCGTTTTGTGATGGATCGAATTTTAAAAGAACCGCTGGCCGGGAAGGAGAAAGAGAGAGAGAGAGAATTCTTTGTCCTCCAGAAAGGATTTCAGGGTTAATTTTCTCCCTGACTTCCTTTCTCCGGGCATGCGCAATGGAAAATGCGGATCCAACAACAAAAAAAAGTTTTATGGTCCGTCCAAGCGTGCCGGCGCACGAAAAAAATTTAGAGGATCCTCACAAAAACGGATCCAACGGATGCCCATCCGTCAAGATCTGCCAGTAATGCAACTCAATGGGGAAAAAAACGGATCCGCAAAAAAAAATGGCGGATCCGTTTTTTTCAAAACCTGGCGGATTTTGACTGATGGTCAAAAACGGAAGTGTGAAAGAGGCCTAAGCTGCGACCCTCAATTGCATGATGATTTCATTAACCTGTACGGCTGTCAGCATGAGCCTATTCCATGGGTACCGTCCTTTTCACCGTCAGCCCCGGGCTTCTTATCCATTGCCATGCTCTCAGGTGTTCAGTCTCGCACAGGAATTTACAATCCCCTGTACTTTCAGATTCAGCGGTCAGGACATACAGCTCCTGACCACCAAGGACTCTGACGTCCCTTTTCTCTCTATTAGCGCTCCACTCTGGGGTCTGCTATATGCAGTTTTTAGCTTCCCCAGAACCTCTCTGTCTCTGCTCATGTCCGTTCCCTCTTCACAGATCAGCTCCCTGTCTTGAACTCCTCACAGATCAGCTCCCTCTCCTGAACTGACAGGATCTTCCAGAAAGATCTTTTTACCTCACGTTTAACTGCCTTGTCATTTTCTCTCAGCTCACAGCTGCTCTCGTTTCCATGACAACTCCCTCAGCTCACTTCTAGCTGACTCACCAACCCCCTCTCCTGGCCAGAATTTACAAAGCAGCTCCCTTTTCTGACCTGCAGCAGGAGTTGTGATTTAATCTATGTTACCTAGCATGGGGGCCCCCTTCTGCCTCCAAGCATGACTTCACCTCTTAGAGGGAGGCAATGTCACTGTGACAACCGGACTCTGGGGTGTCACACATACAGTGTAAAAATGATCAAATCATACAGTGCTCAAATAACACTTCTATACAGCTACCCAAAATTAATGCAATACCATGCTGACACTCAGTGACCAGATCATTGCTACACGCATAACGTAATGTGATAAGCGCGATCTGATGTTCTCACCTGTAGATAGATATGAGACATCACATATTGTCACCTCTATCTATCAGGTCTTCTCACTTGCATCTATGAGACATTAAGTCTTCTCAAATGTATCTATCAGACATCACATCTTCTCACATGCATCTATGAGACATCACATATTCTCACCTGTGTCTATGAGAAATCACATTTTCTCACCTGTATCTGTGAGACATCACATCTTCTGACCTGAATCTATGAGACATCACATCTTCTCACCTGTATCTATGAGACATCACATCTTCTCACTTGCATCTATGAGACATCAAGTCTTCTCAAATGTATCTATCAGACATCACATCTTCTCACATGCATCTATGAGACATCACATATTCTCACCTCTAACAATGAGACATCAGGTCTTCTCATCTGTATCTATCAGACAACACATCTTCTCACCTGTATCTATGAGACATCTCATCTTCTCACCTGTATCTGTGAGACATCACATCTTCTCACATGCATCTAAGAGACATCACATATTCTCACCTCTAACGTCACATGTTCTCACCTGTATCTATCAGACAACACATCTTCTCACCTGAATCTATGAGACAACACATCTTCTCAAGTGTATCTATCAGACATCACATCTTCTCACCTGTATCTACGAGACATCACATATTCTCACCTCTAACAATGAGACATCAGATCTTCTCACCTGTATCTATAGGACATCACATTCTCACCTGTATCTGTGAGACATCACATCTTCTCTCCTGTATTTATCAGACATCACATCTAGTTCCCACCTGTATCTACGAGACGTCACATCTTCTCACCTATATCTAAGAGACATTACATCTTCTCACCTGATTACTACTACTGATTACCTGGATCCAGTGAGCTGATGTGAGTTTACTTTGTTCTGTAGTTCGATAACACCTTTAAACGCACAATGTACTTAAGTTGAGTTTTCATGAAATTAATTCCACTTTGCTTAAACTCTTAGATGTCCTGCACAAAAAAAATACACCAGAAAAAACTATTCAGTTTACCTTATGTGAGAACATGGCTTAGTACGCCATTAAGCGTGGTCTACACTCACTGGCCACTTTATTAGGTACACCTGTCCAACTGTGTGTTAAGACTTAATTTCTAATCAGCCAATCACATGGCGGCAACTCAGTGCATTTAGGCATGTAGACATGGTCAAGACAATCTCCTGCAGTTCAAACCGAGCATCAGTATGGGGAAGAAAGGTGATTTGAGTGCCTTTGAACGTGGCATGATTGTTGGTGCCAGAAGGGCTGGTCTGAGTATTTCAGAAACTGCTGATCTACTGGGATTTTCACGCACAACCACCTCTAGGGTTTACAGAGAATGGTCCGAAAAAGAAAAAAAATCCAGTGAGCGGCAGTTCTGTGGCCGGAAATGCCTTGTTGATGCCAGAGGTCAGAGGAGAATGGGCAGACTGGTTCGAGCTGATAGAAAGGCAACAGTGACTCAAATTGCCACCCGTTACAACCAAGGTAGGCAGAAGAGCATCTCTGAACGCACAGTGCGTCGAACTTTGAGGCAGATGGGCTACAGCAGCAGAAGACCACACTGGGTACCACTCCTCTCAGCTAAGAACAGGAAACTGAGGCTACAATTTGCACAAGCTCATCAAAATTGGACAGTAGAAGTTTGGAAAAACGTTGCCTGGTCTGATGAGTCTCGATTTCTGCTGCGACATTCGGATGGTAGGGTCAGAATTTGGCGTAAACAACATGAAAGCATGGATCCATCCTGCCTTGTATCAACGGTTCAGGCTGGTGGTGGTGGTGTCATGGTGTGGGGAATTTTTTCTGGGCACTCTTTGGGCCCCTTGGTACCAATTGAGCATCGTTGCAACGCCACAGCCTACCTGAGTATTGTTGCTGACCATGTCCATCCCTTTATGACCACAATGTACCCAACATCTGATGGCTACTTTCAGCAGGATAATGCGCCATGTCATAAAGCTCGAATCATCTCAGATTGGTTTCTTGAACATGACAATGAGTTTACTGTACTCAAATGGCCTCCTCAGTCACCAGATCTCAATCCAATAGAGCATCTTTGGGATGTGGTGGAACGGGAGATTCGCATCAGGGATGTGCAGCCGACAAATCTGCGCCAACTGTGTGATGCCATCATGTCAATATGGTCCAAAATCTCTGAGGAATGCTTCCAGCACCTTGTTGAATCTCTGCCACGAAGAATTGAGGCAGTTCTGAAGGCAAAAGGGGGTCCAACCCGTTACTAGCATGGTGTACCTAATAAAGTGGCCAGTGAGTGTATATATGACTGATAGAAGTTACGTATACATAAGCCTATATGTATTTAATCTAATGAATTCCTTTATCAATAACGGGTCTTAGCTCATGATTTATGCATTTTTCACATTGTTTTTGGAATGGATTAACCCAATGTTGGACTTTTAGCCTGACCTTCTGCTGTAATCATTCACTTCAAGTAACAGTCACTTACTTGGCTATTACTGTACATTTCTATGTTCATTTAATTTTCGAGAGGCGACTCATTAAATGCTAAAGGGATTATAATTCTTGAATACGAGAGGTCGGATTGCTGGCTTTTAGTGTTTATATGTCTCCCCAGAGTTTCAAAATGTAATCTGTCCATGGATGAACATAGTGGAAAGACGTCATCCGCACCCAGGTGGCCAAAGGCAGGTAAAAATCCGATAATTGAATGAACAGCTTCACAGAGAAGCAGAATGGAGGATTACGGGATGATTGGCTTTTACTCTATGGCACTTAATAGCATTTGACCACCTGTGTGCGGAGAGGTCTTAACCAAACTGTCAGAAGTTCGGAAATGTTTCTTAAAGGAGGTGCAAACCATTTAGGAGATAATGGTCTAGTAAAATTTCTCTAAAGGAAACTGGGTTCCTTGGTTTATCCATGACGTTAATTTATGGATTGTAGACATGCATAGTGAGTGCAGGGGTATAACTGTAGAGGTACTGCATGCCGAAGGGTGCAAACAATTCTTGTCTTGGCTACAATGTCTTTAGATGGAAAAGGTCCACCTCTGGAACATCTGAACATTCTATCTGGGTTTCAGAGGGGGCATTAGGACAGTCAAGACCTTTTGTTGAATTTTCCCTTTGGCCCCTGAATCCTGACACTTGGTTGATAGACTTTGATGATGGACTCAAGTCCATATGGTTTTATTATGGCATGACGGTAA
Source organism: Dendrobates tinctorius (assembly GCF_039654945.1). Taxonomy (NCBI): domain Eukaryota; kingdom Metazoa; phylum Chordata; class Amphibia; order Anura; family Dendrobatidae; genus Dendrobates; species Dendrobates tinctorius. The sequence continues at coordinate 12,833,692 of NW_027361695.1, forward strand.
TGACCTAGCACTTTTGATCAGAAGGACAGGACACCATGTAACACAATAATGCTAATGCTTTTGTATGAGGCAATATTAAGATTATTCCTTTGACCATACAAAAATTCCCAACCTCCTTTGAAACACATAAAGCTTTTCTTTCATTTCTAAGATTCATTTTTATTTAATTAAGACCATAGTGAGTTGCAGTTCAGATCTATAGAGCAAGAATCCACAAGTATTGCAATGAAAAAAAAACTGCTTTCTTCATTATTTGAATATGACGTAGTTTTCTAATCTTGAAAGACATTCTGACTTCATGTTTTTCAATTTTTTTTGCTTAAGTCATGTTCAGAAGTAGATTAAAAGCCACAGTGGGGTCATATGTGCCTCATTGTGAATTATTGCAATTACTAAAACTCTATGAATACACTGATTTGGATTCTATGTTGAAAGCAGTGCAATCATTTTCACTGGAAGCTGTACAATATGCTCCATCATTTACACCTTTTTAAGCTGTGTACAGTAAAAATAGTAAGGAAGGAATTTAATTTGCTAAACAGGTTAATAGAATTGTTTTACAGCACCCCTCCGTCGAGAAAAATAAGAATGCATTCCGCGATTTACACACAATATGAATTCTGGTGGCCACCTTGAAATAGCTACTGACAGGTATTTTGTTAAAGGAATCTCAGTGGACTCTATTATTATGGGGTAAAATGGGTGCCCATTATGGTTCCAATTACACTATTCTTGCAGTAAGAAATATTGGAACCACAATGGGTATCTAACTTACCCCAAACTCCAAAGGAGCAATGAGATCTTCAAGGGGGTTGTCTAGCTTGATTAATTCCAGACATTATTAAAAATAAAAAAATCTATACTCACCTCCTGCAGGCAGCAACTTTGTTCTCTGCAGAGATGTTATTTGTGGGCCACAGCCAATAATCAGGCACTAGTCAACTGCAGCCTTTACGATTCCATCAGAGCAGACATCTTCCCTAACAGAATTTTGATGAGCTGAAGTTGACAAGTGGCAGCTTATTGGCTGCAGGCGGCATGTGACACAACAATGAATTGAATGATTCTGCTGTAGGAGATGAGTGTAGATTGTTTTTATTTTAATTCAGGTCCTCAGTTAATTAGAATGGGGATGTTCTGTAGTGGAAAACCCCCTTAATTTCCCTGAAGCCTCAACGGAGCAGAAAAAAATGAACAGCATTTTATAAGTCAAAGTATGATATAGCAATATGGGAATACATCACAAAGACATTATGGAAATTAGTAGGGTTTGGTGTAGTGAAGGTAAACTTGTAATATCTCTTTAAATGTGTATACACATTAAACCCAGCATCTCTCATAGAATCCATTAAGTATTGTTTTAAGTAAGAATTTAAGTAGTCTTGTTCCTGCTTTTAGAAATTAAATTTGACTCTGCTGTGCATAATCTTATTTTAATGGATGTGATTTGCTTGACGATAGTTGGTAGACAATTGTTGTGATCAAGGTTATTTGTACATTACCGCAAAATACCCAAACATAAAGGGATGTACACTGAAGCCAAAACAATAGTGTGCGTATAGATTTTCTTACATTCTGTCCTCGATGTTCTGATCAATACCCTTATCTCTAGACTTCAATTGCTTTGCCCTTGTGCTTAACTCTGATGGGAAACACTGTGTATATAAAAGACACATACTGTAACTTTAAAATATTAATTATTTACATGTGGTTAAATGAATCATTTTAGATTAAGAAAGCTAAAAAAAATCACACAATCATTAAATTGATTATTAGAATAGGCTGCAAACACACAAAATCAATCCAAAACTTACCTTATTAGAATTTCAGAATGTACGACTGTGTCCAGACTGTCAATAAAGCAGCTTCCCCTCCCTCTCTCAGCAGTAACTCTCAGCAAATGGAAATCACCATTGAACAGGTGATTTACAATCATATGTACAGAACCAAATTCATGTTTCTCTATTCATCTTTGATTCTGACAGAAAGCAAACACCTGTCATCTGCCAGGTTGCTTACAGTCCACCATATCCTATTAGTGATTTTTATAGGATTGCTTTAAATATAATGGTATATGTATTTATTATCTGACTATCTGCCTGACTCTTGGCATGAGGGTTCTCATGGTAAAGGATGAAAATATGATCATTATTCATTTTGGTAAGGTGTCCACGAAATATAGGCAGATGTTTTGATTTTCTTTAAGCTACTCCATCTCCTCATCTGAAATCCCAAATCAAGCCTTTAAAGTGGTTATATGGGATTTCAACATTGATAGCCTATCCTTAGATCTGATAGATGGAGGGGTGTCAGCTGTTGCCGGTGTCGTCGGCTGCAGGAACTGCTCAGTTATTGATCTGCACAGCTCCTTTGACTGTATAGTGGCCGCGGCAAGGGACTGCACACTCGATCGCTATTCAAATGAATAGGGGATACATGTGTAGCACCCGGCTACGGCCACTATTCCATTGTTGGAGCTGTGCTGTGCAACTCCGTAACTGAGCAGTTCCAGCCACCACCAACATAGGAAAAAGCTGATTGTCGAGGGTGCCGGGGGTCGAATCCCCATCGATCAGACATTAATGACCAATTCTAAGGATAGGCCATCAATGTTAAGCCCATTAATTACTTGATTATACCCATAGAACTTGGTATTCAGATACACAATTATATATGGTCTTTGTAATCAACATGAAATTACAATTTATGGGAATTTTTCCTTGGAAATCTACATTTGGCCAGTCCTCTGTTATTCAGGAAATGCATAATAAAATTGATAGTTTTGTCCTTTTTTGTCAGTTTGATGTATCTCTACACTTTTCTTAAGATTCTGGTACTGACACTACAGCATCTAAGTGTGTAAAGTAATGGATGGGAGAATAGAACTTAAAGCGAACCTGTCAGCAAGATTTAGCTAAGTAAACTACAGGCATTGTCAAGTTGGCAGTGTTAAACTGATTAAAATGATACCTGGGGTTAAGAAATCTGACTTGTGGTTCTTGTGTAATCAGTGGTAGAAGTTTTCAGTTAATGTTATGCCTGTGCTCCAGGGCGAGACTGTAGGCAGAGTCTTATCTTCCTGTTCTAAGCCAGAGAACCCAAGGAAAGACCAAGGATAATCCTGCCCACAGACCACCCAGAAGCACAAACAGTCTGTCTCTGTGATGAGGAACATATTTATAATATTAATAATCTTTATTTTTATATAGCGCTAACATATTCCGCAGCGCTTTACAGTTTGCACACATTATCATCACTGTCCCCGATAGGGCTCACAATCTAAATTCCCTATGAGTATGTCTTTGGAGTGTGGGAGGAAACCGGAGTGCCCGGAGGAAACCCACGCAAACACGGGGAGAACATACAAACTCCTTGCAGATGTTGTCCTTGGTGGGATTTGAACCCAGGACCCCAGCGCTGCAAGGCTGCAGTGCTAACCACTGAGCCACCGTGCTGCCCATATTTGTGCTTCGGGGCGGCCTGTGGTCAGAGTCTTTCCGTGGTTTCTCTGCCTTAGAGCAGGAAGATAAGACTCTGCCTACAGTCCCGCCCTGGAGCACTTGCAAATCATTAACTGAAAACTTCTAACACTAAATACACAAGAACTACAAGACGGATTTCTTTACCCCAGGTATCATTTTAATCAGTTTAATACAGCCAACCTGACAATGCCTGTAGCAAAATCCTGCTGACAGGTTCGCTTTAAACCTTTTGTTTTGTAGGAGGTGGCAGTAACAAGGCTCTATTACTTTTGTAGAGGGGCAATTGGGGTAGCATTGCTTTTTTCTTATATAAAGCAGCCTAAATACAGTAACCTGGAGGAAATGCCACAAAATTCATATTCAATTGTTTTCCTGGGATTGTAATTGTACTTGTAGAAATTTTCAGATCAGTGGCTAAATATTTCCTTTACCCAGCGGTGATACATTTGCTTGTGTATGGAGGAGAACATGAATGGTGGTGGACTCCCACCGGCAGATTGAACAGATTTCTTCCTACTATATTACAACTATTTTGTGGTATGTGCCAAGGTCATATTTCTGCTCTTATAATAAATCTACCAATTTATTTTGGTTTTCATTAAAACCATTTTTTTTTCCTTAATGGGAATTTGTCACCGGTAGTTGGCGGCCAATGTAAATGGCCTGTGTCCGGTCCGATGGGCGGTGTTTCTTCTTTTTTTCTCCACTCCATCCATGGCACCCGTCCGCGATCTTTTCCAGAATTCTAATAGTTCTACTCAATAGTTCACACGTGCGCAAAACAATCTTGTTTCGCACATGCACAGTATGCTTTGCCCAACTGCGGGTAAAGCCGAAAATCATTACTGCGCATGCGTCGGTACACTATGTCCCGGAACACAGCAAAATGCTTCCGTGACATAGTGTACTGGCGCATGCGCAGTAATGATTTTTGGCTTTGCGCGCAGTTGGGCAAAGCATACTGCGTGTGCGCGAAGCAAGATTGCTTTGCGCACGCGCAAACTATGGAGTAGAACTACTAGAATTCCGGAAAAGATCGTGGACGGCTTCCACGGATGGGGTGGAGAAAAAAAGAAGAAATACCGCCCATTGGACCGGACACAGGCCATTTAGATAGGCCGCCAACTTTCGGTGACAGATTCCCTTTAAGAGACGCGAGAATTTCTTGTCTAAACATATCTCCGTGAGCACTCAGTCATTATGCAGTGGATTCGTGTAGGCGGTTGCTAATCACTCGCTCTTCTGTCCTTTATTCTTTATTTTCAGATCTGTTTGGGGAAGTTTAGAAATAGAAATATCAAACCATGCCAATGATGGTCCAAAAATAATCTGGATAGGACGAGTGTGATCATTCTTATTTTTCGGAATGGCTATTTACAATTTTGCATATAGGATATGATCAGTGAATCCTACCATAGAATAGTCAACAAATCAGCTTTTACTTAATAATTAAAGGGGTTTTCCACCTTAGTCAACACATTTTTTTATTAATTGAATGCATATGTTTTGGTTAAAAGTACCTTTTTTGTAGTTGGGTTTCATTATAAATTTTATACCATTTAGCTTCTATTGCTTCGATGTTGCTGGCTGCAGAAAGAGTTAATGAGAATCTGTCAGTGAGCTCCTTCTGATGGCCCAGTGAGAGAGTCACTAACTCTTATCTGACTCTTTTTTAGACTCTCTTGGCTTATTTATAACCATAGACCACATCAAAGGTGAATGTGCAGGGTGGGGGGGAGGAGTCAGTACAAGCAAAAAAGTGCACAAATTTTAATGAAACAGAATTTCAAAAATAATTTTTAGGCCTAAATACATACATTTAAGTCTAAAAAAATCCATCAATTAATTATCTCTAAAAGTGGACAACAAGTTTCCTGTATTGTCACCTGATAGCCAGTACTGGTATTACAGCTACTGATTCAAATGTAAGTTAATTCTTGTCATGTTATGTGCGGGGCTCATTGATCCAAGAGGCAACAATACATTTATGCATCACCAAGGACTATTAATAAGAGACAATCCCTTTAAATAAGGCCTGTCATCAGTTGTTCAAAATTGGTCAGTTTTTGCTCTCATTTTATTTCAGCTGCTTTCCTGAGTACTACATATTTTATATTTTCGAAATGCGCCAGACGGTTCCAGAGTTATAGAACTTTTTACTCAGTGCAAATTTTTTATGGTGTTTTTGAAAGGGGCGTGGCTCACAGGATAATTATGCAGCAAATCCTAAAGACACACCCCAGAGGATCTGTGAGCCACGCCCTCTTCAAGACAATAAAAGGTAGCACTGAATAAAAAGGCCCATAACTCTGGAACCGTATGGCGGATTTAGACCAATTAAAAAGTAGAATACTCAGGGAGGCAATGGGAATAAAATAAGAGCTGGCACCTTTTGGCTAAATGACAAGTGTTCCTTCCAAATGAGCAGATCAATTGTATCTAAATCCATGCTCACATGATCCAGCTCATTACTTCTGATAGTTTTCTTTTTTTTTCAGTGGAGGGTACGATACTGCGGCACTTTTTACATAACAGGATGTTATTGCGGCATTCTTATGCATAGAAAACTAACCTGACCTCACAGAATCCAAACCTCTCGGCTCAAACAATTCTGCAAAGCGAAGTTAAATTCTAGGTCAGAAGTCATTTGCAGCTCAGGTGTGAATTCACCCGTTTTATATGCGGTGACAGGTCCGCTTTATCTGAGCAACCGCGAGATTTACAAGTCAGGGTTTCATTTGAGAAAACTCTACCGACTCAAGGGTAGCTAACTAACTAACTTTCCGATATAAAAATAGTATGTCACCGAACTCCGACTAAAGATATATGGCAGACCTTGCAGCCAAATAATGACGTATTTTCAAGGAGGAAGCCGGAACATTGCCATTAGAGATCAGAAGGAATAGATCAGGCTTGTAAATTGAGAGCAGGGTTTATGGGGTCTGATCTTTCGCTGCAGTCTCTAATGGCACTGATGTTCTTTATTATGTCGTTCTGCAGTATGTTTCCTTTCCTAGAACAGGACGGAGCGTTGCACAGGCATTGATCACTGAGGAACACGGGAAATAGCGGCAGTTCGGCGAGTAAACAGATTTTACGATATGATATTTAATATCCTTCCACATCAATATAGTTAAACTGCATGAAATGATGTACAGGTCGAGAAAACTGCCTTAAGTCAGATGTAAAGAGAAGAAGGAATATATTTTTTGTATTCCGGTGGTTCTGGTAGGTCGGTAGAGCTGGTGTTATAGTCATCAACCAGATTTTGCTTGTATACAGAGGTTTATTGGGTGGTATAAGGACACACTGTTACAATCTATCCCAGCTATCCTGTGCTCCACTTCCTTCCCCTGAGTTTGCTGCCCTCTGTTAACCCCTTAATGACTGTAGCTTTTTTAGTGTTTTTTGCGTTTTCCGCTCCCCTTCTTCCCAGAGCCATAACTTTTTTATTTTTCCGTGAATTATGGCCATGTGAGGGCTATTTTTTTTGGCGGGACGAGTTGTACTTTTGAAAAACCATTGGTTTTACCATGCCGTGTACTCGAAAAAGGGAAAAAAAATTCCAAGTGCGGTAAAATTGCAAAAAAAGTGCAATCCCACACTGTTTTTTTGTTTGGATTTTTTGCTAGGTTCACTAAATGCTAAAATTGACCTGCCATTATGATTCTCCAGGTCATTGCAAGTTCATAGACACCAAACATGTCTAGGTTCTTCTTTTATATAAGTAGTGAAAAAAAATTCCAAACTTTGCTAAAAAAAAAATTGCACCATTTTCCGATACCCGTAGCATCTACATTTTTCATGATCTGGGGTTGGGCTTATTTTTTGCATACCGAGTTGACGTTTTTAAGGATACCACTTTTGTGCAGATATGTTCTTTTGATCGCCCTTTATTGCATTTTAAAACAATGTCGTGGCGACCAAAAAAACGTAATTCTGGTGTTTCGATTTTTTTACCGCTATGCCGTTTAGTGATCGGGTTAATCCTTTTTTTATATTGACAGATTGGGTGATTCTGAATGCGGCGATACCTAATATGTGTATGTGTGATTTTTTTTTACTGTTTTATTTTGAATGAAGCGAAAGGAGGGTGATTTAAACTTGTATTTTTCTTATTTTTTTCAAATTTTTTAAAACTTTTTTTTATTTTGGCATTCTTAAATAGTCTCCTTTGTAGGCTAGAAGCATCCACAACTCGATCGGCTCTGCTACATATAGGCAATGAGCAGATCGCCTATATGTAGCAGAATTACAGCATTGCTATGAGCGCCGACCACTGGGTGGCGCTCATAGCAATGCCTCATCAACAACCATAGAGGTCTCTAGGACTTATGGCAACTCATTGCTGACCCCCGATCATGTGACGGGAGTCAGCGATGCGCGGCCGGAAGCTCTATTTAAAGCCCGCTGTCAGCGTTTGACAGTGGGATTTAACTAGTTAATAGGCACAGGCGGATGGCGATTCCGCTCGTGCCTATTGCTGGTACATGTCGGCTGTTGAAAACAGCTGACATGTTGCGGCTTTGAGGTGGGCTCACCGCCGGAGCCCACCTCAAAGTGGGGGATACTGACCGCTGACGTACTATCCCGTCAGCGGTCAGTAAGGGGTTGAGCTCCACATCAGGTTTTGTAAGTTGCCCGGCATGGCTCTATGACCTCATCTACCTAGACATCTTTAAGGACCTTTAAGACACACACCTGTGTCTTGGGATTGAGGCTTAGAGGATCCACCTCACCTGTTGAGCCCAACGCAAAGAGTAGCTGAAATGATTACAAAAAAATGTATCTGAGAGCCCCAAACTCCAGATATAATGGAATTGATTCATTGCCATGAACACATTTCATTTTTAGAACTTCTCTGAAATAAATGTGATTCCCTTTACTCAAAATGGTGAATGTGCATTGCAGAAGATTGTATAAGCCAGTGAAGGATCATACAACATTAAATGCAAACTGACAGTCTTAACCACAATGCCTTGTAGCTATCACATCACATGGCATAGCACAGTATATAAGGATGGACTTTCATAGCCTGTATAAAAGCCAAGGCAGGGAATGCAGCAGCCGTCTTCTGTCTATGTCTGCCAGTGCACTACGGTTATAGTGCTGTGACAATTCAATCACACATACACATATTTTTCAGGTCAGTTGAAGGCATGTGAATACTTTCAATTTGTGGCAAATTAATTGGTTATTAATCGAATTTCCAGACTAAATTCTGTGAAGCTGGCAAACTTGAATTGAAAAAGTTTCAACCATCTCTACCCAATGTTCAAATTTTATAGATACTGGCTTCACAATCTAAATGTAGTGGTTCTAAAGGGAACGGGAACAGGATATAAAATGGGGTTTGTACTCCAAGGAGGTGGATCCAGGATTCAAACATAGAGCAAAATAGCATAATAATATTGTGCCAAGGACACATCGTCAGATTGTGTCTTATCTTCAAAACACTCTTTGCTCCCTCCAATCACAATCCAGTCATGTTTCCTGGACCATTTTTGTTCACTTTGGTCTACACCTCCATTGTGTCATAATCACGTGTGTCAGGACGCAGATGATACCGCAAGGCGGACCCATAAGGCCTCTTTCACACTTCAGTTTTTTTGCATCAGTTCAAATCCGCCAAAAAGTCAGACAAGCGGATCCGTTCTTAACTGATGTCAACGGATGGCACAGGATCCGTTTTTAGACGGATCCTGCAAACGAGGAAGTTTAAGGGAAATGCTGTCCGGGGAGAGAGAGAGAGAGAGAATGAATTTTTTTCTTGTCCGGCACCCAGAAAGAATTTGGGGTTAAATCAGTGTCTGGAGGTTCCGCCAGAGAAAAAAACGTTACAAGCTCCGTTTTGAAATCTTTGAGGATGGTGACGGAGAGCAACTTTTGGCGGATCCTCAAAAAAAACGGATGCAACGGACAGCAATCCGTCACAATCCGCCATTAATGCAAGTCAATGGGGAAAAAACGGATCCTCAAAAAAAATTGAGGATCCGTTTTTTTTCAAAACCTGGCGGATTGTGACTGTAAAAAACGGAAGTGTGAAAGAGGCCTAACACACGTGACCCTGGATACACCGCCTCCAGTGGGGCGCATTTAAATAATAACACGTGCAGGTGGATACGCCGCCTCCACCTGGCGAATTTAGGTATTACACGTTATACAATAAATCAAATAATAAAGGGGGAACCTGGGTAACTTTAACAATGGTGGGCCCTGCGATAGGGAATGGGGGACGTGGAGACCTCCTAAGCTCCCCTGAGCCAGTGTCCCTGCACTCCTTACATTCCCTAAACAGGCTCCGCACCTGTCGCCGCACGCGTACCTTAACGCCCTTGCTCACCCTGACCCTAAACCCTCACTAGGGAATGGGTCGGTGTGGAGACTAATCCCACCACTGCACTAATAACACACATGAGGAAAGAGACAATACAGGGGAAACACCACTTAGCTTTGCTCTGCTGCGTGCGCTCCCAGCAACAGAGCCCACCACCTGCGTGCGTCTTCTCCTCCACCCGGATCCATCACCATAACAGGATCCTTCACCTTAGTGCAGCCTTGGAGCAGAGTCCACCACCAGTTGCAGCTGCTTAGAACCAGAGTCCCAAGGATGAGTTCAGCTTCTGACACGAAGTCGGGCATGCTTGAGTCCAGTTCAGCGGCCAAGTCCCACATGGTGAGTGCCACTCTCCATAGTCGCCACTCCACCAGCCCATGCAGACACTTCCCGCTGACACCATCACTGCGACTCCACCACGCCATGCCAGCCCTTCGTCCAAGAAACCATAGCTGAAACACGTCCCCCCTGGCTAAGCTGCGCAGGACTCCTCACCAGCTCCATCCTTCCTCCAGGCTCTCCAACTCAGAGTGAATACAAACTCACAATATCACAGGCAGTGAGTGAACACCCTGAGCACACCTTTATAGGGTGTCACACCTGATCCATAATTAAGTGAACATTAACCTAAACCTAAGGTGCGATACCACTCACCACCACCGGGGACAGTCAAGACACCCTGAACCTGACAAAGTAAAAAAAGTTCACTTTGTCAATTTAATACCGCCAGATCCAACACTGGATCATGACACATTGCACACCCAACGTCAGCCGGTGCAGAGTCAGGACCTGGCAATTTGGCTCCTGTAGATGAAGGACGAGGATGGTTAATATTTGCCATTGTCTTATGGATATATTTCATGCACAAAAATTAAACAGCGCAGTGGTCTAGAACAAGTCTCCCATCTCTTGCCCAAAATGTGTCCCAACTGAGCACTCATATTTATGGAAAATGAGAGTAGGTTTTCTCCCCGATACCTGATAATATAGGTCCCTTCCACGTTATCAATAAGACTTTGTAGCTACCATGAGGCACTTGGTGGGTGATGGGTTGGTGATAATACACAAGCTGGTTTGGCCTTTTTATTGAATTAAAGGGGTTGTCTGGGACTTTAACAATGATGGCGTATCCTTAGGGTAGGTCATCAACTTCTCTTTGGTAGGATGGGGGGGTGAAGGTGAATAATCTGGCTAGTTCTGGGCTTAACGAGCCAGGCTATTTGCTTTTACCAGGCAAAATTAGAGAATAAAAAACCCCTATTCCTTTCACTGTCCCCTTTTGTCTCGTGACTGACTAAAGCGCGAAAATCTTATATTAGTTTGATGAAGTCCCTTTGACAAATTTGTGGTTGCTGTCTTATTCACTACTAGATAAATCACATATACAAGCGCCACTATCCACATAATTTACATTTCTCTGCATAATTACCTGGGAGCCATGCCCTCTTTGGCAAAGACCACAGCACTAAACAAAACGGGTCATACCTCTAGAACTGTGGCGGATTAAAAAAAAATTTAAAAAAACTAATATTCGGGTGACCATGGAGAATAAAATTCGAGGCAAAATTGACCACTTTTGAATTCGATATATGACTGCAATCTCTTCGAAACCCGTAGTGCGTCCACAAACTTTAGGAGAAAAGGAGCTGATCTCCAGCACTCAGCAGCGGCTGCTACACATCGTGTAGAGCAGCTAAACTCAATGTTTAGATGTGGACTCTCTAATGCCAGATGGACTTGGGGCATCTGGTCGCCAGAGTTCTTCTGATATCTACGATCTATCTATGCTGAGCCTATTTCTCATCAGGAGCTGTTTTTTAGTGAGATCCTCCGGGAATATAGAAGTCAGGTACTATTGTCCCCGCAGACAATAATGTTTACGTGACATCATCTGCTGTCACCAGACACGGTGATTATATGGTAAGGACGGCCGCCTCCGTCTCCAGGTCACATCCAGATCTGAGCCCGTAGTCTCATACAACAAAAGCATCTGGGGAAAGGAAGGTAAAAATGACCCAATGTCAGGAGAACGTTGCGTACACCCAATGGGATTTTCAGGAACCTGATGAAAAATAGAAATTCATTGCGGCTCGGAAAACATATCAGGAACAATTCCACAGATTACAAAGACCGGCAGTTCTGCCCGGGTTATTTCACCGGATCGATAAATATATATTAGTAAATTGCTATTCGTGTAATTCCCTAATACGTACATTGAAGTTCACCAAAGTGATCTCTTAAAGGAACAATCCGTTCTGAACTTTTATTTTCCATATAAACAGGCAGCTTAGTAAGTTGGGTTATAAATGTGGCTTTATATATCTGAAACGATGTGGCATGGACTGGCCAACTATGAAAAAAGCAAAATCATGATTTATTGATACTCTGTGGAAAGATGTTTATGTTCTATGTCTCTATATGGCCACCTAGTTATTGAAATGTGTATTGCAGCCTGCCAACATTTTTGCGGTATGTTGTGTGGACTAGAAGACTAGAACTCTAGCCCCACCTATTGGACATGGCAATCCTAAAAGTCAATGTTGAGCCTTTAACGAGCCTTGCCATATGACTTAGGATAAAAGCCAAACCAGAGCCTCCATTTGCAGACATGGTGTTTTGGGGTATTGCCCCTCATCAGGGCAGGCAATCTACACAGACTACCTGAATCCTTGTAAGCTCTATATAGAAATAGGAAGTATATTTTATCTGCATGAGTCATCATTAGGACCTCATTTCTACATCACTGCAAAGTCCTTGGAAGGATGGAGGAGCGGAGCAGCTGGGTCGGGAGTTGAATAGGAGGGGGGCTGGGCTTCCAAGAACTTTGCAGTGATGTAGAATTGTAGTTCCAATGATGACTCATGCAGGAAAAAGAGATTTCCTGTTTCCACATAGAGCTTAGAAGGATTCAGCTTGTCTATTGATCATAGATGTCATAGAGCTAATAGAAAAGAGAAGAATTAACAGGGTAGAAAGGCAAAATGAGCAATTGTAATTACAGAGTGCTATATAATGTGATGACTGCAACTTATTAAGATGATAAAAACTCTGATGGGAGGAGGAGGAGGGCTTCTGTAAGTTTTATTGTGAAAAATCAAAAGAAATACAGTAATGTCTGGAATGTTGGCGCGAAATGTGGAATATTTTAATATCAGTGGGGAAAAAAAATTACACAGCCATTCTGACATGGACTGGCAGAGTAAGTACATCAGTCTCATCTGTTCTAATATATCTTTTTTTATTACTATATGGAGTTTGTGTAAATTTTCACGTGCTGCATAGCTCTCAGTTACCCTCCAACTGCTGAATATACTCAAATAAAATGGAGACAGGAGAAGAATTTGTTCAAACCAGACAACTTACAGCCAAAAAAGCTACCCCTTTTGTGATCCTGTTACTAAGCAGTGAGCAAATCAGAATATTAATAAGAAAAAGGCAAGTCTGAATGACATGACTATGGCCAAGGGCACACACAGAAACCATGTGGGCACTATAACGTTGTTCCTTTTAGACTAGATTGAGCCGAGAAGATTGAGATATAGTTTTGTGGAAAAAGTTTCAGTATAAGTAGAAATATTATTCTTTTTAACCTCTGGTCTTTCTGGGCTTAGGAGTCCAGTGGGTGGTACTTACTTGTGTATGTAGATTCAAACAAGGAAAGATGTTAATCACTGTGGAGGACCACCCACTGGACTCCTGAGCCAAGAATAAGAAGAGGTTTATAGTCAGAAAATCTACTCATTTTAAAGCTTTTTCTAAATTTTCGAACTCTCACAAAATATGTATACATATATATTTCCATGTGATTTGCCTCTATGGTAGGTACCCCATTAAATAAAGCTTGTACATTGATAGGGACAGCATGATCTCTTCACCAGTCACTTGCAATGAGACACTTCCACTAATCACAATGGTGGTCCTATCTTCATTGTTCATTTCTTGACTTGAGATCAAAGCGATTTTCCCATCATGGCATGTTATCACCTATCTGCAGGATATGACCCCACCGACCCCAAAAACAGGTATCTGAAAATCCCCAAGAGAGTGAAGTGTTGGCCATGCATGGTCTATGAGTCTGCAGGAGATAGCCGATGGTTGTAGTTGAAATCTTTGGCAGTCCCTGAGACAATATGAAGTAGTAGGGCACATTTGAGCCACCTCCCCATTTTCAAGGAGCATTTCAGAGCCCCAATGCCACACTGTGACTGTAGGAAAGCCAGGGAGGAGGAACCCTATACTGTTCCTTAATCTAGAACCAAGTCTATCCCTAACCCCAGGGTTACCCCTGAAGGTGGAGATGCCTGGGTCTGGTACATCTCTGTGCTCTTAAGAAAACCTATGCTTTATTGGAGCTGCCCCAAGTTACATACACTCTGGTTGCAGGTAAAGATGCATGTCAACTCACTGTCCAAAACCTTTATCGATGTCACCCCCCGTACGGCGCTTTTATCCCTAGACCTAGAGGGTATTAGCCCGATAATCAAATTCGTGATGACGCACATATTCCTTACGGTAAAGAATTTTATAGCGCAGTGCTGGAAGAAGCCGGATGCTCCTATTTTCTTGGATATAGTTAACACACTACGCACCCATAGTATAATGGAGGAAAAAATAGCTATCAACGCAGGTTCATTGAATCACTATCATTTGAAGTGGGAGGTGTGGAATACCAAATATAAATGATTTGTTATGTCCTATTTTAAAGTCATGAAGAAATTGTTATCTCCTTCCTTGATATCATGGATGAATTGTTGTGTCCTATTTTGAAGTCATGAGGGAATTGTTATGTCTTCCATTCTGTGTTTGAAGTCTGGTATATGATGGTAATAATTCTTGTTTGTAATTGTATGATTTTACTATTTGTAAAATGGAGATCTCTGTCTTTTGATTCCTTTCCCATTCCCCTTCCCTTACCTTTTAAATTGTTAAACTGTGACTGTAGGAAAGCCAGGGAGGAGGAACCCTATACTGTTCCTTAATCTAGAACCAAGTCTATCCCTAACCCCAGAGTTACTCCTGAAGGTGGAGATGCCTGGGACTGGTACAAAATTATTTGAAAAGAAATCCTAAGGCCTCTTTCACACATCCGGCGTGGTGCGGCGAAAAGATGGAGAGCCGGATGCGGCTGGGAACGCAGGGTATGCGGCGCAACTTACGGCACCGGATTAGCTGTAAAGAAGTCGGGGAAGAAAAGTGAGGCCGGTGAGGAGAGCGGGGAAGAAAAGCGAGGCCGGTGAGGAGAGCGGGGAAAAAAAGCAAGGCCGGTGAGGAGAGAGAGGAGAGAGAGAGGAAGGAGCGAGAGAGCGCTCCGGGCATGCGCACAGGGTCAAATGGTGCATGCGGCGGCCAGATCAGGTGTAAGCCTGATCCGGCGGCCGGAATGTGCCATAGAGTAACATTGTCCCGCAGAGCCGGGAGGGCCGCATCCGGCCATGTCCGGCTTTTTGCGCCGGACAAAAAACGCTGCAGCATGCGTCCTGTCCGGTCGCCGGACGGGAGAATTCTGCCGGATCCGGTAAAAACCGGAACAAACGGAAGCACATGCGGTGCAATCCGGCGCATGTGCTTCCCAATGACAAAATAACGCATCCGGCGTTAAAAAAACCGGATCCGTTTTTTTACACACATGCCGGATTGTGCCTGACGGCACAAACCGGATGTGTGAGAGAGGCCTAAGCTGCCCCCACCCTCCCCAAGGAAGGAAATGGGCAGGAGTACAAGGGTAACACCTGCTAGACAGACAAAGGGAAGTCAAGGCACAATCAAACAACAGACACACAGTATGAAATACAAAGGGAAAATGGGCACACAGTAAAGAGGAAGAAAAGCAACACGAAAGAACACCAAAAAGGGAATGTAGAGGTATTCACAACAAACCATATGCAAGAATCTCAAGACAACAAGAGTGCCTCTCCAGAACACTTTCTCCAATGAAGCCAGGAACAGAATGAAGATTCTATTGCTCACATGGAGGGAAGCCGGTTTATATAATGGAAGGGTGTGGTTTCAATAAGCACCACAGCCAATAGACCATGAGGAACTCTAAACCCTTTCCAAGCCACAGAAAACCTATTAACTCATGGGCAGTACTGAGCAAATCGCTGAGATCTTCTAGTCTCAGATGAACCACAGGTCCCAGCAGAATGCGGCACATTTACGACCCCCAATCTAGATATTGTTGGAGAACTCAGAGGTTGGGTCAGCAATTAGGTGATAACTTGCTAAATAACCCAATAATTTCAATATCATTTGCGCTTTGCCATTTAAATGTTAAGGCAGTACAAATATTTGCATAAACCTCATCATAGATTATCCACAAACGTTCCAGCCATCATGTACATATCCCAAATAGAAGATTTTATCGACAGTTCCGCTCCTGTTTCCCGGTCGTCCTCCTCCTCTGAGATATAGACTCGGAGAATTCATCTACCGGCATAATGGCAACGAGAAACCTAAAGTTCTCCTAAGGAGAATATAGAAAAATATTGATCTCCCAGTGAGTTTATTGGCAGCTTATAAAACTCTCCGGTGAGAAACGATTAATAAAAAGGAGAGAAAATGAAGCAGATTGCAAGCGCTTGATTGTTATTAGAAATCCTTTTCCAGGGAAATATAAAAAAGCCTGGAAAACATCAGATTGTTATACCCGGTGCTTAGGGATGGTTCAATATTTAATTGTGCCGTGCATCCTCCAGAATGTTCTCCGGCAGTGCTGTGATGTCTGCGGGACTTTCCGCCACTCCTGCAAAATGATTTTACCTGCACTTCGATGCTCCCTTATGGGACGCATTTGGCTATGTTAAGACCTCGCACATTGCACTATGGCTTCTACGGAAGTTTATGAGCCCATGTCATAATCGCGCCCGTTTTGTCAGTACCGTAAAAGAGAGACATACTTCTCCAAAGTTATAGCTCTGTATTAGGGCGGGTGCAGATGAATCGGGCCGATTATGGGAATGACACTCGATCAGAGTGTGAGCGTACTGTGATCTGACTCTCTTGGAGAAAAAAAAATTATCCATCTTCTCCATTCTGTGAGGCTGTGGAAATCGCACTACCCAAGACACATCACTATATACAATATACAGGGCTATGGTGGAGATGTGAACAGCTGATAGATGGGGATTCCGGGTGTTGGACCTCCCCTAATCTGATATTGATGACCTATTCTAAGAGCAGGTGAAGACGGCGGTAGATTCTCTCATCCTAGAGAATCGTTCCGATTATGCAAATTACTCTCTGATCGGAGTTTGATCAGAGTCTGAGCATAGCATGATCCAATCCTCATGGATAAGGAGAAGATGGAGAAAAAATTTTTTCCATCTTCTCCATTGTGTGAGTGCGCGGATCTCGGAATGCACTCAGAAATGATCTGACTGCAATCCGATATTTTCCATGTATTCATTGACTTGCATCGCCAAGCGCAGTCCAAATATTGTGTCATACTCAGCATGCAGCAATTTTTTTTCCTTGCACAGACACTGTCCAAAGAAAACACGCTCCACCGTAGAATAACATTGGTCTAGATACGATCGGATGTTTTATCACACTCAGACTCAAAATACGCTCATCTGCACCTGCCCTTAAAACCAGCGCCTATGATGACGTTGCATGGAGTTGGAAATTTTGCTCAATTTTGTTTTTTTAGCAACCTCACGGCTGGCATACCTATCAGCTAATCCAGATGCTGCATTGAATTTGCCACTTGCAGTTTGAGTCCAAAAAGAACTTTGAGGTCCACTGAAATTTAGCCAAATATATATTAATGAAGGGGTCGTTACAGAATAGATATTTATATCCTATCTATAAGAGGCATCTAGTACTGAGATCCTCACTGCTTGGACCCCGACTGATTATAAAAACGTAGGTCCGGTGCTCTAAATTACTGAGAAGTGTGAATGCACCACTCCAATCAATGTCTATGAGACTGATGAAAATAGCTGTCGTTCTTGGTCAATCCTATAGACCAGGGGTCCTCAAACTTTTTAAACAGGGGGCCGGTTCACGGTCCCTCAGACCATTGGAGGGCTGGAATATAGTTTAAAAGAAAACTATGAACAAATTCCTATGCACACTGCACATATCTTATTTTGAAGCTTAAAAATAAAGCAAGAACAAATACAATATTTAAAATGAAGAACAAGTAAAGTTAAATCAACAAACTTACTGGTATTTCAATGGGAACTATGCTCCTGCTTTTGGCTATTGAGATGGTCAATGTTCAGTTCCATATTTGTCACTGCTAGTCGCAACAAGTGAAGCAATTTTTCTCTTTCTTGATATCATGGTTTCCTAGGGATTCCAAATTGCTATTAGTAAAATACCAATATATATACAGCGCTACAAAAACAATATACCAGCAATAAAATTACCCACACAGAGATATACAGACTGCACTGCCCATCAGTGCAGCCTGATCAGTGCCCATCAATGCAGCCTCACCAGTGCCCATCAATGCAGCCTCACCAGTGCCCATCAATGCAGCCTGATCAGTGCCATCAATGCAGCCTGATCAGTGCCCATATTGGTGGAACTCCGCTTTTTCCTCAGGCTCAGACTGGTGTGGTGCTAGAGTCCCCAATAGGCAGGTAAATGTCCACAATAGGCAGTATAGTCCCCAATAGGCAGCATAATCCCCCATAGGCATCATAGTAGTCTCCCATAGGCAGCATAATCCCCCATAGGCAGCATAGTAGTCCCCAATAGGCAGCATAATTCCCCATAGGCAGCATAGTAGTCCCCAATAGGCAGCATAATCCCCCATAGGCAGCATAGTAGTCCCCAATAGGCAGCATAATTCCCCATAGGCAGCATAGTAGTCCCCAATAGGCCGGGCCAGGCGTTAAAAAAAAAAAATGCCAGTACTCACCTATGTCCTCCGCTGCTCTGAAGAGGCGCGCACTATACTCTGTCTTCTTCTTGCACAGGCGGCGGGACGTCATCAGGCTGCGCAGGCGGCGTGATGACAATCCCGTCGTCTGTGCGGCATATGGAAAGCCGCAAGTCCTTCCTCGCCGCCTTGCAGCTCCGCCCGCGGAAAAAGGGTCCGCCGTCATGGAACTGTAGCGACGTTCAATGTCGGCGGGGCCGACGGGCTGGATAAATGTCTTCTGCGGGCCGCATGTGGCCCGCGGGCCGTAGTTTGAGGACCCCTGCTATGGACTATGGATGGAGCAGATGCATGCTTGCTTGACTGTTGACTCATTCAAACGTCTTATCATGGTCATGCACCCAGAGGTAGATGACCCCATGGGCAGACCCAGTATGGGCAAAACTGATCATGTTCCTCTTACTGGCCACCATAGTTATTATATGTAACTCATTGTAGTATTTATATACTGTGCGTCTATTTTGTTTTTTTATGCATATTACAAAAACTTCATCTGATATATAGGGTGTGAATTGGATCCTCAGGCACTGTCGTAATCCCAAAATGGTCTCTAAACCACTCAGATGGTCTTCCTACTATAGGATTGTGTCAGAAACGTTGGTCTACTAGTTACATAGAGATATGAAATGACTCATGTATCTGCCCTGGCGATTTGATTTCATATAAAGCAGAATGTAATAACGTCTCGCTAATCTCTGACATATTCTTCTGTGCACAATGCCGATGATCCTGCGGTACAGGAGCTGCTTTGTGCATGGCCTCTTCCATTCCAGCTCTTCAGTTGCCTCTTCTTTTTGTGAAGCGTTAGACGCTATGCGGATACATTAATTGTAAAGAATCTTACATTCAGACTTCAGAATAATCAGTCTAGACTTTCTAGATGTGACTGAGCTTATTGGTCTCCAAATTCTTCCAGTACAATCTGTGCGTGTGGTGGTAGTGGAAGGAGAGCAACATGACATAGGACCATGATGTCTATGCAGAGGACAATATGACCATGGGAGCAAAATTTCAAAAATTTTATTTGTTGGTCAAGTCTTCCCAGATACTTTATGGCATCCTAATAAATGTCCATTTAGGACTCATCACCTGGTGGGCTTCGGAAAACCACTATTTGAGGTTCTACAAAGATAATAATTTCGGACAATTTTTTTCATTTGTTCCAAGTTGTAAAAGCCAAAACTTTATTTTCTTTACCTAAGCTTCTCTATATGAGACCTCTTTTTTTTCTGTTATTATTTTTTTATGTGCCAAAAAAATACAGTTACCTGTTTTGTGCCTTTTACTTTATTTTCGGAGGTAAATAATCTGTTCACTGTATTATACGGGTTGTCGTGATTAGAGGGATAATGGATATGTATTTTGCAGTTTTGTTTTTAAATGGGTCTTTCAGGCTCTAGACAATTTTCTGCACTCTCTCTATGTGCACACTTTAACGATTCCCCCCGTATTGGACGGTCTTGTGGCCATAAGTATGTGATTTGGGTACTTGCAGTCACATTCTGATTAGATTCTTATCCAGTTCTCTCAGCAAAACATTGAGAGAAGCAGATGAGCATCTACTCAGGACATGATCATTAGTATGCCCACTTGCATTAAAAATATCGTGGAACCATTAAAGTGTGCACATAGAGTGACTGCAGAATTTCTCTAGCGCCTAGAAAACCCCTTTGAATTGAGAATGTTCTTGTTTGTTTTTAGTATTTTTTAGACATTTTAAAGGAAAACGAAATCTGATTTTTATTTTACCCCTAATGTACAGGTATGTAGAGATGTTCTAGTATGTAGAGCTACATCTCTATGTACTAGTACATAATGCCTGTAATGAAGAAGATTACCATTTAGACTAGGTTTAGCCAGAAAAAATCCTCCTATACTTAGCACTGCTGCCTGTAGCTCACTGCTAAAGCTGTTTACTGCAATGCTAGATGATCAAGTCCTTGGAAAGATCACACTTCAAGAAAACAATATTTAATAAAGGCATCTAATGAGCACAGACAGTGTCACTGCCATGAGCTGTTGGAGGCACCCTCTGCAGCTGAACAGGCATATGTCTACATATAGTTTTATAGGTGGAAGATCATAAGTATGAGTATAGGTTGTATTTTTTTTCCCTCTTAAATCCCTACTCTTTCTATATTTAGGAGTCTAGCAGGCGGACCTCTGAATAGCCCCTCCCACTGAACTCCTAAATATAGAAATAGCAGCCTATGCAGCTTTTCCTTCTTTAAAAGATGTTGATCAGACATAATGTTCAATGTGACAGGTCCCCTTTAAGATGTGATCCTTGGTTGTCCATATCTCTGAAGACTCAAGGAGAAAGTAGGAAGTCAGGGCTACCCAAAAGGCCAATGGTTGCTTTTTTAAGTAACAGTACACACCAGGGGGATAAGATTTAATATTGATTGAGAAATCCAATGGAGATAAAAGAATGGCAGGCACAATAGAAAAGAGTAGCTATAGAAAGACCTCTCACACTGTCACTGACTGCTTCCAGGACTGAAGAGCTTCTACGAATCCAGAGGGAATGTGCAGACAGCGCCGAAGACAGATAAAGAGCAGCCACCTCAGGATATTATATTGTTTGCAGTTCTAATGTTCCTGAAAAATAATGAAAAAAGCCTTGAAAGTGCCATAAATGAGATGATCTGTATTCAGACCCTCTCCTGGTGCACGACGTTCACTCGGAATACAAAGGAGGATGATGGCAGGAATATTTACTTGAAGCCTCGGTCCCCGCGTCTATTATTTAGGCTGTATATTATGTATTATCTGTCGGTACAATGAGAACATTCTGAGGCACTAGGAATTTGGAATACGGCAAAAAGTACATAGAGGCAATGGAATTGACCCTGTAATTACTGTTTCCTAGTAAGGGCGCGTTCTGGGAACCACAGGCTTGGGGATTATGGATTTATATATATATATTTATATTATTTTTTTACTGAGGGCCTAAGAACTAACAGGCAGGTGGTTGCCTGTTCCGCCCAGAGCAGGTCTCTGCCGGCACAGACCTCTCCTGCTGGTGAGTCTACGGCTTCTGCTGACGTCAAGTCAGCAGAGCAGTGACTTCTCTTCCGCGTTGCTCTGTCACAGATTATTATCCCAGATGTTAATCAAGTATTTAGTAGTTTATCGGTGTGTGCAGCAATAATTTTGACGTATTGTGGGCTTAATTTTACCCCATTTTATATTTTGATGTTATATACATATACATATATATATATATATATATATATATATATACCTTAACAATTTTTTGACGTGCACTGTGACTGAGTGACTTTAGTCCCCTTTATCTTTGCATTCCTTCCCTCCCCCACTCTTTTTAGGACAATATTTTGTACAAAAAATGAAGTCCTTGTATGATATATGACATCAGCCCTGTCCTTGTGATATTAATAATCTTGTTATGGACCTATCTGAGGATATTATCATTTTTTGTCATTAATATTCCATGGCAGCTGTACTGTGAGGAGATGTTTTAGGGACACAATGTATGCAACTCTATATGACATTCAGAGAGTCACACTTCTGGTATAGATGTACACTTTATTATGATATAATATATCCACTGATGTTGTTGTTCACCTTATCATGGGGGATTCATTTTGATCAGCACTATTAGTTACACTTTAGTCATACTCAGGGCCGCCATCAGGGCATTACTGCCCTTACTGCTGTATGGGGCCCGGTGAACAGCAGTACAGAAGGGGGCCCGCAGGTCAGGGTTCTCGCTCCTGTGCTTCTAGTCATCGGGCCCCAAGTGCTGTGTGTCATCGGGCGGGCCCCAAGTGGTGTGCGCTGCGGTGCACACATCAGCAGAGCCACCACAGCGGCCGACATCATACTAGTCTCACTTTTTTATCATATACCGTATGTATTTCTAAGCACTCTATTATATCTATTATATTATATAATTGTGTTGTATTTTAATTATTTGGGCATTTTATTGTAAAACCCGACTACTAGAAGCACTTTATGGCACTTTTGTCACTGGTGGCTGGTGGACAGTATAAAGGCATAAGATTTTATATTCTGCACTTAAATAAAACTGTCTCTTGGCACTTTGTCACATGGTGTTTAGTCATTTCACTTTTTAATCTAGTATAAAATAGTAATGTGTGCACTTTAATATAAACACAGTATAACTATTCTTTTTATATATTAATTTATATATTATTCTTTTTATTTATTTTTGACTGTTATTCATGATATATATCTGTGTCTGTTTGATGTAATATACACAAATGCACTGACATATAGGGCATTTTTATCATTTCACAAAGCGCTATGTGTCTCTAGTTCTCTGGGCGGTTGCTGTGGAGACGCGTTCATGCGGTGAGGCGATGCGGCCCCTCTGTCCTGACACGTCGGATGGAGGTGTGATTAGGCAGCGCATGTCGTAGTCCCGTGGTGAATTGGGTTGCCTTGGAGATGTACTCGCTTAGTCTGCTAAGGCCGCCTCTTCATCCTGACGTGCCGAATGGGGGAGTGGCTGAGCGGCACACGGGGGCGTCCCAGAATAATGTCATATGCCCAGATCCATAGTACATGCGCCATGTTTAGCCATTATCACGAGCGCTATGGGAGTATATAAACATGCATTAAGTACACAGCTACATTCACGCAACCCCCTTGGAAGAAGCTAACGCGAAACGTGCGTCGGGGATCTGCGCTGCATGACAAGTCCATATACTCTCTCTACTTTTGTAGTATTATTTATTTTCTTGTTCCATGCCTGTACCAGTACTTGTGGGAAGCCTAGGTGGGATCATTACTAGGTCTTAAGACCAGTTTACATATGCACCAGTGCACTTTTTGTTTCATTTTGGCCATCATGTACTATGACCCACTTTATGTACTTTTAAGCATATAATTAACAACCCCTTGATAATTAGGATTCATATTAGGTCACATGACCCCATTGTACAGTGGGGAAAAAAAGTATTTAGTCAGTCAGCAATAGTGCAAGTTCCACCACTTAAAAAGATGAGAGGCGTCTGTAATTTACATCATAGGTAGACCTCAACTATGGGAGACAAACTGAGAAAAAAAAATCCAGAAAATCACATTGTCTGTTTTTTTTTCATTTTATTTGCATATTATGGTGGAAAATAAGTATTTGGTCAGAAACAAAATTTCATCTCAATACTTTGTGATATATCCTTTGTTGGCAATGACAGAGGTCAAACGTTTTCTGTAAGTCTTCACAAGGTTGCCACACACTGTTGTTGGTATGTTGGCCCATTCCTCCATGCAGATCTCCTCTAGAGCAGTGATGTTTTTGGCTTTTCGCTTGGCAACACGGACTTTCAACTCCCTCCAAAGGTTTTCTATAGGGTTGAGATCTGGAGACTGGCTAGGCCACTCCAGGACCTTGAAATGCTTCTTACGAAGCCACTCCTTCGTTGCCCTGGCGGTGTGCTTTGGATCATTGTCATGTTGAAAGACCCAGCCACGTTTCATCTTCAATGCCCTTGCTGATGGAAGGAGGTTTGCACTCAAAATCTCACGATACATGGCCCCATTCATTCTTTCATGTACCCGGATCAGTCGTCCTGGCCCCTTTGCAGAGAAACAGCCCCAAAGCATGATGTTTCCACAACCATGCTTTACAGTAGGTATGGTGTTTGATGGATGCAACTCAGTATTCTTTTTCCTCCAAACACGACAAGTTGTGTTTCTACCAAACAGTTCCAGTTTGGTTTCATCAGACCATAGGACATTCTCCCAAAACTCCTCTGGATCATCCAAATGCTCTCTAGAACACTTCAGACGGGCCCGGAGATGTACAGGCTTAAGCAGTGGGACACGTCTGGCACTGCAGGATCTGAGTCCATGGTGGCGTAGTGTGTTACTTATGGTAGGCCTTGTTACATTGGTCCCAGCTCTCTGCAGTTCATTCACTAGGTCCCCCCGCGTGGTTCTGGGATTTTTACTCACCGTTCTTGTGATCATTCTGACCCCACGGGGTGGGATTTTGCGTGGAGCACCAGATCGAGGGAGATTATCAGTGGTCTTGTATGTCTTCCATTTTCTAATTATTGCTCCCACAGTTGATTTCTTCACTCCAAGCTGGTTGGCTATTGCAGATTCAGTCTTCCCAGCCTGGTGCAGGGCTACAATTTTGTTTCTGGTGTCCTTTGACAGCTCTTTGGTCTTCACCATAGTGGAGTTTGGAGTCAGACTGTTTGAGGGTGTGCACAGATGTCTTTTTATACTGATAAAAGTTTAAACAAGTGCCATTACTACAGGTAATGAGTGGAGGAAAGAGGAGACTCTTAAAGAAGAAGTTACAGGTCTGTGAGAGCCAGAAATCTTGATTGCTTGTTTCTGACCAAATACTTATTTTCCACCATAATATGCAAATAAAATGAAAAAAAAACAGACAATGTGATTTTCTGGATTTTTTTTTCTCAGTTTGTCTCCCATAGTTGAGGTCTACCTATGATGTAAATTACAGACGCCTCTCATCTTTTTAAGTGGTGGAACTTGCACTATTGCTGACTGACTAAATACTTTTTTGCCCCACTGTATATCAAAGAACAGTGGACGCAGATGCGTCACTTCCAGTCAGATGGCGCCGCCACTTCCGGTTTCTCCGGTATTTAACTGGCATTAAGCTTTGCTCATGTTTTTTGTGCCTTAGTACGCGATAGGTCATATTTATCCATATGTGTTTTCCCATATATATCGGATTATTTTGTACAATGGGATGACAACTGTCATTAGCATGCAATTAATAAAGGCTATGTAATTTTATGGCTAACTGCAAGAAGATAGCTCATAATCAGCATGACGTCGGTGGTAACGCCCCATCGACAGAGCAGCCTGGAAGAAGAAGACCTGCTGTCTGTCTGTGACCGCTCTGTGCCGTCGCTGGGCAGAACTTGTAGGTAGTCGCTAACTAGTTAGTCTGTTTGTTAGTTTTTTGGCTCATAGTAGAAAAAAATAATAATTTTGTCCTGGATAACCCCTTTGAGGAAGGGTCACCCTCTGATTAAATGATTATTCTTATCTTGTTACATGAGTAAAATTGAAATGTGCTTGTAAAAACTAACAACTGTGGAATTAACTCTTATGGAAGGGAGCCAAACTGCAGGACCAACATCTGTAAACTTATTACATGGCCACATTTGTCTTTGGCTGATTACAGGTAACCCCACCATATGTGACAAGTTCACGTTATATAGTGATACTCACCTTATCAAACTTCTCTAGATAGGCATTTAAGAGCAACTAATTCAAGACAGTGGCGCAACCATGATGCCGGCTCGAAATATCAATCTTCAAACAATGCCAAGAGTCTAAGTTACCCTCTACCCACTGGATTAGAGATATCTAGACTCCCAGTCGATCCTGAGAATGATGATCTCCAGACTGCTGCCTGAATCCAGTGGCGATCGAGCGTGCGCCCCACTTCTCTATTTATGGTCTATAGGACTGGAGAGATAGCTGAGTAAAGACCAAACACAGCCGTGGCGCGCATGCATTGCCACCCATCCATTTCAAAACCCCTTTCTCTGGATTGAAGGGGGTCCTAGCAATCAGCAAGTTGTTACCCAGCCTGTGAATAGGTGATAACTTTCCAAGTTGGGAAAAAACCCTTTAAGCATTTCCCAGACATTTTTTTTTTCCAGCAACTTTCCACTCCACCTGTTGATAGAAGTCCCCAAAAATAGACAATTTGCTTCAATAGAACAGAATGCAAAAAAAGGAAATTCCAAGGAAAACTTTCTAAACCAGAAATCGTCCATAATCGTAACTTTTGTTTAGGGTGCCGTGAAGCACCGCCTAATGTCATTGGTCTGCCATTAAGGAGGTAAGTTCTAAAGTTGCTTTCAGGACTTATGGAGAAATGTCCTGAGTCCTGACCCTACTGACTTTTTCCATGGACAGTGTCTACAGCTCTTCTACTCAACAGACACAAGTGAGTTTTTTTAAAAAAAAGGGAAAACTGGCATAAAGTTAAAGGTAGAAGGGCGATCCTGTTCCTAGGGTTCTAACACTAGCTCCAGAAGGTTGATCCATATTGATTTTTGCAAGGATCTACACCATGTTCTATCTAATGTAAATCTGGCCCAACATCCTTTCAACCCCACTCGTGAGAATTATTAAGGTGACTCCACACAGTAGCCAAACAGGATTTATTTTTAGGAGAGTAATTTTTTTTTTGCCTTTTCGGGAGTAAACTTTCTTTTGTCCAGAACAATTTGCCCGGGGATTGTTTGATTTATTTTCTGCTTTCTCAGCTGTTCAGTTATTTTGATTGATTTAGGGTTTTTTTTTGTTCTTTTTCTTAGCAGATTTCATGCGATGTTGTTTGTTTCCCTGTGTAATTATGCAGATTCTCTTCAGAGCCGTTGTTTTCAAGTTATAAATAAAATGGATTAAATAATGCTCTTTAAATAATCGCAACGGCAGGGAACAAGTTCCTTGTTACGTGAGCTGTTGGCTTCACAATGATGTTGTCGGTGTACATGACTATAACCCATGTCAACCATTTGGTGGCTAAATTAAAGCCCCAACATATATGAGCATCAAACCATTGGTATAAAAATATCAAAGTTTATTCATTACCTTTAAAAATATTAGCAAGAATGCATATCACAGTACAGGAACAACAAATAAGTAACAGACTGACTCCGCAATAATGCTAAAAGTTGCTGCATGGCAAGTGACATGGCTCTCACCCAGTAGTACATATACCCAAAAAGTTGTAATCCTGCTCATGAGCCCTGTCACCAACCCCGACGCCCTGGGCGCGATTTAACTATGGAGTCAGTGACTTCCCATGCCCTTTCTAGCCGCTTGTGCAGTAGTGCGCATGCACGGACTTGTGCGCGCCCGGGGTACACAGGCAGCGGTCTTAGACGCTGGCTCCACACGCCACCACCGCATCACTATCTGCGGGGGGTGTGGTTTAGCCACCGTGACCGCGCCTGTGGTGCCTTCATTGATTGGAGCTGTGCTCCGTCGGCGCATGCGCCAGTAACCAACACTTGGGCTGTTCTCCCTTTTCCTTTGTTAATTAGTAGCGGTCTCCTATTGGCCCGGGCTCATATTTAAGCAGTGCACACCCTCTGCCCGGACACGGCCCCCGAGGAAGCAGGGCGAAACATGCCCGTCGGGGTTGGTGACAGGGCTCCTGGTTTACCGTCTTACGCTGCAGGGATCCAGCTAATGTGTTCATGGTGACTCCTCATTGTTTCCACAATGTGTGTAGGGCACATTTCCCCTTGACAACACCTCCATTATATATACCTCCTGTGGAGAATCGTGGAAGGATTAGAGGTTATGTACAGAAGGTTTAAGGTGTCAGTTTTCCTGTTGTTGGATCCCCATGTGGTATCATTTGGGTAGTGTGATTACATGGAAAAGGTGCACTGGGATTACAACCTTTTGGGTATATGTACTACTGGGTGAGCGCCATGTCGCTTGCCATGAAGCAACTTTTAGCATTATTGCAGAGTCAGTCTGTCACTTATTTGTTGCTCCTGAACTGTGATATGCATTCTTGCTAATATTTTTAAAGGTAATGAATAAACTTTGATATTTTTATACCAATGGTTTGATGCTCATATATGTTGGGGCTTTAATTTAGCCACCAAATGGTTGACATGTGTTGCAATTTGTGAGCTTATTTCTTTCTATACTTGGCAATTTATGGTTTAATGACTATAACCCAGAAGACGTGGTCAAAAATCACCGCACCTATGGATCACATGGAGAGTACATAGGTAGGGTCATGTGCATCTGGGCATCATTCCTCAAGGTCAGGGGTGGACATACCATAGGTGCAACCCATGCGGCCTGCACAGGAGCCCAAGGAGTAATGGCAGGAATCAACTTTATTGTTACAGGAGCTGTTGACTTCACAATGATGTCATCGGGGTACATGACTATAACACAGAAGACGTGGTCAAAAATCACCGCACCTATGGGTGACATGGAGATTTCATAGGTAGGGTCATGTGCATCTGGGCATCATTCCTCAAGGTCAGGGGTGAACATACCATAGGTGCAACCCATGCGGCCTGCACAGGAGCCCAAGGAGTAATGGCAGGAATCAACTTTATTGTTACATGAGCTGTTGACTTCACAATGATGTCATCGGGGTACATGACTATAACACAGAAGACGTGGTCAAAAATCACCGCACCTATGGGTCACATGGAAAGTACATAGGTAGGGTTATGTGCATCTGGGCAACATTCCTCCATGTCAGGGGTGGACATAACATTGGTGCAACCTGTGCAGCAGCATAGAGACCCAAGGAGTAAGGGGGGGGAGGCATTTCCATTTCTAAGGCAGGTTGAATTATGCATTCTGATTATCTTTAAGACAGAAAAGGACCCATAAAATATTCTTGGCCAGGGGCAATTGTTCTTCACTCTGCTCCACGTTCCATCCTAAGAGAACAATGCACCTCCCACAAATTACTCCGAAATCCAAGGCTATGCGCACACGTTGAGTATTGGCATGGCCAGGACATTTTCTGTTTTGGAGCCTTCATTTTCAACTTCACATAACTTTTTTTTTTTCATTGGGACGAGTAGTAGTTTTGAATGACACTATTTCATTTTTCATGTAACGTACTGAAAACCGGCAAAAAATTCCAAATGTGGTAAAACGGTGAAAAATATGCAATTCCCCCATTTTTTTTTTCATGGCATTCATCATATCATAAAAATGACCTAGCAGTGCGATTCTTCAGGAGTACGGTGACACCAAAGGTATAAGGTTTATTTTTATATATATTTTAGGAGTCCAAAAACATTCCGAACTTTTTGCTTATGTCGACTCGTAACTATTTTATCTTTCGGGATGTGTAAGTGCTTTTCTTTTGCACACTGAGCTTACGTTTTTATTGATACCACTTTGGCTTTTAGATAATATTTTGATCGCTTTTTATGACATTTTTATTTAGTGGGTGTGAAGTATGCAAAAAAAAGACGTTCTTGCGTTTCATCTCCTTTTCTTCCTTTTAGCGTTGAACGTATGGTAGAAATCATTTTATAAGTTGATAGACTGGGCCGTAATTGATGCTGCAATACCATACGTTATGTTTTTTGTTTTGTTTAAATCAGAAACTTTTAGAGCTTCATAGTTTTTTAAGGATGAAGGTAGACTTAAAGGGGTATTCCCACCTCCAAGATCCTATCCCAATATGTAGTAGGTGTAACACCTCGTCTCATGTACAGCACCATGGAATTAATGGTGCTATGTAAATAAATTATAATAATAATGTTAGCAAATAAATTAAATTAGAAATCTAGTATAGTTTTCCTGATTTGCTATCACTATGTCTCTTTTCTCATGTGCAGGCATTACAGGACCTTAGGTATCCATGGTTACGACCACTAACAACTAACTATCACTATATCAGTGGTCATAACCATGGATACCTAAGGTCCTGCAATGCGTGCACATGAGGAAAGAGACATAGTGATAGCAAATCAGAAAAACTATACTACATGTCTAATTGAAAGCATTTTCTAATATTATTATTATTATTATTATTATTATATCTACTACATATTGGGATAGCATTTTGGAGATGGGAATACCCCTTTAAGTCTATCGAAGTGAACCTATAACTAGAGTTGAGCGACTTTTGTTTTTTTAGGGTCGCGTTTCGTTTCGTGAAATCCGACTTTTCCAAAAGTCGGGTCGAGCAAGATCGTCCGATTATAGGGAAAAGTCGGGGTCGTCCCGAAACACGAAACCCAATGTAAGTCAATGGGGAATAAAAGTCGGCAGTGAGAGGAGGACAGGAAACACACCTACAGTGCCCATTTGAATGCCAAAAGCATCAATTCTTCTTACTTAAGCTTGTCAACCTTAATTAACTTCATAATACAAGTTACGCACTGAAAAATGGGGGTTATTTGGCTAAAGTTGTGGGGGGGGATGGCTGGCTGCAGGTTTTCATGTGCCCTGGGCGAAAGAGCGCCCCTTTAACACATACCACAACTCATCATGCTCCGATACGGCAGAGAAATAGCGGTATAGTACAATGAAAAATACCTCACTTTTTACATCTCATGACGAGGCCCATCTATTTCTCCATACAGAATCATTGGTCCCATATAATGTTTGAAACAGTATATGATGAGCTCCACATAATGCTACAGTATATGTTGGTCCCCATGGATGAAGCTCCACTGTCTTATGGGCCCAAATAATGCTCCAAACATAATGGGCCCCATTTCTAATGCTCTAGTGTATAATGGGCCCTGTAAATGCTGCTCCAGTGTCTGATGTCCACTTTTGGAATGTTCCAGTGTATGGTGGGCCCCATCTATCATTCTCCAGAGTATAGTGCTCCCCAAAAATTGCTGTCCCAACATTGAAAACAATCAAATAAGTCTCCTCGCTAGGGAATCCCTGTAGTTGTCTGGATTCCTCGTCGTCCCCATCTTCCATCTCACTGCACAGTATTTCAACTTTGCAAGTGCTGTGATCCTGAGCAAGCAGGGGGGGCCCACTCATTGGCGACGGCACTGGCACAGGGCCCCTGATAGTACGGTGGTGTGTCTGATGGCGGGTGGGCCGAACCTGCACTTTCATCTGCAGCTTCCTCTTTGTCACCGTGTAAGATGGAACTGTATATGGGAAGGGTAACCTGAGTTTCATCAGGGTCAGATTCAGGTCGTGTAGCGTGCGAGGGGAATGTAGTGGTCTGGGTCAATGTACCAGCAGATTCATCGAGCAGTGGCTGGGCATCAGTGCACTTGTGTCGCCCCCAGGAGTACGGTCGCCACAGTGGCATTACCTTCTTCCTAGGGAGTGTGATGTCATGCTTGGGAGCAACGAAGGATCTCTCTAGCAGGTTAACAGATTGGGCGGCGTTATTCCCACGAGTCATGACCCTCCAAACAGCGTTCATGAAGGCAAAGTGTTTGTTTTACGTGGGCAGTATGGTTGCAAAGCTGAACCTTAAAGGAATGTCCAGAAGGGCACCACCAGGAGTGGAGCCTACGGTTAAATTCGACTCCACCTGGGAAACCTCAACCATGCCAGCTACAGAACAGATGCACACATTGCAAGCTTAATTCCGTTAACGAACGAGACTCCGTCATGCCCCGCGGTCCGAGTCCGGCTTACTAGAGGGACACGTGAGGCTCTGGCACATGAGATTGGCCAATAACTGGTGTGTCATGCCCTTACATGTCCGTGGCTGCATGTGCGCTACACTGAAAAGGCCAGCGTTTGTCGCTTACAGGTGCAGATAACCCGCTGAACAACGTTAGTGATGGGGATCACTGATTACAATTATTACCCGCCAACAATGATTTCCCAGTAAGTGCAGGTCAACCGCAGTTCCGGAATTAGGCCTAACCGTCATTCCTGAAAAAATGAAAAACTTACGTGTGCAAACCACAGGTGCTGTAGCTTGCTTAACAGCTCGCCAGCCGTTCTCACGCCCAGTATGGATTACACGTGATTGCACAAAGGTTAAAAAGGGTACCGTATCCCCGGATAACATGTATGGATAGCGTACACATTCAAAATATATGTCTCAGGAGGCAGGCTCAGACGGTGTCAGGCCCAGTATGGATTGCACATGATTGCACAAAGGTTAGAAAGGGTACCGTATCCCCAGATAACATGTATGGATAGCGTACACATTCAAAATATATGTCTCAGGAGGCAGGCTCAGACGGTGTTAGGCCCAGTATGGATTGCACGTGATTGCACAAAGGTTAGAAAGGGTACCGTATCCCCAGATAACATGTATGGATAGCATACACATTCAAAATATATGTCTCAGGAGGCAGGCTCAGACGGTGTTAGGCCCAGTATGGATTGCACGTGATTGCACAAAGGTTAGAAAGGGTACCGTTTCCCCGGATAACATGTATGGATAGCGTACACATTCAAAATATATGTCTATACATCAGGAGGCAGGCTCAGACGGTGTCAGGCACAGTATGGATTTGACGGCCCAGATTACACAGCGGAGGAGCAGGGAGAGGTAAAGATTGCAAATGCTGGGGCCCTGCCCAAGCAAGGGGGGCCCACTTGTGGGCGTCGGTACTGGCACTGGGCCCCTCATAGTACAGCGGTGTGTCTGACGGCAGGTGTGCACCACCACCGTCAGAGACACTTGATTGCACTATGAGGGACCCTGTGCCAGTGCCCGCGCCCAAGAGTCGGCCTACCCACCTGTCCAGGGCAATGGCACTCGCACGGTGTCGTGCGCTATGTGGTGACCCCGGCCATGGGGGGGAGGCAGCACAGTTAGGGAGTTTTAGAAAGTGGCATATGTTGATGTTGGACATTCAGCTGATGCAAAAGGCGAAATAGGTGAAGTACCAGGAAGAGGTGGACCAAAGCAAGCCATTTTTCTGTCACCCTATGTGTCATCAGGGGAAGGTGGGACAAAATCCTTGGAAACCCATGCGTGGTTCATTTTAATGAAGGTTAGATCATCCACATTTTGGGTTGACAGACGGGTCCTTTTTTCTGTCAGGATTGATCCAGCTGCACTGAAGACTCTTTCCGATAGCACACTTGCAGCTGGGCAAGCGAGCTCCTGTAAGGCATATTGGGCCAATTCAGGCCAGGTGTCCAGTTTAGCGGCCCAATAGTCAAAGGGGAATGACCTGTGTGGGAGAACATCGATATGGGAGGAAAAGTAGTTTGTAACCATAGTTGACAACTGCTGTCTCCTGTCACTTTCCATCGATGCAGTATTACCAGTTGTGTGAGCGGTATTTGAAAAATCAGTCCACAACATTGTCATGAAACCCCTGTCTCCAACGCCACTTCTGCTGTGTGCACCACGAACACCTCTGCCAAGCTGCCCCCGGCCCGTACGGCTCGTGTGAGAACCATCACCGCTGCTGTGTGCTGGGAATGCCTCAAGCAACCGATTTACCAGAGTTGCTTGTTTATTAGCCAATATTAGGTCAAGGTTCTCCTGTGGCATGATGTTTTGTAATTTGCCTTTATAGCGTGGATCCAGGATGCTGGCCAACCAGTAGTCGTCATCGTTCATCATTTTGGCAATGCGGGGGTCCCTTTTTAGGATCTGCAAGGCATAATCTGACATGTGGGCCAATGTTCCCGGTGTCAATGATGCACTGCGAGTGCTGGGTGGAGGAGCACTTTCTGGCAAATCCACATCCCTCCAGTCACGCACAAACCCTGTACCAGACCTTGCCACGCCAACATTTTCACTTGCCCCACGAGATGCATCCTCCTCCCCTAAGTAATCATCCCCATCATCATCCTCCTCCTCCTCTTCTTCCTCCACCTCGTCCAGGAGAGGTCCCTGAGCAGACAATGGCTGAATGTCATCAAGGATTCCCTCCTCCTCTTCCTCCTCATCAACATTGGCTGCAGACGCCTGCTCCTTAAGGTGCGTCAAAGTTTGCATGAGCAGACGCATAAGTGGGATGCTCATGCTTAGGATGGCGTCGTCTGCGCTTACCAGCCGTGTGCATTCCTCAAAACACTGAAGGACTTTACAAAGGTCTTTCAGCTTCGACCACTGCACACCTGTCAACTCCATGTCTGCTCTCAAAGTGCCTGGCCGTGTATCCTCCCACAAATGCATTATGGCCTGCCTCTGCTCGCACAGCCGCTCCACCATGTGCAGGGTGGAGTTCCACCTTGTTGCAATGTCGATAATGAGGCGGTGGTTGGGAAGGTGGAGCAATCGCTGCAGCTTCTGCATACGAACGGAGTGTACAGGCGACCGGCGGATGTGCGCGCACAGTCTTCGCACCTTCTGGAGCAGGGCTGTTAACTCCGGATAATTTTTGAGGAAGCACTGCACCACCAGGTTCAAGGTGTGAGCCAAGCAAGGTATGTGGCTGAGTTTTGAAAGGGCTATGGCTGCCACAAAATTACGGCCGTTATCACTAACTACCTTGCCTGCCTCAAGATGTACACTGCCCAGCCATGACTCAGTTTGTCGCTTCAAGTACTCGGCCAGCACCTCGGCGGTGTGTCTGTCGCCCAAACACATCATCTGCAACACAGCCTGCTGACGCTTTCCACTAGCTGCTCGATAGGGGGACACATCGTGTGCAACAGTGGCAGCTGCAGATGGAGTGCTCGTACGACTGCGCTATGTGGACGAGCTTTCGCTTCTGGAGGAGGAGGAGGAGGAGGGTCGAACGCCTACAGCCAACTGTTTCCTATACCGTGGGCTAGGCAGCACTGTCCCACCACCGCTGTCCCCTGTGGACCCTGCATCCACCACATTAACCCAGTGCGCAGTGATGGACACGTAACGGCCCTGGCCATGCCGACTGGACCATGCATCAGTTGTGAGGTGCACCTTTCCGCTCACTGACTGCTTGAGTGCATGGACAATGCGGTCTTTCACATGATGGTGGAGGGCTGGGATGGCTTTGCGAGAGAAGAAGTGGCGACTGGGTAGGTCATAGCGTGGTACTGCATAGGCCATGAGTTCGCGGAAAGCTGTGCCTTCCACCAACCGGAAGGGCATCATCTCAAACGAGATTAGTTTGGCAATGTGGGCGTTCAAACCCAGTGTACGCGGATGAGAGACTGAGTACTTTCTTGACCTACTCATAGTGTCTGGGAGGGTGAGCTGGACTTGAGAGCTGCATATGGTGGAAGTGGCGGTGGACAGGGCGGACTGAGAGAGGGTTGATGATGGTGATGGAGTTGGTGTTCTTTCTGATGGCCTAGAATCAGTCTTTTGTTGATATAACAGTGGGATTCCCTGACTGCTGTGGTCTTGCAACGACACCTCAACATTTGCTGCTGTGCTAACCGGTGGGCTTACAGTGGGGGAAACAATGTAGCGTTGCTGACTACCTTCGTTGTGATCAGTTGCACATGTGGCACTTGAGGTTTGGTGTTGTGTCCACGCTTGCAAGTGCATGCTGGTTAAATGTCTAAGCATGCAACTGGTATTCAAATTTTTCAGATTTTTCCCTCGGCTAAAGGTCTTTGCGCACTTCTTACAGATAACCTTGGCCTGATCATGAGGATTTTGGTCAAAAAAGTGCCACACTGCACTCTTCCTACTTTGGCAGACATTTTGCGGCCTAGCACGCTGTGATCTTTTGACCCTCTGGACAAGCTGTCCAGCAACTCTTTTGATGTTTGGAACCTGTCTTTGGAGTGCTCCGGGCCTGCCAGATAACAGCTGTTGCGATGTCGATGTCTGCTGTGGATGCTCCTCATCTGAGCTATTGGAAGCAGCACCCTCTTCCCCCAATGGATGCCAATCTGGGTCAACAACTGGGTCATCCATCACCTCCTCTTCTATGTCATGTGCACCTTCCTCTGTGTCACCGTGTATGGTGGTATAGTGTGCGGGAAGGGGCACCTGAGTCTCATCAGGGTCAGAATCTGGCTCTGTACACTGCGAGGACAATGTAGTGCTCTGAGTGAATGTACCAGCAGAATCATCCATCAGCGGCTGTGCATCAGTGCACTCCATGTCAGATTCATCTTGGCCTGGGTAATTCACCATTTGACTTGATAATCCAGGCATGGTATGTGAAAACAGCTCCATGGAGTAATCAGTAGTATGGCCTGCGTCATCCTTCAATCTTGGTTGGGGTGAAGGACACAAGGAAAGGTGTGGTTCATGAACATGAGCCTCCAATGACGACTCAGTGCTTTTACTTTTTACAACTGAAGAAGAGGAGGCGATAGAGCTGGAGGCTGAGTCAGCAATGTAAGACAAAACTTTTTCCTGATGCTCTGGCTTTAAAAGCGGTTTGCCAACTCCTAGAAAACTAAGCGTTCGAGGCCTTATGTAGCCAGACGATGACGCAGGGTCAGCACCTCCTGCATTCGGTCCTATTTTGCTCTTGCCACTACCATCAGATCCACCACCAACACCATCATTCCCAGCTGCCAACCCCCGCCCAATTCCACGGCCTCTTCCACCAGCCTTCCTCATTTTTGGTAGAAATGTAGACAAAATCCAACAAACTATATAGTAATGTAAAACAAGGTACAAGGTGTCTATAGGACAGGGGAGATTTTGAATTTCTGCAGACACTTGTGGACACTGGACACTTTTGGATTGTGTGAGGCCCACTGATATCTGAGCGCTATGTGACAGGCTCGATGGCACAGCTGTGACCAAAGTGACTAGAGGATAAGGGAGATTTTGAATCTCTGCACACACTTTTGGACACTGGACACTTTTGGATTGTGTGAGGCCCACTGATATCTGAGCGCTATGTGACAGGCTCGATGGCACAGCTGTGACCAAAGTGACTAGAGGATAAGGGAGATTTTGAATCTCTGCACACACTTTTGGACACTGGATGGACACTTTTGGATTGTGTGAGGTCCACTGATATCTGAGCGCTATGTGACAGGCTCGATGGCACAGCTGTGACCAAAGTGACTAGAGGATAAGGGAGATTTTGAATCTCTGCACACACTTTTGGACACTGGATGGACACTTTTGGATTGTGTGAGGCCCACTGATATCTGAGCGCTATGTGACAGGCTCGATGGCACAGCTGTGACCAAAGTGACTAGAGGATAAGGGAGATTTTGAATCTCTGCACACACTTTTGGACACTGGATGGACACTTTTGGATTGTGTGAGGCCCACTGATATCTGAGCGCTATGTGACAGGCTCGATGGCACAGCTGTGACCAAAGTGACTAGAGGATAAGGGAGATTTTGAATCTCTGCACACACTTTTGGACACTGGATGGACACTTTTGGATTGTGTGAGGCCCACTGATATCTGAGCGCTATGTGACAGGCTCGATGGCACAGCTGTGACCAAAGTGACTAGAGGATAAGGGAGATTTTGAATCTCTGCACACACTTTTGGACACTGGACACTTTTGGATTGTGTGAGGCCCACTGATATCTGAGCGCTATGTGACAGGCTCGATGGCACAGCTGTGACCAAAGTGACTAGAGGATAAGGGAGATTTTGAATCTCTGCACACACTTTTGGACACTGGATGGACACTTTTGGATTGTGTGAGGCCCACTGATATCTGAGCGCTATGTGACAGGCTCGATGGCACAGCTGTGACCAAAGTGACTAGAGGATAAGGGAGATTTTGAATCTCTGCACACACTTTTGGACACTAGACACTTTTGGATTGTGTGAGGCCCAATGAATATCTGAGCGCTATGTGACAGGCTCGATGGCACAGCTGTGACAAAAGTGACTAGAGGATAAGGGAGATTGGATTGCTTTTAAAAAAGCAGTTTGCGGAGCAGTGGGTAAACAGCAATGCAGGAATGTCAGGAAGCCTCAGAAGGCAGCCCAACAACCAACACCACTGATACACCACTATATAGCCTCCCCTTGCACTGCACACACAGTGACTGGTGTGTTGTGCAGGCCAAATTGCTAGCAGCAGAAGCAGTTTTTTTTTCTTCTCAGCAGGACAAAAAAAAAAAATTGGGATTGCTTTTAAAAAAGCAGTTTGCGGAGCAGTGGGTAAACAGCAATGCAGGAATGTCAGGAAGCTTTAGAAGGCAGCCCAACAACCAACACCACTGATACACCACTATATAGCCTCCCCTTGCACTGCACACACAGTGACTGGTGTGTTGTGCAGGCCAAATCGCTAGCAGCAGAAGCAGTTTTTTTGTCTTCTTCCCTGCCTAACGCTCTCCCTACAGAATCAGCAGCAACCTCTCCCTATACTAAGATCGGCAGAAGTAAGATGGCGGTCGGCGTGCACGCCCTTTTATACCCCCTGTGACGCCCACCAAAGCAAGCCAATCACTTGCATGCCCTTCTGAAAGATGGTGGTGACCCGTGCCTATGTCATCACGTTGCCCACAGTGTCCGTGGATCCTGATTGGCTGAAAAAGAGCGCAAAACAAACTTTTGAAACGCGACTTTGGCGCGTAAGTCGCCGACCTCGTGGCCGACCTCATCCTAGGGTCGGGTTTCGTTTCATGAAACCCGACTTTGCCAAAAGTCGGCGACTTTTGAATTTTTTCGACCCGTTTCGCTCAACTCTACCTATAACCTAACATGTTGATCCAGAAGAATGCAAAAAACCATATGGGACAGATATTATTAACTATAAAAGGGGAAAAATATTCCTTCCTGACTCCACATTTAACAATCAGAGTAGTTCTCTGGATCAACGCTCTTCAGACTAGTTCTTTGGATCAACACCCCATCAATACTTTTTTAATTTAATTTTTACTATATTTCTTAGCCTCCCTTAGTCACTTTGATCCAACAATGACTTGATTGCTTGTTCTATATTACTGCGATCCTAGAGTATTGGAGTATATAGCTAAATAGCGATTCTCCTAAGAAACATTGTCAAATGGCCACTTATCAGGTTGTTCATATATTTTAAGGAAGAAGAAGAAAGTAATGGCATAATACCAAATTCTATAAAGAAATGTTATAAAATTGATATTTCAGAGTGCGGGGTACAAGTCACGTCGTCTTCAAGATCCATGCAATTTTCCTAGGAGAATAAGCGATGCATTCCCCCAGTAAAACTTTCAGTAAATTCTACAATTTATTCCACGAAAACTAAATAAAGAACTTTCAACAGCCACCTCATTAGATTTAATGTATTTGATTAGCAGTTTTCAAATAATGTGATGAGGGTTTAATTGTAAGTGTTCATTTAAAATGTAAATGAGAAAAGCTGATGGATGCTAAAGAACGGATTATTACAGAGTGAGGACATTCCGAGGAAAGAGGTGAAGATTTCGTCACTTATTCCGAGACCTGATTCTTAAATTAAGTGATTTATGGAAATATTTTTCGGTGGACCGTCCAGTTTGATAACGCTGTAAAGCAGGGTTCCCCAACTCCAGTCCTCAAGGCCCACCAACAGATCATGTTTTCAGGATTCCCTTAGTATTGCCCAGGTGATAATTGCATCACCTGTACAATACAAGGGAAATCCTGAAAACATGATCTGTTGGTGGGCCTTGAGGACTGAAGTTGGGGAACCCTGCTGTAAAGGGATGTCCAGAACTTTAATATTAATAAGGGCGGGTGCAGACGAGCGTATTTGCAGTCCAAGTGCGATCCAACAAAACATCGGATTGCGCTCGGACCAATGTTAGTCTATGGGGCCGTGCATACGTCCAATGTTTCGACGTGGGAAAAAAAAATTACAGCGTGCCCGAGTTGGATCCAAAATTCAGATCGGACTTGGCCATGCAAGTCAATGAGTCCGTTGTGGAAAATATCGGATTGCACTCGGATTTCCGCGATTTTCACACAATGGAGAAGATGGAGAATTTTTTTTCTCCATCTTCTTCTTAGTTATGAGATTCGGATCGTACTATGCTTTGACTCTGATCAAACTCCGATCAGAGTGTCATTTGCATAGATGTGAGAATCTACGGCCATCTGCACCTGCCCTTAGAATAGGTGATCAATATCAGACTAGTAGAGGTCCAACACCCGGCACCCCCACCTATCAGCTGTTCATAGCTCCAACATGGCACTGTATATTGCATAGTGGTTAAGGTTTTGGAATACTCCTTTGACACACATATAAAACATTGCAAAAATAACTTTGTGCAATTTTTAGAAACAGTTGACAGTATCACATCACGCTTGACTTAACATATTTGTAAATTAAAGTGTTTATACCATCCAGATAAAATGCCTGATTAGAATCCCCGCCATGAATCAAAGTGTTGATGTGACGCTAGTCCCTAGTCACACGGGTAAGTCGTGAGGCAGGGAAGTCAAATGTTCTGGGATCAGATTTCATGAATGCACAAAGTAAACTAAGGGAAAAGACAAAGGTGAAGTCAGGTCATGATCCGAGGTCAGAAAACCAAGAAGATAGTGGATCAGAGCAAAGGGGCTAGGCAAATGGATGTCAAAATGATCTCCAAGGTGAGGCAGCAAAATATCAACAGAAAAGCGTAAAAATAAAAGGCAAACCACTGAGCCGATGCTAACTCTGGCAGAGATCTGGGTCTGACAGTTTAGCTAAGTAGCTGGGTAATCATCTGGAACAGGGAACACCTGAAAGAAGCTCAGCACCCCCCAAACTCAGATTGGATGGCTGAGCTGTCGATCAAAATACTGACAGCTCAGTAGACCCCTGCACCAGATTGCAAGACTGAGCTGCCTGTCACTGCGTCCAAGACACACTAAGCGGAGGAATCGTGACAGGGAAGCTGTTAGCAAACAATGACTCCCACTCTGATAAGCTGATTGGATGGATCAAACTCTCAACATTTCCAGACCTTTTTTTTCCCCCTTATTTACTAAGCAAAGCACTGTCTACTTTGTCGTGGCTGAGCCTCATGTTGCCAGTCCCATTCAAGCCGCAATACCGGACATTGCCTTTGCAAATCGTGCGCCACCGCCTCTACAATCAGCTGTTTGATGCGATTGTTAGGAATGGAAACTCCACTCATTCATATCAATATCGATGTCCTGGAAAAACTCTTTCAGGTGGAAAATACTTTTATGAATTAAAGGATATGTCCAATTTTGCAACATTTTTTTATTATCAGAATTCATGTAAAAAAAAAAATAGGGAGCAACTTTTGGGCCCCTCCATGGTTGGCTCTATGGTTACAGATAGTGGTGAGCGAGTATATTGTTGCTCAGGTTTTCCTGAGCATGCTCGGGTGTCCTCTGAATATTTGAATGCACTCGGAGATTTAGTTTTTGTCAATGCAGCTGCATGATTTGCTGCTGCTGGACAGGCTGAATACATGTGGGGATTCCCTAACAAACAGGCAATCCCCACATGTATTCAGGCTGTCTAGCAGCCGCAAATCATGCAGCTACGGCATCAGAGTCTAAATCTCCGAGCACGCCAAAATACTCGGAGGACAACCGAGCATGCTCGGGAAAACCCAAGCAACGAGTATACTCACTCATCACTAGTTACAGACTACAACCAGGTTTTGTGTGTAGTCTGATCCTGAAGTTAGCTTACTCTTCTCACTTTGTTCCTTCTATTATCGAAAGATTGACAAAAATTACAAGCAGAGAGAATGGAGTAACACACGACTGCAGAATCTGACTACACAAGGTTTATTTGTAGTCTGTCACCTAGGAGATACAGTGTTCCGTATAGGAACTGTAAACACAAAATGTTTTTTTAATTAGTGAGGCTTTAATGTTTAGTTGTTGGAGAACATCATTATTCCCATGTTTTATTTTAAGCGCACATTTCCTAAACACAGACGTGAATATTTCAGATATTTTCAGTATTTATGGGTCGTTTGCAGGAGGGTAATGAATGCATACTTACAACTGGATGGGAGAACCGTGGTTATTTTTTGCACCTTCGGTATAAAATTGCGAGTTTCAGCGGCAGGGAACGTGCTTTACATTCCTTTGTGCGGTCACCGATCTTACTTTTCATAAAAGAAAGTAGCAGATGCGGTAAATAAAGAGAGATAATCTACATAAACAAAATGTTCTCAATGCGAGCGCTCGGGAAACTCATGAATTCTTCATGCGGGAATTTCTTTTTTTATTTTATTTTTTTTAAAGAATTCTGTTATCTAAATTCTAAATGGAAAGAAGAAAAAAAGAATGAAGCTGTTTAAATCAGATGCATCGCCTCCTCTGCTCCTTCCATCTTAGGGTTGCCGTTGATGTCTGATGAACTGATTGGCGTTTTTTTATAATATGGTTTAAAGGGTTATTTCCGTCTCATAAATACCTAGGATGTGTCTTCATGTTATGATCGGTGGCGGTCTGACCTGTGGGAACTTTTCCGATGCAGGGAAAGACTGTTAAGGGGCCACAGTAATAGAGGTCGGACCTTCGCCGATCATAAAGTGATGGCATATCCCAGCAATACGCCATCACTAATGGCATGAAAATATCCCTTTAACCCCTTCACTACCAAGGGTGGTTTGCACGTTAACTACCGGGCCAATTTTTACAATTCTGACCACTGTACCTTTATGAGGTCATAACTCTGGAACGCTTTCATGGATCCTGGTGATTCTGACATTGTTTTCTCGTGACATATTGTACTTCATGTTAGTGGTAAAATTGCATTCAAATAACTTGCGTTTATTTGTGAAAAAAACGGAAATTTGGCGAAAATTTTGAAAATTTCGCAATTTTCCAACTTTGAATTTTTATGCCCTTAAATCACAGCGATACGGCACACAAAAAACTTAATACATAACATTTCCCACATGTTTACTTTACATCAGCACAATTTTGCAACCAAAATTTTTTTTTGCTAGGAAGTTATAAGGGTTAAAAATTGACCAGCGATTTCTCATTTTTGCAACACCATTTTATTTTTAGGGACCACTTCACATTTGAAGCCACTTTGAGGGGTCTATATGATAGAAAATACCCAAAAGTGACACCATTCTAAAAACTGCACCCCTCAAGGTGCTTAAAACCACATTCAAGAAGTTTATTAACCCTTTAGGTGCGTCACAGGAATTTTTTGAATATTAAAAAAAAATGAACATTTAACTTTTTTTCACAAAAAAAATACTTCAGGTTCAATTTTCTTTATTTTACCAAGGGTAACAGGAGAAATTGGACTGCAAAAGTTATTGTGCAATTTGTCCTGACTACGCTGATACCTGATATGTGGGGGGGAACCACTGTTTCGGCGCATGGCAGAGCTCAGAATGGAAGGAGCGCCGTTTGACTTTTTCAATGCAAAATTGGCTGGAATTCAGATCGGACGCCATGTCACGTTTGGCGAGCCCCTGATGTACCTAAACAGTGGAAACCCCCCCAAGTGACCCCATTTTGGAAACTAGACCCCCCAAGGAACTTATCTAGATATGTGGTGAGAACTTTGAACCCACAAGGGCTTCACAGAAGTTTATAACGTACAGCGGTACAATTAAAAAATCATATTTTTTCCACAAAAATGATCTTTTCACCCACAATTTTTATTTTTCCAAGGGTAACAGGACCCTAAAAGTTATTGTGCAATTTGTCCTGAGTACGCTGATACCCCATATGTGGGTGTAAATGACTATTTGGGCGCATAGCAGAGCTCGGAAGGGAAGCAGCGCCATTTGACGTTTTTGGCTAGAATTGAGATCGGACACCATGTCGCGATTGGAAAACCCCTGATGTACCAAAACAGTGGAAACCCCCCACAAATGACACCATTTTGGAATCTAGACCCCCCAAGGAACTTATCTAGATGTGTGGTGAGAACTTTGAACCCCCAAGGGCTTCACAGAAGTTTATAACGTACAGCAGTACAATTAAAAAATCATATTTTTTCCACAAAAATGATCTTTTCACCCTCAATTCTTATTTTTCCAAAAGTAACAGGACCCTAAAAGATATTGTGCAATTTATCCTGAGTACGCTGATACCCCACATGTGGGTGTAAACCACTATTTGGGCGTATGGCAGAGCTCGGAAGGGAAGCAGCGCCATTTGACGTTTTTGGCTGGAATTGAGATCGGACACCATGTCGCATTAGGAAAGCCCCTGATGTACCAAAACAGTAGAAACCCCCCACAAATGACACCATTTTGGAAACTAGACCCCTCAAGGAACTTATCTAGATGTGTGGTGAGCACTTTGAACCCCCCAGTGCTTCACTGAAGTTTATAACGTCCGGGCGTGAAAATAAAAAAATCGTATTTTTTCCACAAACATGATCTTTTAGTCCCCATTTTTTTATTTTCCCAAGGGTAACAGGAGAAATTGGACCCCAAAAGTTGTTGTCCAATTTGTGCTGAGTACGCTGATACCTCATATGTGGGAGAAAACTACTGTATGGGCACACGTCAGGGCTCGGAAGGGAAGTAGTGACGTTTTGGAATGCAGACTTTGATGGAATGATCTGCGGGTGTCATGTTGCGTTTGGAGAGCCCCTGATGTACCTAAACAGTGGAAACCCCCCACAAGTGACCCCATTTTGGAAACTAGACCCCCTAATGAACTTATCTAGATGTGTGGTGAGCACTTTGAACCCCCCAGTGCTTCACAGAAGTTTATAACGACCGGGCGTGAAAATAAAAAAATCGTATTTTTTCCACAAACATGATCTTTTAGTCCCCATTTTTTTATTTTCCCAAGGGTAACAGGAGAAATTGGACCCCAAAAGTTGTTGTCCAATTTGTCCTGAGTACGCTGATACCTCATATGTGGGAGAAAACTACTGTATGGGCACACGTCGGGGCTCGGAAGGGAAGTAGTGACGTTTTGGAATGCAGACTTTGATGGAATGGTCTGCGGGTGTCATGTTGCGTTTGGAGAGCCCCTGATGTACCTAAACAGTGGAAACCCCCCACAAGTGACCCCATTTTGGAAACTAGACCCCCTAATGAACTTATCTAGATGTGTGGTGAGCACTTTG
Organism: Dendrobates tinctorius; assembly: GCF_039654945.1. Classification (NCBI taxonomy): domain Eukaryota; kingdom Metazoa; phylum Chordata; class Amphibia; order Anura; family Dendrobatidae; genus Dendrobates; species Dendrobates tinctorius. The sequence goes on from NW_027361695.1 coordinate 12,878,660, forward strand.
AACCCCCCAGTGCTTCACAGAAGTTTATAACGACCGGGCGTGAAAATAAAAATATCGTATTTTTTCAACAAACATCATCTTTTAGTCCCCATTTTTTTTATTTTCCCAAGGGTAACAGGAGAAATTGGACCCCAAAAGTTGTTGTCCAATTTGTCCTGAGTACGCTGATATCTCATATGTGGGAGAAAACTACTGTATGGGCACACGTCGGGGCTCGGAAGGGAAGTAGTGACGTTTTGGAATGCAGACTTTGATGGATTGGTATGCGGGTGTCATGTGCATTTGGAGAGCCCCTGATGTACCTAAACTATTGAAACTCCCCACAAGTGACCCCATTTTGGAAACTAGACCCCCCACGGAGCTTATCTAGATGTGTGGAGAGCACTTTGAACCCCCAAGTGCTTCACAGAAGTTTATAACGCCTGGGCGTGAAAATAAAAAAAACATTTTTTTCCGCAAAATTATATTTTTGCCCCCAATTTTTTATTTTCCTAAGGGTAACAGGAGAAATTGGACCCCAAAAGTTGTTGTCCAATTTGTCCTGAGTACGCTGATATCTCATATGTGGGAGAAAACTACTGTATGGGCACACGTCGGGGCTCGGAAGGGAAGTAGTGACGTTTTGGAATGCAGACTTTGATGGATTGGTATGCGGGTGTCATGTGCATTTGGAGAGCCCCTGATGTACCTAAACTATTGAAACTCCCCACAAGTGACCCCATTTTGGAAACTAGACCCCCCACGGAGCTTATCTAGATGTGTGGAGAGCACTTTGAACCCCCAAGTGCTTCACAGAAGTTTATAACGCCTGGGCGTGAAAATAAAAAAAACATTTTTTTCCGCAAAATTATATTTTTGCCCCCAATTTTTTATTTTCCTAAGGGTAACAGGAGAAATTGGACCCCAAAAGTTGTTTTGTAATTTGTCCTGAGTAGGCTGATACCCTACATGTGGGGGTAAAACACTGTTTGGGCACATGGCAGAGCTTGGAAGGGAAGGAGCACCATTTGACTTTTTCAACGCAGAATTGGCTGGAATTGAGATCAGACGCCATGTTGCCTTTGGAGAGCACCTGATGTGCCCAAACAGTGGAAACCCCCAATTATAACTCCAACCCTAACCTCAACACACCCCTAACCCTAATCTGAGCCCTATCCCTAACCCTATCCCTAGCCCTAACCCTAGCCTTAACCCTAGCCCTAACCCTAGCCCTAACCCTAGCCCTAACCCTAGCCCTAACCCTAGCCCTAACCCTAGCCCTAACCCTACCCTAACCCTAGCGGGAAAATGGAAATAAATACATTTTCTTTTAGTTTTATTATTTTTCCCTAACTAAGGGGGTGATAACGGGGGGTTTGATTTACTATTTATGGCGGTTTTTATGTTTGGCGGCTGTCGCACGCTAAAAGACACTTTTTATTGTAAAAATAGTTTTTGCATCACCACATATTGTGAGCTATAATTTTTCCATATTTTGACCCACCGAGTCATGTGAGGTCTTATTTTTTGCGGGACGAGTTGTCGTTTTTATTGGTACCATTTTCGGGCACATGACATTTTTTGATCGCTTTTTATTCCGATTTTTGGGATGCAGAATGAACAAAAACCAGCTTTTCATGAATTTCTTTTGGGGGGTGCGTTTACACCGTTCCGCGTGCGGTAAAATTAATAACGCGTTTTTATTCTTCAGGTCAGTACGGTTACAGCGATACCTCATTTAGGTCTTTTTTTATGTTTTGTCGGTTTTTTGCAATGAAAACAATTTTATATAAAAAATAATTATTTTTGTATCGCTTTATTCTGCGAGCTATAACTTTTTTATTTTTTTGCGGATGATGCTGTATGGTGGCTCGTTTTTTGCGGGACAAGATGACGTTTTCAGCGGTACCATGGATATTTATATGCGTCTTTTTGATCGCGCGTTATTACACTTTTTGTTCGGTGGTATGATAATAAATCATTATTTTTTGCTTCGTTTTTTATTTTTATTTTTTAAGGGGTTCGCTAAAGGGGTTAACTAATGGGACAGTTTTATAGGGCAGGTCATTACGGACGCGGCGATACCAAATATGTGTACTTTTATTGTTTTGTTTTTTTTTTATTTTCAAAAAATGGATTTATTGGGGAATATTTTTTTTTTTTTTAACTAATTTATTTAGCGATTTTTTTTAAATTATTTTTAACACTTTTTTTTTTTTTTTTTTACTTTATTACCTTGTCCCAGGTGGGACATCACTGTCCTGTGACAGATCGCTGATCTGTCACATCACAGATCACTGTGACAGATCAGCGATCTGTCACAGGCACTGCTGCAGACTTCCTCATGCCTGCGCTTTGCAGGCACTGAGGAAGCCAGCTTCCTCAGGCCCCCGAAGGCCCCCGTCGCCATCTTGGATTCGGGGGCCTGGAGGAAGGGAGTCCCCCGCAGCAGCGCTGCACATTGCGCTGCCGTGGGGGGCTCAGGGAAGCACGGAGGGAGCCCCCTCCCTGCCGATGCTTCCCTTTAACCCCCGGTACACCGCGATCGCGTTTGATCGCGGTGTGCAAGGGGTTAACGTGTCGGGGGCGGTCCGTGACCGCCCCTGACACATTGTGCCGGGTGTCAGCTATGATAATTAGCTGACACTCGGCCGCGATCAGCGGCGCTCACCACGTGGGCGCCGCTGATCGCGATGACGTAATATTCCGTCCATGGTAATTAGGTCCATGGACACATGGACGGAATATTACGTCAATTGTAGGTAAGGGGTTAAGATCAAAAAATAACAGCCTTCGAGTAAAAGTGACTTGGTGATGTCAATTATTTGCATGAGTGCGTCTATAGCAGGTCATGTACCTTTAAGGTCACAGCGCTAAAGAAAAAGAAGCTGAATATAAAGAGTGTTCCCTTTATTAAACATTCTATTTTGGAAAGAAAACAATTAAGAATGAGATAACATCTTTCTAAACAATCCCTTCTTGAACTAGTGAATGGCTGAATTCGGATTTTGGGCATGAGTGTTTAGCGATCTTTTGTTTAATAGGAAATATAGTAAAAGGGGAGAGGCTCCTGCTGCAGGAAGTTTTCGTACAGCCAGATTCAGGGCAAGGAGGAGAAAGAGGGGAGCATTGTTGATCTTTTAAAACACTCAGAAATTTCTTTAAATGGTTCTCGTTGGTTATTTTAATATGAGACAAATTAGGATTAAACAGGAGATTAAATGAGTTGTCCAGGTTTAAGGCAATCTATGTGACTGCAGACTTGTGTATCCTTACCGCATGCCCAGTGCGCGCTGTCGGGATACTCTGGTGCTGGCACTAGGAGCTGGCAATCATGTGACCACAAGTATCCGATTTGGATACTTCAAGCCACATTCCGACTAGACGTGTTCAGCCTCGCACATGTCTAGTCGGCACGTGATCGCATGTGTGAAAATCGGATACTTGCAATCACACGCCCACCAGCACCAGAGAATCCTGACAGCGTGCAGTAATGATTCACAAGTCGGCCGTCACATGAAGTGACGGCAGACTTGAACCCCAAGCCTAGGTAATCCCTTTAAGAGAGAAATTTGTTGGGATATTTCTAAAGCATTTTCGTGCATTTTACTGTTCTTTTTGTGTGTTAGATGGAATAAACCAGGAACGGTCTGGTGGCCGTGTGCCACGTTTCTTCTACCCATGCTCTCAGCAGTTAATTGCCTATTGTGGTTGGCATGCGGAGCATCCACACAGCTGGCACAGGTTTGGTAGATCATGTTTGCTATGCCTGATCTGACATTTGGAAACTATGTTAATGCAATGCATTATCGTGTAATTTTTTGAACGTACACATTTTAGTCAACTCTATAAACAGCTTGGTAATTGTGGTGTGACTCCTTGTATCTCATGTCTTTCACAGATCAGTAAACAGCAGCTTCAGACAGTGAAGGATCGCTTCCAGGCCTTCTTTAATGGAGAGACCCAGATTGTGGCGGACGAGGCATTCATGAACGCTGTGCAGAGTTACTACGAGGTAAGACATTGCAATCTATTATCGCCACAGTTCAGCCTTGTCTGGGCCTCCAGCTTTACAATGTTGCTGTCATCTGTCATTAAAGGGCTTGACTCATTAGAGACAACTCTTCAAAATTCAGCTACTAGGGCGATCAGGTGGTCATCTTGATCTCACTACCGACATTTGGGAAAACAACTCAGTTTCGCAGTGGAAGCTTCAGCCAGCGACTGTTCCAATGGTGGTTATTCAGGCAAAACACAAGACCGGATGAAGTCTGCCAGAACGGCAGCACCTATTCAGAGCAGCTCTCTGTTCTGGTTGAGAGAGTGAAGTCTTAAGCAAGGGACACAGTTTTAAGATGGACATAGGCCTTAACAGGACAATGTTTGTCTTGATGGGTCAAGCCATTAAAATTCCTTGTCCTCTAGTAAATATGATTGTTTGCCATTCTTTAACTCTAACAAGATGACTCTGCTAACTCTGTCACACTCTACACAGCAAAGCTGAAAAAGTGAGTTCCAGGCAACAGGAAATTTCAGCCTACTATGCATATTCCAAACACCAGTGTAAAACATTGAATATTCCATGATTATTTTATACCGAGAGACAAATATGACAGACCAGGAATTTACGATGTATTGATCCGAATTAAGAAGCTGAAGTACCTTCCTTAGGGTTTACGTATAAGAAAAATCATTAAAGACCTCAATAAATCTCAATTCAGTGCTCTAGTAGTGGTAAAGGATATATTGTGTAGTTTTATTTCAGATTGGATCCCATGTTTTACTTATCTTATTAGTGAGATTACTTTGCTGACTTGTTACATTCTACACAGCAAAGCTTGAAACTGAGATGCAGGGAAAAGGACAAATCAGCCTGCTGGTTAGTTTGAAATTAAATATATACTGTATATCACAAAAAAATAGAAAATTCCTAGAGCTTGGCATTCATGTCTTACTTATCATACTGATGAGAAGATTCTGACTACCCTGCCAAATTCTACACAGCAAAGCTGAAAGTTGAGCTGCAGACAAATGGAAATGTACAATAGCCAATAATAAAACTGAAATATTTTCAGCTTATTTTTTATATGGATAATCACATATGAGATACGAAAAAACACAAGAGATCTGCTGTTAGGTCTTACTCATCTTACTAATGAGATTACTCCGCCGATACAGTCACACTCTACACAGCAAAGCTCCCTTTCTGCAGTCATCTCATTTCGCAGCTCTGTCAGTGAGGAGAAAATACTAATTGAGCAATTACCCAACTTACGGCTTCAGATACTAATTTCTGTCATTTTAAAAATGTTTGGATGGACATTAGTTCTTGGGGAAAAAAAAACCCCACATCCATTGCTGTGCCATTATCTGTTCTCAGGAAATGATAACTAGTCTTTGGGATTCATCTTCTCCAGCATAAATAATAGAGAAGGTATTGTACATGGAAAGGCTATCTTCATGCTGTAGTCGCGAGTGATGGTTGCAGAATTGCTAAGGAACTGCTCTTAGATGTTTTATTTTGTCTTGCTCCTGCTGTTCCACCTCACTAGCGCTGCCTTTCATACTCATGAGAATGTGCTGTGAATACTTAGCGAGATACATGGAAACCCGCGGATCTTTATAAGAGCAACTGCAGACAGTGAGAGCTGCGAGGAATCCATCTGTAAAGCGCACTCACCTGTATATACCGTAAATACACTGGCGGACCGGCTGTAGAGCACAAGCGAAAAGTGACCAGATATCTTATCGCATCTGTGTTGGTGGACCATTCAATTTAATTTTAATGTTCCTAAAGGGTTACAAATATTTTTAAAAATATTTATCACCTCCTATGAACATTTCAGAAGTTTAGAACTTTACAAGCTTAGAGTGATCTTCGCAAGGAGATCCCTATTGAGCCCTAAAATAAGGGGCTGAATCGGAGAGAGGGGTGAGTGATATAGGGACTCATAGAAAGTCTATGGGGCCGAGTCATCAAAGTTTTTATGTTGGACGAAAAGTGGTGTAAAAGCTTTGAAAAGTTGCAAAATTTTTGCACAACGTGGAGCTGCGCCAAAAATTTGAGACTTTTGGCATTTTGATTTAGCGCTGCAGAACTGGGTGAAGCTGGGAAGGGATGGGGTGGGGCATGACCACTCTGCCTGTCCAATTCATCCAAAGTGCAGAAATCCTACTCCAGTTCCTGACTGGAGTAACTTTTCTGGCATGGTGCATAGATCTACACGCCACTTAGAAGGTGCAGTGAATTTATTAAGTGGAGTGTACCTTCTACTCCAGCAAGACTGATATCTTCATGGATGGGCCACTAAGAGGCCAAACTGCAATTGCTCTGCTCTCCAAAAATAGCTGATTAGTAATGGAGGGGTAGGGCAAGGAGACAAAACACTTTTCACTCCTTTACAAAGGAGGCACTTGGCTCCACTGAGCGTTTCATCCCCTTCTTTATCAAAATCACAGGTATATTTTAGATGGAACCTCTCACCGGATTCTTGCTGCCCAAACAGTGGGCGGCATGAATCAGTTCCTGGCAACATAATCGATATTGAACGTTTCATTGTTTCAGAGAAAGTATAGTTGGAAGATCTGGTCAGGGGCCATATGAGATATGAGATGAGTCTAGTTCTGCATTGCCCCCAGCCGGATTTTTGCAAGTGCTACTAGAGGTGATTGACAGGTCTCTTGCTGCAGAAGTTACCTGTCCATCACCTGGAGTGGCGCTGGGAAGAGCCGGCTGTGGTCAGCACTGGACTAGTCTCATCTCCAGTTATGGTCTATGACCCGATCTTCCCACTATGTTTACTCCGAAACATTGGACCTGTGTTTGGGTTAGGTTATCTGTGGGTGTCTGACACCGGGCAAATATTGACTAAAATGGACATGTCAGGAGTAGTGATAGGTCCCCTTAAAGTTGCAAAAAGTTATTTCCAGGACTGATGTTCTTCTTTTTGATTTTTTTAGGTATTCCTGAAAAGCGACCGTGTGGCCAGAATGGTGCAGAGCGGAGGTTGTTCTGCCAACGACTCTCGCGAAGTCTTCAAAAAGCACATAGAGAAGAGAGTGAGAAGTCTTCCCGAGATCGACGGCCTCAGCAAGGAGACTGTACTGAGTTCCTGGATGGCTAAATTCGATGCCATATACCGAGGAGAAGAAGATCCCCGCAAGCAGCAAGCCAGGATGACAGCGAGCGCAGCCTCCGAGCTCATCCTCAGCAAGGAACAACTCTACGAAATGTTTCAACAGATCTTGGGGATTAAGAAGTTTGAGCACCAACTTCTGTACAATGCATGCCAGGTGAGACGCCATGTATGATTTATAGGGATGGCTCTTATCCCTTTGGGTCTTTTTAATTTTTTATGTCAGATCAAGAACTCTAAAGAAAACCAGTTCATCCATCAGTGAGCTCGCGCGTCTTCTTCATCTGGCAGGAAATGAGGCCAAAACCGCTAAACTGTGCTTAGTCCACAGCCATTGTCTGTAACGACATTGTGTTGTCTCTGCATGGTACATTAGTGCTGATGGAGGGACATATTCAACTTATTTTCATACATTACGCCTTTACGTTGTATTGAATAGTTTAATTACTCTTGGAGTTAAAAATGTCGCTGCTATTCATACCAGAGAAGCTCCGGAGCAATAATGGTCTCTGATCACAGGCGGTAATTAAATCCTTCCTCAACATTGGCGTATTTACATCAGAGCCATCATCTTTTGTTTTCTTGGTAGCAATGCTAATAGCTGAAGTCCACATATATGGCTGATAAATGTGTGATCGATGGAGTCTGGCTTACGAGCCCTCCGCCAGTCACGAGATCAGGGGTTCGCGAAGCGATCGTAGCCATACGTGACCATATATTGCCTGTGACAGGGGTCAGACTCCGCCAGTGACGAGATCAGGGGTTCGCGAAGCGATCGTAGCCATACGTGACCATTGATTGCCTGTGACAGGGGTCAGACTCCGCCAGTCACGAGATCAGGGGTTCGCGAAGCGATCGTAGCCATACGTGACCATTGATTGCCTGTGACAGGGGTCAGACTCCGCCAGTCACGAGATCAGGGGTCCGCGAAGCGATCGTAGCCATACGTGACCATTGATTGCCTGTGACAGGGTTCAGAAAAGAGCACTATCACTCCCATAGACCTGTATACAAGAGTAGAACATTGGTCATGCATGCGTGAGCACTTCCATTCTCATTGATCAGCTGAATCGCTGGCAGGAGCGGTCTTTGACCATTCTGTGCCGGCAGAGATCGGTGCCGGGCACAACATTCCTGTTTGTTACAAAATAAATTTTCTTGGATAACAAATTTAAGAAGAACCTATTAATTAGTACAGCTATATGGATCACAAAGGTAACACCTTGCCCCCAGTGGAAGTTATCCTGATCGGTATTACTATACCAAACAGCCGCCCTGTAATGGCAATGTGGTGCTTTGGGGGCTCTGCTACGGAATTCCCATTGGAGCTCATGAGACTAAAGTTAGAGGATAGGTGAAGATGTTCTAGGACTAAGTAAAAGTCCCCAATCTCTAGCCCTCGCCCTGGCCTGACCTAAGTTATCAGAAATGAGAGAACTTACCGTATATTATAAAGTAGAGTTTGCATTGAGACATTAATGGAAATGTTGACTCCTGTGTATAATATTACGGGAGAGTTCATGAAGAGTATGATTTAATTCTGATCTGTAACTTTGCGTGACCAGCGGTTTGATATCTGGGCCAGCAATTATCCTTCAGTAAATAGACCATCAGCTTGCCCCTAGGCACAGAGTTTCATCGCTTGTCAGGGACTGACAGACCCGGGATACCAAAAATAGCTAGGGGTGCCGCATCCTCAGGGACAGATTAGAAGTCAAATGAACTCTCATGCATGATGTAAGGAGTTAGTCTTGTTACTTTGTATAATGAGCGAATTTCTTTATATTGCATCTAGAGATAGAAATGATTATTTCAGGCAACACTATGGATATTATATATTCAGCTTCTAATGTTAACCCATTCATTTACTTGTTAAAAACACTCGATGGTATTGCAAATGCAGCTGGTGGTAGATGTAGCTCTCACTGAGTGCTGATATAGGAGATTGATCTTGGTGGTCACGTCCTCCTGAGAGATCTGGGGTTAGAAAATCACTCGGTATTGTGAATCGCAGATCTTCCATTTAGCCTGTGTGTTTGTGTTTCATATTAAATGGATTTTGTTTCCTTTGGTGCTGAAGAGGTTAACAACCCTTTTTATGTTGGTTAGAAACTTGCAGCTGTTCCTGACCTGGTCATTTCCTCTCCCTATAAAATCTGATCAGACCTTCTGTTCCTTGCCAGTGAAAGCTTTGCTTCTTAGCTCATTGGAGATGCTGTGCTGAATTGGAGATCGTTGTTGATACTGGAGTTTGGTGCGTGCTGTTTTTGGGTGTACGCTTTCTTCATTGTCCGTTTCCCATTTGGTTGGTACATTCCTATCCTTTCCTATATATCTCTACATTTGGTGAGTGTTTGTATGTTTTTTGTTTTCTGTTATCACTGTGTGCATTATCCCTGTACTGTGACATCACTGTGTGCATTATACCTGTACTGTGACATCACTGTATGCTATATCCCTGTACTGTGTCATCACTGTGTTCATTTTCCCTGTAATGTGACAACACTGAGTATTATCCCTGTACTGTGACTTCACTTTGTCAATACTGTGACATCGAATGCAGCTTTCAGTACAGATCTTGGGGATTTTAGGTGTCAGAGAAACAGGTTTTGTTCCTATGACTTTTTCACCATGTCATTTAGCTATGAGGAGTAATAACCTACATGGAAACTCTCCAAGAACAGTTCAGAGGCTCCCAGATAAAGGGAGACCTCTTGGACTTCTGGAACCGTTGACGCATCTCTTAGGATCAAATTGAATCTTCCCAAAACTTCTCTGAATGCAGCACTAATGGAACGTTTCTTCTGTGGAGGGGGTATGCTAGAGACATGAAGGAGACATGGAAGGGGCATAGATAGGTGTGTGGAGGAGGTATTGTTGAGCATGGCCTGAAAAAGAGGCATTGGTATGAAGGACATCTGTGCTGAGCTCTGTATGCACTCACCTTCTGAAAGGCCTTGTCTAAAAGTTTTCAAGAATAATGCACACAGTCATGGCAGAGAATGGGAATACTGCACACAGTCATGGCAGAGTATGGGAATACTGCACACAGTCATGGCAGAGTATGGGAATACTGCACATAGTCATGTCAGAGTATAGGAATAATGCATACAGTGATGTCAGAGTATGGGAATAATGCGCACAGTCTTGTCAGAGTATGGGAATAATGCACACAATGATGTCAGAGTATGGGAATAATGCACACAGTGATGTCAGAGTATGGGAATAATGCACACAATGATGTCAGAGTATGGGAATAATGCACACAGTGATGTCAGAGTATGGGAATAATGCACACAGTCATGTCAGAGTATGGGAATAATGCACACAATGATGTCAGAGTATGGGAATAATGCACACAGTGATGTCAGAGTATGGGAATAATGCACACAGTCATGTCAGAGTATAGGAATAATGCATACAGTGATGTCAGAGCATGGGAATAATGCGCACAGTCTTGTCAGAGTATGGGAATAATGCACACAATGATGTCAGAGTATGGGAATAATGCACACAGTGATGTCAGAATATGGGAATAATGCACACAGTGATGTCAGAGTATGGGAATAATGCACACAGTCATGTCAGAGTATGGGAATAATGCACACAATGATGTCAGAGTATGGGAATAATGCACACAGTGATGTCAGAGTATGGGAATAATGCACACAGTGATGTCAGAGTATGGGAAAACTGCACACAGTGATGTCAGAGTATGGGAATAATGCACACAGTGATGTCAGAGTATGGGAATAATGCACACAGTGATTTCAGAGTATGGGAAAACTGCACACAGTGATGTCAGAGTATGGGAATGCTGCACACAGTCATGTCAGAGTATGGGAATAATGCATATAGTGATATCAGCGTATGGGAATAATGCATATAGTGATGTCAGAGTATGGGAAAAATGCATACTGTACATTGATGTCAGAGTATGGAAATAATGCATACAGTGATGTCAGAGTATGGGAATAATGCACCCAGTGATGTCAGAGTATGGGGATAATGCACACAGTCATGTCAGAGTATGGGAGTAATGCACACAGTCATGTCAGAGTATGGGAATAATGAATACAGTGATGTCAGAGTATGGGAATAATTCTCACAGTGATGTCAGAGTATGGGAATAATGCACACAGTCATGTCAGAATATGAGAAAATGCACACAGTCATGTCAAAATGCAGGAATAATGCACACAATAATGTCACAGCAGTTGTTAGTGAACTGTTATACCTTTGTCATAATAATAATAATAATAATTTTATTTCTATAGCGCCAACATATTCCACAGCACTTTACATTATAGAGGGGACTTCTACATACAATAGACATTACAGCATAAAAATAAACACAAAGATCATAACAGATACCAAGAGGAATGAGGGCCCTGCTCGCAAGCTTACAATCTATGAGGAATAAAGGGAGACACAAAAGGTAGATGGTAACAATTGCTTTTATTGTTTGGACCAGCCATAGTGTAAGAATCGGGTGTTCCTGTCGCTGCATTAACCAGTTAACAGTCTAAATATATAACAGTAAAGACACAGAGGGCTATGAAATGCATAAAGCATGTGGGAACTTGATGTGAAGAACCTAGTTATGGTAAAAAATTTTGAATGAGCCACACAGGGATATTTAGGTTAAAGCGTTGCGTTGAGGCAGTAGGCCAGTCTGAACAAATGCATTTTTAGGGCACGCTTAAAACTGTGAGGATTGGGGATTAATCCTATTAACCTGGGTAGTACATTCCAAAGAATTGGCGCAGCACGTGAAAAGTCTTGGAGATGGGAGTGGGAGGTTCTAATTACTGAGGATGTTAACCTCAGGTCATTAGCAGAACAGAGGGCACGGATAGGGTGGTAGGCTGAGACGAGGGAAGAGATGTAGGGTGGTGCTGAGCCATGGAGGGCTTTGTGGGTGAGGGTAATAAGTTTATACTGAATTCTGGAGTGGATGGGTAGCCAGTGTAAGGACTGGCACAAGGTAGAGGCATCTGTATAACGATTGGTGAGGAATATGATCCTGGCTGCAGCATTCAAGACAGATTGGAGAGGGGAGAGTTTGGTAAGAGGGAGACCGATTAGTAGAGAGTTACACTAGTCCAGACGAGAATGAATAAGAGAAACAGTAAGAGTTTTTGCAGAGTTGTATAATTGGGTGTCATCAGCTTAGAGATGGTACTGGAAATCAAATCTACTGATTGCTTGACCAATAGGGGCAGTATACAAAGAGAAGAGGAGGGGGCCTAGAACCGATCCTTGAGGAACCCCAACCGTAAGGGGAAGGTGAGAGGAGGAGGAACCAGCAAAAGATACAGTGAAGGAGCGGTTAGAGAGATAGGAGGAGAACCAGGAGAGAACGGTGTCCTTGAGGCCGATGGAGAGGAGCATAGTGAGGAGGAGCTGATGATCCACAGTGTCGAATGCTGCGGAGAGGTCCAAGAGAATTAGCATGGAGTACTGACCATTAGATTTAGCTGTAAGTAGATCATTAGAGACTTTAGTGAGGACAGTTTCAGTCGAGTGTAAAGAGTGGAAAACACATTGTAGAGGGTCGAGGAGAGAGTTATCTGAGAGATAGCAGATAAGACGGCAGTGGACCAGGCGTTCCAGGAGTTTAGAGATGAAGGGAAGATTAGAGACAGGTCTATAGTTAGCAGCACAGTTTTGGTCGAGGGATGGTTTTTTAAGTAATGGCTGTATGATGGCATGCTTAAATGAGGAGGGAAAGATACCGGAAGAGAGAGAGGTTGAATATTTTTGTTAGGTGGGTGGTAACAGCAGGGGAAAGGGACTGGAGGAGATGTGAGGGAATGGGGTCACTGGTGCATGTGGTCGGGCGAGAAGATGCCAGGAGCCTGATCACTTCTTCTTCTGTGACTGGTTCAAAATCTGAGATTGAGCTAGATGCAGTGGGGGGATGGAGGACAGTGCATGGTATGAGGTGATTGGGAGATAATTTCCTGTCGGATATGGTCAATTTTGTTTTTTAAATAATTGGCCAGATTGTCAGCATTGAGATTCGTAGTTAGGGCATGCACTCTTGAGTTGAGAAGGGAATGAAAAGTGTCAAAGAGACGTTTAGGGTTATTGGACAGTGAGGTGATGAGGGTGTTGAAATAGGTTTGGAAAGGTGAAGGGCAGTGTTGTATGTTTCAAGCATAAACTTATAATGGATGAAATCTTCGGGTAGATTGGATTTTCTCCACAAACGTTCAGCGCACCCGGAGCACCGCTGTAGGAAACGTGTTTGCAGCATGTGCCAGGGTTGTCGCCATCTGTGCCGAGTTGTTCTATGTATAGGAGGTGCAGTTTCATCCTTTCTCACAGACAAGTCATGCCTGAATTCATATATACTGTACACATGTAGACCAAAGTGACTATTCAAGCGACAGTGGCCCATTTTTCTTCTTTTTTTTTTTTGCATTTTGCTTGCACTTGCATCCTCTTGAGTTAATAATTGAAGGATCCTAAAACCCCGTTAAGGACCTGATGAAGATTTCTTCCCTGCAGACTCAGGCGCAGATAATCTCAGCGGATTCCCGTGCTCCGGAGCTGTATGCTTCAAGCACGAAACTGAAAATTCAGCTCCAGATGTTAGGACTGAGCTGAAAACAAAGGAAGAGATTACCCGGAGGTTTTAGGATGATACAGGCATCACTAAGACCTCCTTGGATTTATATCTCTATATTTATATTCATCTTTAAACTGCTAATTTGGCTCTGTGACGCCATCTTGGCCCCTGCAGACTGCAGATATTTCTGTACTAAGATCTATAGCATCTTGATCTTAGGATAATTCTTAATTTTTCACCTATTTTTCTGCCATCCCGATTAAGGTCACTGTAGCTTCAGTCGGGATATAAATAATATATTTCGGAGTCCTGTGTCCTGATAAATAATAAATAGTGACACAGGATGGAGGATATTTTTACATGTTTTATTTATTTCATTATCCTGTTTTTGCCATATGACGGATCAGCTGGTGGGAGAGAAGAGCCAGGGTTAGTTATAGTATTAAAGGGAATCTGTCATCAGTTTTTTGCTATGTAATCTGAGAGTAGTATAATGTAGGGGCGAAGACCCTGACTCCAGCAATTTGTCACTCACTGGGCTGTGTATTGCTATTTCAATACAATCAGTGTTTTATCAGCAGGAGATTATCACTGCAGGACTAGGTGTATCATGGCTCCTAGTCCAGCTACACCCCCAGAACTGATTAGCAGCAAGTCAGTGGTGTGGGCGGGGTTATATAAGTCTCAGCATTCAGAGCTCTGTTAAATCTGCAGCAGAGGAAACTGTGATTCTATCATAACTGCAGCATCCTGTAAACTAAGTAATATATCACTGGAATCAGGGTATCTGTCCCTACATCATGCTTCTGTCAGATTACACAGCAAAAACCTTCTGACAGATTCATTTAAAAGCAATCTGACCTTAGGAGCCGTTCCAGTAATAGTTTACCTTGTAGTAAAGGAGCCAACTGCTATGTGCATTAATAAAATAAATATCTTTTCTCTTACTTTTCTCACATCCTCTTTTAAAATTGCTAAATTTGGGATGGCAGTGTTACAGAAATTAACTTCCATCATCTGTCACAGCACCCCTGACATCATTGCAGGTCCTAGTTCCTGTGCAGACAGTAATAAAATGAAAAGATAGTTGCTGTCCCTTTAAGCAAAGTTTTAATGTATAACTAAACTTTATTTTGTCATAATAATTGTTTCCAGCATGGAAAGTTATGACACTTTGAAAATCCCTTTATTAGGGGATTTGTCTTCATTCCTGTAAAATAAAATTGCACATAAGTGGCTCCCAAACCCCGGATTTCCAAGAGTCTATTTGCCGTTAGCTGCATTGATATCAAAACGTACTCACTTGGAGTACAGATGATGGCAGTGATGGGTCAGCAGCACCTGTGTGTCACTAACTCTGGGGATACGCTGCTGCAGAAGATTAGTCTGATAAGCAGAACACTCAGAGGAGGAGACAGGAGCTGCTGACCCAACACTGCCATCATCTGTACTCCAAATGAGTACGTTCTGATATCATAGCAGCTGAAGGCCTAAATAGACTGGGAAAAGTGGGGGCATGGAGATCACACCCATGCAAGATTTATTTTTTACAGGAATGAAAGGGAATCTGAGAACAGCATGGTATAGGGACTGAGACCTTGATTCCAGCAATGTATCACTTACAGGGCTGTTTGCTGTCATTTTGATACAACCCCTATTTTCTGTAATGCAGATCAAGCAGTACTCAAAATTCTGAGCCCTTTAGAATCCCGCCCAAACCACTGATTGGCAGCTTTCTGTTTACACTGTGCATAGGCAGGAATCTGCTAATCAGTGGTATGGGCGGGGTTACACAGAACAGGAGGACTTGGAGGAGACAACTAGTCCTGCGATGATAATCTCCTACTTATAACACACTGATTTTATTGAAACAGCCTTGTAAGTGATACATAACTAGAATCAGGGTCTCTGTCCCTACATCATAGTGCTCTCAGATAACATAGCAAAAACCTGCTGACAGATTCCGTTTAAGTCTTAGCCTCTAATAAAACGATTTGCCAAATTTGAATACCTTTCCATACCAGTCTAAACTATTAAAAAATAAAGCTTTGTTCCTTTTTAAAGGGGTTTTTCACTATATGTTTTTTTATTAAACCTCTGGCAATAATGATCATGAACCATTAATTGACCTTCCCAGTTGCACCTGATTTAATAGATGTAGGTTCTTTTTTGCCATGGGCTCTAATCCCCACTGACCAACTAACTTCTGGCTGCAGCCAATATGGCTGTTAATTCTGCCCCAGGTTGAGGCACATGTGTTCTTAGGCAGTTCAGAAGCTTTTGTGTACCCCATTATCTGACAAAGGATAGTAGACAGGGGACCATGACTGGCAGCAAAGCAGGGAGTTGAGCAAGGGATGCAGAGCGGGATAGCTTTGCAGGAATTGAGGTGCACCTTATAACTGGCACTTTCACAGTAATGACTGCTTATAGTTACTGTCACATGTTTTAACTAATGAAACTTATGAGACGGCTGTATAGGTCCTGGGATAACAAAAAAAATGATACCTTTCTTGTATTAATCAGATGTACCAGTGCTGAGCAATTGAGCTTTGAATGCAGATTCAAATTAGCCTTGAAGTGCGTTGGGGGCGTGTCAGCACATTCAGACATCAACACGCCCCAATGCACTTCCAGGCTAATTTGCATGTGGCTTCAGAGCTCGATATCTCTGCGATACTACATCGGATTATTACAAGACATGTATCATTTTTCTTGTTGCTTTAAGACCTATACATTCGTGCCACTAGTTTGATTGTAAAAGAATCCTTATAATTTCGATGCCATAACTAATAACAACACAAATCGTTTCAGCAGTAGGTACTGAGTAAGTTTCCTTTTTTGGGGAAAAATGTTATTGATTTTCATATTTATTATGGTTTTTTTTTTATTATTATGTTATGAGAATGTAGAGATTGTGGGGGGAACATTTCACCTTCTCGAAACGTTGATCATCCTTAGAAGTCTGTGTAGGAAGCTCTGCATCGTATAATTCTCGAGGGAGCGAATTATGTGGTTATTTAACTGCTTCTCTAATAACAACAGAAATGAGTTTACATTAATTGTTTGTTTTGCTGCTTGTTTGGTAGAAATCATTTTGGTTTATGTTTTTTTCACTACCTCCGAAAACATCTAATATAGAGAAAATAAATAATATGATGTCACAGCATAGAGTATTAGCATAAATCTACTTAACGTAATGTACTAGTTTAATTATGCGTGAAAGCTAGCGCTGAGAAAGAAAAAAAATAAAATTATAATATTACAATGTAGAATATTAGAATTCATATACTTAAATAATTATGCATAGAAGCTGTGGCAGATAAAGAAAAGAAAATGAAATATAAGATACTGTCACATCGCATACTTACATGATTATGAATAGAGGCCAGAGCAGACATATTATAGAATGTAATGAAACGAAATAAAGTGATATTACAGTAGGGGGTAACAAATGTCACCAATAGTCCTTAACAAGTCTTAACCTCGGAATACAAACGCTGGGGGCCAAGGCCCCTAAGAATTGCCCAGTTGCACATTGTAAAGAATATGGGGCAGCTTTTAATAGCAGCTTACAATCCTCCTTCAGTATGTGTAGCAGTAACAGGACACCTGGCTCAGCAGTTGGTCCAGCACCACCACCTAGTATCCATGCTCATATATGATGACCTCCTGTGGAGCTCACGCTGTGTGACTGCTTCATTCAAACGTCCTCCAGTGAGGTAGGATTTCATAAGGAGATAGGGCGGTGGTTCTGGCACCATCGAATACGGTCGGGCCCCTGTTACGCTTGGGGATCAAAAACGGCTTCACTACGTGGCTTCTACAAGCCGGTCTGTGTGTTTTCCCACACTGGGTTGCTAGAACGGATCGAGACCATGGAAGGCAGTTCCAGAGATCTCAAAAATGTAACCGGCATGTGCCTTAGGCCAAATGATAACTCCATGTGCTCATTAAATCTCCTTATGAAATCCTACCTGAGTGGAGGAAGTTTCAATGAAGTAATCACACAGCATGGGCATCCTGTATGAGCCTGGATACTAGCTGATGGGGCTGGACCACCTGCTGAGTCGGGTGTCCTGTTACAGCTACACATGCTGAAGGAGGATTGTAAGCTGCCATTAAATCCCCCTCATATTCTTCACACACCTCCCTTCCAATGCCAGAACTGACTGTAACTAGGGCTTATTATTGGAGTAGGGCTTATATTTCAAGCATACGCTAATTTTTGGGGTAGGTCTTTTTTGAGTGAAACATAGTACAAAAAAGTGGATTTTTGGGGCAATGAAGAAACGGATCAGAAAGCTAAAAGAACAATTTTTTTTATTGCTGCTCCATCCCCTAGTAGCCTTTGTGGTTACTTGGAAGATTAAATTTGAGGTTACAGACTTTAATGATATCAAATACAGTATATAAGTAAGAAGCTAGAGCAGACATATAATATGGAAATAATTTATTTAATATATCGCAATATAATTACCATAATAGTCTTTATCTAATTAATATATAATATTTACCATGGATCCATCTGATCATTAAAGAGAATGTCCAGGAGTTTTTCAGAAAAACATAATTACTAAAAGCAGAGTATAATATGAAATTTAAAAAAACTTTAAAAGGCACCTTAATTCCCCATCTGTTCCATCGCTGCGGCTTCGGTAGTTCTTTAATTTGTCCTGCAGTGATGATGTGCCATAATTGTTTCATGGGACCACTGCAGCCGATCACTGACCGGAACACAGTGCACAGCACACAGACTTGCGGTCAGCTCTCCCGACCCAACAGCATCATGTATTTCTATGCAGCTGTCACATGCGGTCGGGAAAGTCGCCGGCCAGTCCATGCAC
Organism: Dendrobates tinctorius; assembly: GCF_039654945.1. Taxonomy (NCBI): domain Eukaryota; kingdom Metazoa; phylum Chordata; class Amphibia; order Anura; family Dendrobatidae; genus Dendrobates; species Dendrobates tinctorius. Next base: position 12,897,199 of record NW_027361695.1, read on the forward strand.
TGCAGTCCAATTTATACGGTCGCCTGACCGCGCCTCTAAAGTAATGTCTGCATGTACGGCAAAAGAGTACTGAGACCAGTGATTGGCCTCATGATGATGACATTTTCTTAATCTTAGTATCATAGAGGTCCATCACACATGGTAAATTTTTGGCAAAATTATCCTGCAAAAGAGCAAACAATACAAACCTTCCAAATGCATACATAAGTAGTTTTTTTTAATCCCCTCTGATGCCCTAAAGCCCCCTCTACACTGAAAATACCGAAGCTGTCAGCCGAATGGGGATTCAATCGATCGTTCGGCCGGCAGCTAACTCGCCAATACACAAGAGCGCCCATTCTGCCACGCTCTCCCGTGTTCTCTATGAGACAGCAATCTCTTCCGGTAGTTTTAAGGGGTGGCTCAAAATGTAAATTAATTTTCATCCTAAATCTACAGTATAAAATCTATTTAATGCTGTAATCTAATCTATTTTCTAATATGCTTTAATTAAAAATTCCCTATCCTTCCCTAACTACAATAACTACTTTTCTTCTTTATTTTACAACTTCCTATTTGATGACTCTTTGTTTGAGAGTCGCAGTGCATGCTGAGATACTCAAACAAAGTGTCATCAGGGGACTGAAGCTACAGTCACTTTGTTCCCTTCATGAAAAGATGCGTCATCGGTGACCTTCATATCGGGTGCAGGGCTAGTCCTCCTTACCCTGTCACTGAGTGATGTGCACAATGACAATGCGCTCTCTTCCCGGCTCAAATCAATAATAACGAGCTGGCAACAGAGCGCACTGTTAGTGCACATTGTAAGAAGATCCATCATGCAGAGATCAGCGTCGCCCCCACAAGTGACGCCACTTACAAGGACAGCGCTGGTCTTCTCAAACCTGTTATTAATCTTACAACATGCTCTGACAGTGCACTCTCTTGCCTGCTTAGATCAATAATGAAGAGCCGGCAACCAAGTGCACTGTCAGTGCGCATTATAAGAATACCCAGCATACAGAGATCAGTGTCACCACCCGCAAGTGATATCACTTATGGGGGCAGCACTGGTCTTCTCAAGCCGGTTATTAATTTTACAACATGCACTGACAGTGCGCTCTGTTGCCGGCTCGTTACTCCTGATCTGAGCCTGTCAATATCAGTGATTTCAGCCAGTTTTACTCTAATGTATATGGCGGGCTTCTACATTCCATTTTGTTTTGTAAAAAGAAAACAATAACATTTCTCAGAATGAAAGGTCCATAATACTGAAATTAGCCGTGACCTTCCGCTCCTGATCTTCGATGAAGCTGTGTTTTTTTTCGAACTCTCGGTAAAATCTTTTCCTTTATTCTTCTGGATGTAACATATAATACTGACCACAATGAACGCTCCTAGATCAGAACTTTTAACAATATGGGTTTGAACTCGTCGATAACCTTGGCTTTTATTCTCTGTCTTTAGCTTTCATACTTCTTATGTTTGGGAATTGTAGCCTTGCAAAGCTTTCATCTTCCAATTTATGACATTTCACATTCACGGCGATGACCCGAGCGCTCCCATGCTCTGCTTTGTGCATCTCCTATGTACCAAGGCTTTCTGTGCTTGTGTACAATATTTACGAAGAATCTCACTTTATCTAGTCCCGGATTTTTTTTTCTATCCTTTTTCCTCCATTTTTGCAATTTTTTTTGTGTTGCTGAACCTATTCTATTTCTTTAGTTATCGCTCCTAAATCTCTCTTGTATTTATTTCTAGAATAGTTTTGTGCCCCAGTAGGGATGACGACGATCTCACTACCCCACAACTTGCATAAAAGAACAGGGGCCATTTTCATGGGATGCCAATTATACTGGTGGGATACCAATTAATTTTGGAAGAACTCAATTAACCTGCCTGAAATAAACCTACTGATGGCTGGGCACTAGCATATATTCTCCGTGGGGATGATAGAGATTGGGATTAAATTGAGACATCATGCACACAGCCATGTAATAGCACCATACACTTGTGTAGAGGTATAATATGGCATCCATTACAGTTTATAGGGGGCAAACTGCACCTCTATGTCTCATATTTCATAGGTAGACATGCAGAACAGGCACAGTAGAGCAGCTCGTGGATTGCCTGCGGCGCTTAGTACTTTGCAGGTGCACAAGGTCTTAAAGTAAATGTCCACATTTCATCACGTCATTTTAGGTTCTAAATTAATTGCCAAATGTAATATATTTTTCTTTATTTTCTTGATACAAAGGTAAAAATTCCTCTGCATTAGTGTAGGGTTAAATTATACAGTTATTCTCACCTGCAACTACCACGTGGTAGAGTTTGAAAACTTACTAAATATTGTTCTGGCTGCACTGCTGTCAATGGCCAACAGAGGGCAAGCTGTTGTGACTGCAACACTATCAATGGCCATTGGAGGGTGAGCAGTTGTGACTGCAACACTATCAATGGCCATTGGAGGGTGAGCAGTTGCGGATAGACAACTTCTCATGACCAGCATAGGGCAAGCAGTCATGCCTGCACTGCTGTCAATGGCCACATGGGGGCAAGCTATTGTTGCTGCACTGCTGTCATTGACCAGAAGAGGGCAAGCTGTTGTAACTATAACACTATTAATGGCTATTAGAGGGTGAGTAGTTGTGGATAGCCGACTGCTAATGGCCAGCCTAGGGAAAGCAGTCATGGCTGAACTGCTCTCAACGGCCAACAGAGGGCGAGCCGTTGTGGCTGCACTGCTGTCAATGGCCAGAAGAGGGAGAGTTGTGACTGTAACACTATCAATGGCCATTAGAGGGCGAGAAGTTGTGGATTGGCAGCTGCTCATGACCAGCATAGGGCAAGCAGTCATGGCTGCACTTCTCTCATTGGCCATATGGGGTGAGCTATCGTTGCTGAACTGCTGTCAATGACCAGAAGAGGGCAAGCTGTTGTGACTAACACTATCAATGGTTATTAAAGGGTGAGCAGTTGTGGATAGGCAACTGCTGATGACCAGCATAGGGCAAGCAGTCATGGCTGCACCTCTGTCAATGGCCAGAAGAGGGCGAGCTGTTGTGGTTGCACCACTGCTAATGACCAATTGCGTTGTTGTGGCTGCACCACTGCGAAGGCCAACAAGGGGTGGATTTTTATGAGCTTTCATTCATCCTCATTTTTCACAGTCTTCTACTAGGCATTGCTCCTACTGGCCAGTTTCCTACACCACACTGATGAGGGGCAATACCCCGGAACAGCTGTCTGTGGATGGATACCATGTTTTGGCATAGGTGGTTTCCTTCATTGGAGACTGCCCTTCCCGTGGTTGTTTCTTTCTGGGGAAAGACCTGGCTAGTCATTGCTTGCGTTGAGAAACATGTGATGGTGTCTCCGCGGCTTGTGTTTTACATTGCCATTATCAACATATGAAACTGTATTTGAACGGACATAGAGATGGCGTACGGATGACTCTATGGATGAAAATGCACCCATTTTTTCAGGATGAAAATCAGATAATTTTTGGACACTCATATGAACTTAGCCTTGCCATGAAGGAAAATCATCTAATTTGCTAACGATAAATTAGCTATAGCAGAAGATTACATATTCTGTATCCAGTGAAACATGTTTAAGAAAAACACTTTCAGAAGAATGTAGGAAAGTTTTTACACTTTTTGTTTTTTCCCAGAGCAATTTTCACGAACCAGTACACCAGCTGCAAATTGCTGATATTTTTAGCAACTTTAAATTTTCCACAACATTTGCTCATCTGTCTTTGTTCAGTGGTTTACAAGAAAGATTTCCCTGTCACTGTGCTTTTCCGAGAGGCGCGGAAGGTCCTTTAAACAGCTATTTAACAGCGGATTTAAAGTGACCCATAAAAAAAAAAATAATAATTGCTTAAGAGCAAATCAAGGGGGTTGTCTGGATTCTACAAGAAAGGTTTATTACACTTAATTAGCTTTGCTCCAGAGCTGCGCTTCTCTCTGGGATTTTCCCTCCATTCCTACGAGTGGCGCTTCACAGCTCTACAGTGAAGGTGGAAATACAGATTAAATAGACCACTTAAAGGGGTTATTTCAGACTTAAGACCACCACATTGTTATAATAGAAAAACATTGCAATAATTGAATAATTAACAAATAATTTTTATTACATGAATCACACAGTGAAAGACAATAGTGCAAAAAGAAACCTAAAAATAGTTGGGACAGCGTGGGTCATACAGATATGAAAAAGCAGGCATGTATAACATATACAGTAATAAGTATTTATGACAAGCTATGCCTCATTTAATTATACATAACCAAGTTAAGCTGTTAATAAGCAGCAAATATACATATATGTGAACCTCACAAATGCAGACCATGTGCAATTTTCAAGGAGAACCAGATTGCTCAGCACCCCAACGCGCATTTTGCGTGTTGCTTCGTCACCTCCTAAAGGGGTTGTCTGGTGAAAACAATTTATCACTTATACACATGAAATGTAGTAACTTATTGATCAGTGGGGGTCTGATTGCTGGGATTAGCAGAATGAGGAACTTTGATCCCCGTGTGATTAGAGCAGCCTTGCGCATGCTCAATTTATTCCCACTTGGGCTATCATGCGCCACTTTTTCTTGCAACCCTATAAAAAATTAAATTTTGTACAGTGAATAAAGGTTCCCCATCTGGGATAAAAACTCCGGTTGTCAGACCCCCACTGATCAGTAAGTTCTTACTTATCCTGAACGTAAGTGATAACTTGGTTTCATTGAACAATCTATTTAAAGAAAATGTTCTGCTTGAAAATGTATAAGTGGAGTTAGAAATTTTGTAATTAATTTTGAGCGACGATCACATGCAAGAGTAGAGTAGACAGGCAATACGTAATAGGTACTTTGGGGGGCTGGATTCTTATAAGAAGTGGGAGGAAATTCAAGTAGATTCAAGTTACATCACAATTGTTCTGCGTCAAGTGTCCTTCAAGGATCAAGTTCGGTAATAGTAGTAATAGTGGTAGGTGGATACATCAAAGAATATTAAAGAGTTATTCCCATTTTTAAAAGTTATCACTTATCTACTGGAAAGGTGATAACTCACCGATCTTGAGACCTCCACTATTTATGATAAATGCTTTATCTGAATGGAGATTTGGCACGAATATCGCACGGTAGTGCTTAACCACAGCACCATGATACACTTGATTTGAAAAGGTCCCACTGTTCTGATTAAGGTCTTGTAATTGGCCGAAACATCAAATCCTTTATACAGTGGATGAACCTGTATTAATAAAGCATTCTTATTTTCCTTGCATCTATTTTGGAGTGCCAAATCTATTTTTACATTATTGTAACTACTGTACGCACAATACCAAACTTTGTTGGCTAAGCTCCTTGGAAAATCAAGCTATTCTCTATGTATGATAAAAGCTCTCACATCAGTAGTATGACAGCAAATAGAAAAAGCAAGTCGATCGCAAACTTGCTTATTTTTTTATGCTGTCTATCTAAAAATGTTCTGGGTGAAAATGTATAAGTGAAGTTAGAAATTTTTGAATTAGTTTTGAGGGACGATCGCATGCAAGAATAGAGTAGATGGGCAATAAGTAATAGGTACATTTGGGGGGGCTAGATTCTTATAAGATGAGGGAGAAAATGCAAGTAGATTGGGGGTATTAATAAAACATTCTTATTTTTCTTGCATCTATTTTGGAGTGCCGAATCTATTTTTATATTATTATAACTACTGTACACACATGACCAAACTTTGTTGGCTAAGCTCCTTGGAAACAAGCTATTCTCTATGTAAGATAAAAGCTCTCACATCAGTAGAATGACAGCAAGTAGAAAAAGCAAGTCAATCGCAAACTTGCTTATTTTAATGCTGTATAACTAAAGCAATTTAATATTATGAGAATACATCTTTAAGGACTCCAGTTTGAAAAGAGTTTACCCTTATGCTAGTAGAACCCTCGACCAGCTGCAAATCACATCCAAACCTAGTAATGGCCACAAATAAGCACATACTGTATGTCATATACATCTCTCAACAAGGTATCACAAAATATATATTTTTTTAACGTTGGTCATCTTGAACCACTAATTTTGAGCATGGAGGAAAAGTAAGGACATCCGTATGGTTACTACCATACTATCAATTCTAGGAAAGAATTTTGCAGTTATGATGAGGAAGTTGGTTATACTGTATATGTGTCAATCCTGCTCACTTTGCAGTTATTTTAGTCCTGATGAAAGTTCCAACTTCTCACATTCTCAGTTCTATAATAAGTAACATTAATCCATTTCACAGATGCGCTGGCAAATTAAACACCTCGCACGTAGAAGTGCTTCGCAGGATGAGCCCAATTACAGGTCTCATGCTCTCCTCCGATTCAACAAATGAGGTCTGTTGAGATCTCCAGCTCTTCAAACATATCTGCTGATAAAATATATTACCGGCCTCGTATCCTTGACCCGACCTCCAAAGAGTCGCCATAGACAGGACTAAATATACAGCACTGCATCTATCCCAGATGATTGAAGTGGATCAGCAGGAGCAGGACGATTATTAAAAGCTTTGACATGTTCATTTCATACCCTGTCCCCCCCGTTATTGTCTGCCCATGGGTTGATGCAAGGGAAGGATGAAGCTCTATATTGTATTTTCGGATGATTATATCGAAAAACTGCTGACCATAGTGTTCTCAAAACTCTTCCTCGTTTAACTTTTCTAATGGAGAGAAGCCTAAACAGAGCTTCAGTGCCAGAAATGACCATTGGACAGATCCAATGCTGTTTTGGGATGTGAGCTGCCATTAAGTTGTTGGAGGAATTTAGATTTTTTTTTAGTGTGGCCTTTCTTTTTTCTGTACATTACAAAATACATAATAAGCAAAACAAAAGAAAGTCACAAACTTTCAACTTATACCGAGGTCACATTGACTTTATGAAACCTCATCTAGCAAGAGGAGACGATCGGTACTTCTTTTTTTAGAATCCAGAAGCTCACCGAGGCATTTTTTTTAGAACCTTTTTTAAAGTGCGAGCAGCCTTGTCAGCTTGTCAGTTTCTGATGATAGGTGAGTCAATCCACTCTGTCAGACATAAAAGTACTGTTCAGTGACCTCAACATAATCTTCAAGTTGCCATCCAAGCATGGCGAGAGGACCTTCACCTGATCTGACATACTGTACATGAAGACATTCTCGACTTGACACCACTCACGGCTTTGGTTTCTCTTTTGGTCGCTTTGACTTTTTAACTTTTTTGTCTTGTAACACTTTACGATCTATTGTATAAAATTCTTGACTTCTCCATTTTTTATATTAAAATTGATGTTTTCACTTTTGGTTGGGATAAGAGTGGTAACCTGTGGTTTTTGACACTTCTTGGATGGTGGAAGTACAAGCATTGAGAAGGAAAAGTTCCTACCGGTGAGTTCTTGATCTCCAAAAGAGCAGGAACCATCCATGGTGCCATCAGGTGGTCAATAATCCGATCATTGGAACTGATAGTGGTTCTATGGGTGTCATCTGGGCGGCGAATGGGACGTAGTGGAACTGAGAGCCCTTCAACAAAGTGTAAAGGACTGCCAGTGTTAAGTAAAGCTATCCGCATACTTTAAATAGCTGTTGAGTAAGCGTTCGTTTGGCCAACAACCTAAGTGTTCTCAATAGAGAGAGGGTAGTAAGCCACTGCCAGGCACCTATAGTATTGGCTTATCATGTCAAGAAAGCACAAGGATCTGTCATGTTTGAAATCAAACATACCAATTTTTCTTTCCCTTGACACCTGCCATTGTAGGAGAGTTGGGACACCACCAAACAAATTAAATAGTTGGCTAAAATTGGAGGTTTTGATTGACATTAACAATGTGTGAATGTGGTGATAATTATGGTTTTCTCATTCTCCCTCGGTAGGAATGGAGAGACAGACTATTTTAACTTGAATGTTAAAGCTTTAAATAATTTTCTACATACGGTAAATAATATCTATCTACTTTTACTATATGTTCAATGACTCAACATTTTTATTATTAAAAGTATATTCAATAAGATCTTAAGCTTAAAGGTACAAGAAGACGTCAAACTCATTGCCTATCCAGACTCACAGTCTCCTCTTACACAGTGGTAGCTCCTAGCTAAGAAGCAGAAAGTCTCACTCAACTGTCATAGTAGTGAGACAGTAGAGAGCCATTTCAGTCCGCCCTTTTTAAAGGCCGGAGCTTTAATCCCTAAATTTGTTTTTTTTCCCCTAATCATATATATTTGAGATAGTTTTTATAGATGTATAAGTTCATGATGTTTTCCAGGAAGTGTTGGGTCTTTTTTTTAACTATACACCACGTCTGTCCGTGGCCGCAGGCTCAAAAAGGCTACCCCAGGCAGTCTTGGCACAAGCCACTCCATCTGAAAGATTCCAGTGGAACATCAACTTTCACCCTTCATCCCATGTACAGGGATCTGGACTTAAAAAAAGGTCCACTGGATTACTTCTGCAGAAGAGCTGCTTTCCTGAGGAGCGAACCAGAGGCAAAGAGGCAAGAAAATAGTTGGGTGGTTGGATCAGAATCCGGAGGTCGGTGTACAGACAAAATTACAAAGAATGAGAATAGTCAAAAAGTGAGCTGATCATTTGGAGAATAGGAAGGCACAAGTGACACAGAAGCAAGTCAGATTATAACTGGCAGTTGTCAGGGTCTTGACAGCACCGGCGTACAGCCTCCGCTAAGCAGGGACTCACCCGCACCGTAGGGACCCCTGGTGACAGGAACAGCCAGAAAATAAAGATGCACAAGACCTGAATGTAGAAGTTTAGCAAGCCGGCACAGGACCTACGGTCATGTGAACGGTCATGTGACTGCAAGGGGGCGGGGCTTAGCATCCTGCTTTCAAAGAAGGTAGAAAACTCAAAGTCGGGCAAAGCGGGGGTCATGCACAGTACAGGCAAGAGAGGTACAGGAGGGATAAACAGACGGGAGGTCAGACAAAGCCAAAGGTCATACACAAGTTATCAGTACAGTACCAGGGATGAGACAGAACGGAGAGTCAGGGCCAAGCAGAGATCAAAACCAAACAGACGTAGAAGGTACCAGGCAGAATCCAAAGCAAATTCCAGAGAACAGACCGAATCGTACACAGAGAATCAAGCAACCAGAACACAGCACTAACACACTCAGGGGTCACCACACAATGCCAAGGGCGAAAGTATAACTGACGGGGGATGGGAGCGTCCTGAGGCTATAAGAAGCCTCCCCAGAACCAATGAGAGGCCACCATAATAAGTCCCAGGTGTGCAGGTGAGAGTCTGCACTGAGGTCAGAACATTAACCCCAGCAGTGCCGATCACCCAGCACTGGTATGACAGAAGTAGACAGAAGGATTTCAGGAGCTTAAATAGCTTGCAGGCCCACCCAAACCACTCAGCAGTGAACTCTATGTCTTCGTGTATGCATGGGAATGCAAGTCCCAGAGGACCCAAAATTTGAACTGTTGCTCGCTATAGGAGCGCCACGCCGCCTATCGACAGAATCAGAGGCAGGAAGGTCAGGCATAGGAGTAACTTACCGCACAAATCCTCGACCTTTTATCTTTGGTCGTGCGGCCATTCTGTCCATCAGTCACAAGGGTTCTAGAAGACCTCTACTGATTGTAGTGGTTAGATGACTGATGTGCAGGATGTCACCACTTATGGTGGGTTGCAATAGAATAGGATACAATGGGCAAAACAGCATTTTTCTAAAGATAAAAAAAAAATTCTTAATTCCCGATTCCAACCATGTTTCAGACAACGTAGACTGCAATAGTTCATCATGCCATAGGAGGTCTTGCATTTATGGAATGTGCCAATTGGCCATCGATGTGCTTGACCGTTCGATCATAATGGTCCCATAAAAATTCATGCCGAATCGCTGAAACGTTTTCTTGTTTACATGTCATTAAAACCTTTTTCACCGTTTCATTTTCGCGACATTATTATTATTAATAGGCTTTGGTAAAACTAATTCATCATCAGTATCCTAAGAGCAGATATAAATAGTGCAGAGCCGCTAACCAGGCCGCCGTCATTAAGGATTTACTGATAAGAATTCCAGGAGATGCTTAACGATTATTTGTGTATACAGAATGGACTCGGCGGGAATAGAAGTGCAGCAGGGATTATACAATGCAGCTATTCTGCCATGGCCCTAAAATAAATGTCCACCCTTGATGGGGGGTTTTCTATACAAATTACACGCTGATTCATTTTGTAGGATATTTTTATACTGTTTTTTTTTTCTGATTACAACAAGCTCCAAATCCCTTTAATAGATTAACAATGAAATGCATGACTACTTACTGCCACCACTAGGGGGAGATTAGGAGGTCACAGCATACTGTTAGACAAGCTTAAAGAGTAACCGTCACTTTAACTTTTATTTCATACATTAATAGTACGCATGAAAAGAAACAAGTTTGTAATATATCTTATCAGAGAAATCTGCTTCTTTCTCCTCCTGGACTGATCTTTCACACTCACTTCACAGGTAAACTCTGTAGAAGAGAGATGTTTACATTAATTAGATAGGAGATGACAGTTGGTGCTTTTAAAATTCTGTGAAGCGGGGAGGAGAAAGGTGGAGCTGGAAGCAACTGTTCTCCATAGAACTTTATGAGCACCAACTGTCATCTCCTATCTCAGTAATGGGAAAGTCTGTATTCACTGAAGACACATTTTACCCATGAATTGAGAATTTTTAGACTGAAACATAAGTCCTGGAGGAGAAAGAAGAAGATTTCTCTTATAAGATTACAAAGTTCCTTATTTTGCCACGTCCTATTGATTTATGGAAAAAAATGAAATGATTTCATTTTAAAGGAACTGGGATATGCCATAAAAATGTATGATGTTACTACCGTCATAAAGATAATGTGTCATCAGAAAACAGTTTTAAACTTTTTTTTACACTTTTTGTTAATGTTTTTGGTTTTATTTTTCAATTAATGATCTGTATAAAAAAAATCTTGCAATTTTAGACGGTAGACTTCCAATTAGACTCATGCTTCTTGTAGTTTCAGGAAACACACATGAACATTAGCAGCAATAGACAGACTCAGACCTGATGTATTGTATTGATGCTTCTAATGAGCGTGTGCAGAGGTCATTGTGGGGGGAGCTGTCACATCGCCTACTGTGATTGGAGGATCCTGTGTTATCAGCTATCATTGTCTCTGATGATAATAAGACTTCTGAAAATTCTTCCGTAAAGAACAGAAAGTGTGAATCTAAAATCACCCTGGTGACCAGTGTAAATAGTGCAAGAGGTGTTTTTTTAAAGCACATTGTGAACTAAAAAAAATAGTAAAAAATAAATAAATAAAATTTAATGCATAATCCTGATTTAAAGAATAGACCACTTTATGATGAAACGTTGGCTATAAGCAGCATCAAGAGACCATGGCCAGAAAATGGAGGAATGCCTAGTTAGCAGTTATTTAATTACAGAGCATCTCAACATTTCTTAATAAATCCAAACTCGGTCATATTCCTGTTTAGCAGACTTTTTATGGAGATAATGAGGGCAATATATGGAGAAAACGAACCCTTGTACATAGGGTTCTTCATTCACATAACTATGTAAAGACATTATATGGTTTATTAGGCATTGTCACTAGTGATGAGCGAACATGCTGGGATAAGGTGTTATCTGAGCATGCTCGGGTGCTAACCGAGTGTCTTCGGCGTGCTCAAAAAAATATGTTCCAGTCCTCGCAGTTGCATGTCTCGTGGCTGTTTGACATCCGCAACACATGCAGGGATTGTCTAAAAAACAGGCAATTTTTTACTTAACCAGTTCAAGACTTGTCCGGCCACATTTTCTTGTTTTTTCGTATTGTACTTGTGGTTTATCAGTCAAAAAACAAAGGAAATAAATGTCTGATATAATAATTAATAAAAATACATTTAAAAATGTGTTGCCTATTCTGTAACAAATATATTTTATATATTGGACACATTTTCTTTTCTTTCTTTTTTTTTTTTCGCGAGGCTAGTGACAGCAATTTGGACTGACTGCGTTTTTTTAATTATTTATTTATTATTATTTTGTTTTACCTGCTTTTTTTATTTATTCATTTATTTTTACCTGTTATTTTTTAATTATTTATTATTACTTTGTTTTCCCTGCTTTTTTTATTTATTCGTTTAATTTTACCTGTTATTTTTTAATTGTTTATTATTACTTTGTTTTCCCTGCTTTTTTTAGTTATTCATTTATTTTTACCTGTTATTTTTTATTCATTTATTATTTTGTTTTCCCTGGTTTTTTAATGTATTTGTTTATTTGTTTTTGCCTGTTATTTTTAAATTATTTAGGTATCATTATTTTGTTTTCCCTGCTATTTTAATTTATTGATTTATTTTTACCTGTTATTTTTTTAATTATTTATGTATTATTATTTGGTTTTACCTGCTATTTTTATTTATTTCTTATTACCTGTTATTTTTTAATTTATTTATAATTATTCTTTTTACTGCTATTTTTTTTTTACTTATTTAGTTATTTATTTATTTTAACCTGTTTTTTCAAACTATTTATTTATGATTTTTCCATTATTTTTTTTTATTTTATTTTAAACATTGTACCTCCCATAAGGTAATAAAAGGTCTCGGGGGGGGGGGGGGTGCTTTAAATTTTAAATATTGAAATATTTTTATCTAATTTCCATTGTAACTGGGGCTGGTATATTAGCCCCAGTCACAGGGGAAATTCAGTCCTGTGCAGCAGAGCTGTCTGGTCTCCCAATAGCTCCTGTTCCATCCTTATACACAGCAGTCACATAAGCGCTGTGTGTGGAGGAGGAAGCGTGGTTAGTGCTTCTTATTACTGCACACGCAGCGCTTATATAGTGCTGTGTACACAGTGATCGATAAGGCACAGGCGGTAATAAACCATCTCTGCCTTTTCTATGGGGACTCCGGCTCTCTCTGACAGCCAAATCACTGCTCCCACAGCTACACGATCGTGTATATTATGCAGTGACATTTTATAACGTCACTGCAGAGTAGAAGAGGGACTGCCTTGGTCCTGAAGCAGTTAGTGATTTTAATTATGGCTATAAATAATTTTTGCCATTGGGTTTCTTCATTAAAAATTTTGCATCGTTTGCCTTCTATAGATTCTGCGTTGCAACAGGTGATAACTTTTCAAAGTTGCTGCTGTTTTTCTTTTGAGAAACAGCGCCACAATTGCCCGCAGGTGGCGTCAGGTATTGCAGCTCAGCTCAAATCAGAACACAATCCCTGGCCAAAAATGGTGCTGCATCTGCAAATAAAAAGAGGTTGGGGTTTTATATAAAATGTAATTTGTAACAGTCTAGCCCTATATAGAAATACATAATCTGCTTTCCTTGCCAAGGGAGTAGAAAAAAAATTAAATACAAAATGACCGACTAATGGAAAATTTGAATTCTATAGCGAAGGGCAGTATACATAATTTAATGCCCTGCGGATCTGCCTGAATAATAGCAAATAAAAAGCCAAATTTGAATAAATTGAATAAATTTGCAAAGTTTCTTGAAAAATGAAAGTTGTATCGGATTATAGGTCGGCATTTTTGGATTTGATGTATATAAGGTTTATGGAAGAAGAATGTTAAAAGTGTATGTAGGAAAAGCAGATATGGAGGAGAGGAGGATGAGAAGCGCAACTTCAGGAGGCCACCACTTTAGTTACTGTATATTGTTTACTGCTAATTTATTATACTTTTAATATAACGCCAACATATTCCGCAGCGCTTTACAGAAATCATCATCATCACTGTCCCCATTGGGGCTCACAATCTAAATTCCCCATCAGTATGTGTCACGGGGTAGTAGTGGTAAAATGGGGGACGAGGACCCTGGGTCCCTGAACTGCCCCTCAGGCTAAGGAGGTGCCCTGACTTTCTTTAACTTGGGGGTACACTTGATGGTAGTGAGGCCCAAGTCCCTGACCTGTCCCTATCTCCTGTTTAGCCCTGAGCTAAACCCCCAACCCCCTCCCCAGGAGGTGAGAGAGGGAAAAAAGTGTACTGCACCAATAACACAAAAGGAAAGATAAAACAGACACCACGGGGTTAAAGCAACTAAAAAACTAAACTTAGCTTGCTCTGCTGCAATGCTCCTGGACAGCAGAGTTAGCCACTTGACAACATTCAGCTGAAGCACCACTGCTCCTGATAAGCTGAATCCCCTCTGCACCAGGCAGGTCCAGTCTTCACCATGATTGGTTTCCAAATGAACTGTATTACCAACCGGGAGCTGCAGCACCAGGTGGGCTTATAAAGGGAGGTGGGAGTGGCACCCACCTGCATAGATGATTGATCACAATGCGGAAACACCAGCGGCCACCGGGGAGAAAAAACCATCATCAGACTAAAGTTGTAGTAACACCAGCGGCCACCGGGGGCAAAAACTGACATTAACCCCAGATGGCCTGAAAGGAAAAAGGTTATATATGAGGATCCAGATCTGGCATTGATCCAAAAATGGATCGTTACAGTATGCCTTTGGAGTGTGGAAGGAAACTGGAGAAAACCCATGCAATCACAAGGAGAACATACAAACTCCTTACAGATTTGTCCTTGGTGGGATTTGAACCCAGGACCCCAGTGCTGCAAAGCAACAGTGCGAATCACCCAGCACTTAGCGATAACTAATACACTGCTCATCCTGAGCTACCTGATACAGGTATGATACTACACTTGCCAACCCTCATAGAACATCTTGAAGGCTCCCTTTTGATATCCCAATCCTTTTGATATCGGTGGATGGATTAGTTTGATCTGGAAGGGGAAATTAAGAATATACGGTAAGTATTGCAAGATGACTATCCTTATTCATGTTGCATGGTTCAAACATTGACTTTTTTTTCTCGATCCCGAACCATGGCGAATATATAGATGAATGATCTGTAGGAAAATCGATCTTGTGTAAGCCTAGATAGGTCCACCAGGGTCTTCTCCGCCAATATCTTGATAGTATCAAGCCATCGGGTTGCTGGTCTTCCTCTTCGCCTTGTTCCTTCTTTTCTTCCGACCATGATGTCCTTCTCCAGTGACGCCTCTCTTCGTATGATGTGTCCAAAGTAGGCGAGTCGTATCTCGGTGATCCTTGCTTCCAGTGACATGTCTGGCTTGATTTGTTCCAAAATTGATTTGTTTGTTCTTCGTGCCATCCATGGTATCGATAACATCCTTCTCCAGCTCCACATTTCTAAGGCGTCGATTCTTCTTGTGTCCTGTTTCTTCATCGTCCAGGTTTTGCACCTGTATGTCACCACAGAAAGAAACAAACTATGGATGAGCCTTGTCTTTATCAGGTCACAAATTCCAATGAGTGGAACAACAGAGACAACTTTCTTCTTCCTGGTGGAGACCTAATTTCCAAGCGGTTTCCGCAACGTCAAACAGCACTTAGACCTCTATGTCTAAAACTTCCAAGACCAAGAAGTAAAGGTGTCTGAAACCATGTTGTGGACACCATGTGAGCTTGTCCTGAACCCTGGGCAGACATTCGTGTTCTCTGATAAAATGATCATGGAAATGTAACTGCC
This sequence comes from Dendrobates tinctorius, assembly GCF_039654945.1. Lineage (NCBI taxonomy): Eukaryota > Metazoa > Chordata > Amphibia > Anura > Dendrobatidae > Dendrobates > Dendrobates tinctorius. The sequence continues at coordinate 12,912,719 of NW_027361695.1, forward strand.
TCATAATAAGAATCTCATGGTTTGCTGTCTCCCACATTGGCAGGCAATGAGTCAATACAGAACATCCTGCTGTCCTCTACAATGGAGGATGGTGTGGAGGAGGGTTTATATCCTTCGGAAGGGCAGGCTTTATGCAATGATTCAGAACAGAAAAAAAAACCTTTGATATGCCTCCTGTGGTTTCCTGTATAAAAGAAGGCGAGGATCTCCCAGAAATAGGGATTGTGACAATGAACAGAAACACAGGGTCCCAATAGGCACAACAGGAGAAGCCAGCAGGACGGAGAACTACTGATTGTCTAACAGATGTTTGTTTCCACTGATCTTGTCTTGCTCCATGTCCTGTCTCTCAGCAATGAAACCAGAGCTTTGATCGTATCACAGCTCCCCTGCAATTATAACAAGTTCAGCAACCGGAACAAATATTAACATTTTACTGTACTAAGCCATTACAAGAAATGCCATTACTGTTTGGTCTCCGTATTATAACATGATCCTGTATCAACTGATCTTTATGGGTCATATTAGGGTTATATGTATCTACATAAACTGCAAATAACAATGACCTTGAGCTGGAATTTCAAGGTCAATAAGAAGCTGAGATTTCTATGAATGGGAATGTCTTAAGGGAACGTCTAGACAAACTTCTTCCATATGGCTCATAAGGGTATTTAGACATAAGAGAAGGTTGTGCCAAGACCTGAACTATAGAGAATGAGAAAAAGTCCTAGCCCTAAGTGCAATCTTCAATTTTGAGTACTGTGATTATCCATTAAAATCAATGAATGGCCACTAACATTATTGTATCAACGATACAATGTAGCAGTAATTACTCCAAAGTAGAGGAAGGGTGATAAACCAACATATTGGCAGACCTGTTCAATACAATGTAGACTACTTAGGTCAGATGTTGTAGCAGGGACTAAACCTGAGGAATTCAAGGAAAATGTCTATGCCTTCTTCCCCCTCACAACTACAAAGTACAACAAGATGAGTTTGGACAGGATTAAATCCTTAAAGAAAAATGAAAAACAAAAATACTTGATCCATGAGGCCTAAAGTGGTCTTTGAAGGGGTTGTCCACTACTTGGACAACCCCGTCTGAATCTCTATGTTTCCACCCAAGCAAAATAATAACACTTATACTTACCTCCAGTGGTGGTGCTGTTCCAGTGATGTTGACATTGGCTCTCCTGGGGTTTGAGTGCCAATCAGCAGTGGCTTCACTCTCCCTCTCTTTATGATGCATCAAGACATCCAGAGGAAGTGAGAGAGCAGGCGCAGCTCATACTTCCTCAGGATGTCACCACAGCTCTCACTTCCTCAGGATGTCACTGCAGCTCTCACTTCCTCAGGATGTCACCGCAGATCTCACTTCCTCAGGATGTCACCGCAGATCGAACTTCCTCAGGATGTCACCGCAGATCTCACTTCCTCAGGATGTCAATTATGTCTATAGGACAAGCCAGCCCAGATTGCCGCAGGGATCGCATAACATAACAATGTTACACAAGCCCTGGGAGAGCCAGTGCCAACACTGTTGGAAGGGCGCCGGTACCAGAGATGAGTATAGGTGTTATTTTTTACTGAGAGGGAACCAGGGATTCAGAAGTGGTTGTCCAAGTAGTGGACAGCCCCTTCAAAACCACTTTAGGCCTTACGGATAAAACGTTTTTTTGTTTTTCATTTTTCTTTGTTGTCCTCCAAGAGTCACAATTTTTTTTAGTTCCCTTTCCAAGTACTTTTATGAGGGCTTGATTTTGTTGGCACAATTTGTATCTTTCAATGGCATAATTTTGGAGTACTTCCGTGATTTTTTTTTTATTTATACTATGTACTTCAATTGCCGCTGCTCCACCAATTCTGGAACAGTTTTTATTTTTCTTCTGCGCCTCTCCATTCCCACGTTATTCATTATGATGCAATGATGCAAAATTTCTCTTCAACTAACTGGGCGTTTACCACAAAACTTCTCTGTAGGCGCCGCTGTGTTTCGCCGGGGCAGCTTCACCAAAGAAAAACATAACGCCTACAGAGAAGTTCTGTGGTATATGCCCAGTTAGTTGAAGAGAAAATTTGAATCATTATTACCTGGGAGTATAAGCGGAGGATTACGCAAGAAGAAAAAACTAGAGTTCCACCAATTGGGGGAGGCACTTAAACTGAAGAAAAAAAAAAACAAAAAAGAAGGTTCTGTTGTATTATCTTTTACTGTTTTTATATGAGATTCCAAACAATAGCAATTCTACCACTGTTTCCTGATGTTTTGTTTGTTTTTTACTTTTATTTTTTACTTAACAGTAGGTTAAAAAGCTAAAAATTCATTTTCCATAGAACACTAGAATGGCAGAGGTACCAAATTGTATTTTTGAAAAGAACTGAAAAGCACAGCTCCATTAAATGTGTAGTGGCTGCTGCCGAGAACCGCAGATCAGTTCCTATTTTTTTTATGCCTGGCACATTGAGGGAAATGTGCTGTTCACATTAGGCCACCACGGGAACTAATAATTGCTGATTAGGGGGGGTTCCGGGTGTTGGACCCTCACTTACCTAATTTTGAGGACCTCTATGACATCAGTATAAAATTCCCAGACAACCCCCTTTAAATTTCTGAACAACTTGCCTTGGGTACTACATCTTTAAAGGGAATCTGTCACCCCATTTTTGGCCTATAAGATACGACCACCGCCATCAGGGGCTTATCTACAGCATTCTGTAATGCTGTAGATAAGCCCCCAATGTAACCAGAAAGATAAGAAAAACGAGTTAGATTATACTCACCGGGGGGCGGAGTCGGGTGCGGTGGGTGTCGCGGTCCGGTCCAGGTCCTCCCGTCTTCATGTGATGACATCCTCCTTCTTACTTCTGCTGCAGCTCCTGTGCAGGCATACTGCTCTGCCCTGTTGAGGGCAGAGTAAATTACTGCAGTGCGCAGGCACCGGGAAAGGTCAGAGAGATCCGGCGCCTGCGCACTGCAGTACTCTGCTCTGGCCTCAACAGGGCAGATAAAGTACGCCTGCGCGGGAGAAGTAACCAAAATTATAGACTGTAAAATGGACTCTCAAAATGGCTGCCGGCGCGGTGAAGAATGGCGAGTCAACATGGGTGGTCCTAAGAAAGAGCGTGAAACAATCCTGTTAAAGTTCAAGGCTGACCCAATGCGTCACAGTGGTGTGGACTAGTACATCACAGTGGCGTGAATTAGTATAATTAGGCTGCCCATGTGGAGCTGTGAAGAACGCCGCATTCAGGAAAAAAGCGCTATCAGATATGTGCTGTCATGCTGAAGAGAGGAGCGCTCCTCTCTTCAGCATGTCAGCACATATCTGATAGCAATTGTTTCAATGTCTGAAGAAGGTCCATTATAGTGACCGAAACGTTACGAATATATTGAGTGTACATCGTGTGGATTACTAAGCTGTGAATAATAAAAAGAATCTTCTAATTTTCTGCATTTGGGAGTGCCGGATTTTTTTCCTCTATATTACATTGGGACTGGTATCCTTTTCTGAGCACCCCTCATCTATTTTCGGAGTGACGTGTCTTTTTGTTATACTGCTTTCACAATGGACCGCCAGCAGCAGGAGGACGAGATTGCCCAGCTGACACACCGCCTGCGGCTGAGACAGGAGGCTCTCTGTACTCTGAACTGGCAGCACGCCCAGGAGGGGCCTACGCCTGCGGTACCTTCACCACCGGTACCCACCATCGATGCCCTGGTTCTCCCTCGGGCAGTTTCTGTGGAACCTGCAGCCGCTGCGATGCCATCAGCAGCGCCTGTCACCATCTCCTCGCTGCAACCACCGCTGAGCATTGCCTGCCCGGAGGAGTTACCGGACGGCCCAGGAGCTGAGCAGGGAGAAGCTGAACTCCTGCCTGGACCTAGGACAGCTGCGCAGGTCCCACCGGAGGCCCTTGCGGACCCGGAGACGCCATCCGCCCCACCACCGTCTCCCGCCTGTGACCAGGCAGCTCAAGTCACCACCGCTGCCACCGGCTGTCGCCCGATGCTCGAACTGGAGCTGACACAACACCACCGGGAAGCTCCAGGTATGACCGCCTCCCCTGTAGCTGGGAAGGCCTCAGGGTGCACAGCTGCTGCAGCGTCCGGGCAGGTCGTGCTGGACCTGGTCTGGGACCGGGATTTGAGTCCCTGGGGGAAACACCTGAACCCCTAGCGGTAGTGCCCCTGTCCACTGTAGGTAGAGGCCTGTCCCGGGAGGAGGAGACGGAGGCCAGATGCCAACAGACCATCCGCCAGCTGGCAACCGAGCAGAGGGAACGGGAACAGCGGAGACTGGCAGTGCTGGGCCCTGATATGGACCGGAAAGAAAGGGTCCGTGCCGGTCACTACGGTCCCCGGGACTCAGCAGGATGGGGTCAGGTCCTTAATGTTAACCAAGAACGGGGGTTTGGCTTCATCTCGGACCCCCAGAGGATCTCTGACCTCTTCTTCAGCCGGAGGGATGTAGAGTCCCACCTCCGGAGGGGACACCCAGCTCATGACTTGCACACTGGAGAATATGTTATTTTCACCCGGCATGAGGGGCTACGTGGCTGGTATGCCCTGAATGTGCGCAGCATACCGAAGGACTTCATCGCGGCCTACAAGAGGGAAAATGCTCATGTTCCCCCAGCAGGAATACCTCCTACAGTGGTAATTGTACCCGCCAAAGCCAAGCAAGCTACCTCTATTCCAGTTCAACATCCACTGGTACATGTCACCACCCCTGCTGTACCACAGGCAGAAGTCAAACCAGTGACCACCTCCTCCTATGTGCAACCATCAACAGGAAGAGGAAAATCAGAAGTTCTCCCCTGGAAGCAGCAAAATAAACCAGCTTCCACCACCCCAGGAGGAGACCACTACTAAAGAACATTCCCCAAATCATGAACTGTTACCCAGGAGGGTATTAGCATCATTGTGCCTTCTCGTTTATTATGTTTTTCTTTTTGATTCTAGTTTTTGCCTAGTTTTTGGCATCAGTGTTATGAAAATTTGAACTGCAGAGATCATGGACAACGAGTGATCCACAAACTGTGTTTGTAAATAGTTGCGCCTCTTGAGGTGCCCTCTCTTGGTTTTACATACGTTTTTTGAAGATAAGAACTACCTCATCATGGAGCATTGCTCCAACCCAAGGACACTGCAAGAAATCCCGGCTGGGAGCGGTGCCCAGCACTTTCAAGATTTATTGATGTCTTAATGTGAAGTATTATATAATGTGCCTTATAAAAAATGTTGATAGCAATAGGACAGATTTTATATAACAATTGGTTGATAGTAATATCTAAGTATTTGATTAGGAGTGAATATTTTGACTAAATGGTAGTACTTTAATAAGGATGAAAAATTTGAATAAAGGTTTGAATACAACTGACAAACCAGGCATCAGCGGTTGTCACTCATGGTCTAAAGGAAGGAGAGTATAGAAAATGTGAAAGACAAAAGAAGAAGAATATGTGTAGATGATAATACTTGAACTGGTACCATAGCACTTTAAAGTAGGGAATATAGCTTTTAATATATCTTAAGTGTAGATAGTTAGTTAAATTGTTTGCAACGTTCAAGAGTCAGTGCCTCCCAAATTGGGAAGTTTAGATAAGTACTGTTTATTAAGCATTCAAAATTTTTGTATGTTCCTTATTTGTAACATCTTTGTTTCACTTGCAGCCCGCAGACGTGCTGTGTTTAACGGGGGGTATGTGGCACCCCTGAGGGTTCAGTCACCACAGAGATACTGCACCTACTCCTGAGGTGTGGTACCCCACCATTCAGGTAAGGTGGAGACTCCTGACCACACTCCAACACCTGCATCCCACACAACATAGTAGTGTAGCAAAGCATCTTTGGTGACTCCCTGCTTGGAACACGAAGAGTGCTGGGAGGTGGGTAGAGCTTAGTCTGCACAAGAGAGCGGGAGATTATTGGGACTAGGTCAGTTTGACTCAGTGAGTGAGTGAGAGAAGATCCCCTGAGTGGGATGGATTGAAGGAAGTGGTGCAGCAGACCTCAGTGACCTGGGTCTGCTGGCACAGAAAAGAGACATTAAGAAAGCTTAATTCTCCATAAGAAAGATTGATTTGTACGGAACATAAGGAGAAGAAGTGAGATAAGGATTAGGGTTAGAGCAGAACCCTTCCTCAAGTTCTAAGCGCAAGGCTGGGGTCCAGTCCCCGAGGTTGTATGGATACTAATGGTCCTGCGACAGACACCGGAGGAATAGAAGTTGTCACCACTTTATTCCCACACAAGACTTGGGGGCACAACAGCAACGAGAGTGAGCTGGGACTTGGTAGCAAGGAGTCCCCGAAGCAGGCTACAGCTGTCTGCCGTACAAGTACAGTTCTAAGAACATCTGAAAGGAGGAACTCCAGTGTAACTCACTACTGTGAGTACTTCACTACGAGTGCTAAGGAGGGAGACGTTCAGAAAAGGCACATATGTGGGCGGAGTGTTGGAACGGAGTACTTCATCTTGCCTGGAGGTTGGCTGAGCCCCTGACCTGGAGGACACGGCACGGATGTGGCACCTGTACGCACAACAGACTGTGAGTAAAGCTTTGGAACTACATGCCCTGGTGTTCTCCACTTATTCCTGCGCCAACCCACTCGGCACTGCTACATCGCTGTGCCTGACACCGCACCATCTACACTCCTCCCTATCTGTTCACCTACACTGCCCTGGGACTCAAGCCCTGACTGTGGAGGGCCACAACATCATTGCTGCACCACACCATCTGTCCCAGAGGATCTGTCTGCAGCGTCGGCTTGACATCTTCATTGCCGAACACCACAGGTGGCGTCACGAATCACTCATAAACTTAAATCATCATCCACACACTCAACATTCCCCTTTTTTACAATGGACGCCCAGGGCCACAGACCAGGTCACAGCTACCGTGACATCTCCCAGTGAACTCCACGGGCCCGGTACCGAGTACCCCGCTGCCCTGGGAGGGCGACCGATCCACATAGATCTCCCTGCCAACTATAATCCAGCATTCAATTTTAAAGCAATGATTAGAAAAGGAAGGAAACTGATCCCGGAGTCCCACACTAATTTAACAAGGGAAGACTTTTCCATTACCATCCAGTTCCTATAGTTTTGCTCTAGGCCGGTGATTGCAAATGTTACATTTACATTTGTTCTGAAACTTCTGACTATGCAGTGACACATACAATGCTGCAGGCAGGAGCGTCTTCAAAATTCTGTTGGCTCTGATCTCCATATTCGCCGGAAGAAACCTATACAGAACCGTTATTTCATGTCATTGCAGATATCAGTCAACCCCGCGCTCCGATAAGTGTCATACAGCGATAGTGTCCCGCGGAAAACTGTTTTATCACTACTACTATTTCCACCCCAGATCTCACAGGTTTGTTTTTTTTGTAGGTATATATTCACCCATCAGCTCATAGTCTTTCAATGTCGCTGGTTTACAGAAAATGTATCATCAGAAAGTGACATATTTATTAAATAAGGATATTTATGATAGATTTTTTTTTTAAAAAAAGAAAAGAAAATATATAATAAACTAGATGTGTGGCCGATGCTGTCGCATCGGGAGGGCATTAACATCACGATGGGGGCAGCTTTGTGGCGCTGGGGGTGGCGGCCCACCCACTTCCGTGCAGTCACAACCGGCAGGAAAGACAGTGTTTTGCGGTCTGTGCTGGAGATGGTGTGCGGCGCTACCGGAGGGTGGCCGCACCCAATCTCCAGCACAGGCCTCAAGCCGTGGTCTTTCCTGCCGGCTGTGGCTGCACGGAGGTGTGTGGGCAGGCAGCGGCAGGATCCGGCGCGTGTAGTCAGGCAGTGGGTCCTGGTGGGGGTCCGGCGGTGGCATCCCTCTCATTACTCCCCCCTCTTTACACCTCTCTCGTTATACCCCCTCGTTACACCCCTTTCACAGCTTCGTGATCGCAGTGGCGGCCTGGATCCGAGCGGCAGCTGGGATCCGAGCGGCGGCTGGGATCCAAGCAGCGGCCGGGATCCCAGCGGCGGTCGGGATTGCAGCGGCGTTCAGGATCGCAGCAGCGTTCGAGATCGCAGCGGCAGCCTGGATCCGAGCGGCATCACTCGGGTGTACCAAAATGGCTGTCGGCGTACGTCCGCTGCGGCGCAGTGGATTGTGGGATTTGGGGACATCCAGACGGAAGTGGATGAAAGACATTTTAAGGCAATTATATATATATGTACAGAGAGAGAGAGAAATAACTTTTTTCAGATTGATTTGAAAACATTTATGATATATTTTCTTTTCTTTTTAACAGAAACAAAATCTTAAAATTTAGATACCTCTATCTGTTTATACATAGAAACATATTGATGGAGAAAAAAATGCAAAAAACACATATATATTTTTACATTTTTTTCACTTCAGTATAAACAAAAACTCATTTGTATATCTAAATTTGTACATTTGCATGTGTGTGTGTATCTAATATATAAAGCTCAAGTGTGTGTGTATGTGTGTATGTATGTCCGGGATAGGCATCCGCACCGTCGCAGCTACAGCCACAAAATTTGGCACAGTCACACGTCTGGACCCCGAGAGCGTCCTAGACTATGTTGTGAGGCGAAATTTTAACCCTGCGCGTTCCAATTCTCCAAACAATTTTGCCCCTATCTACATAATGGGGAAAAAGTGTGTGTGTAACAAGCCCCGCCCCTCATTATGATGTCATAATGGTTGACTATGGGATGGAGGATGTGTATGACGGGTATATGGGCACGGGACTATGGGATGGAGGATAATTATAATTTGCTATAACTAACCACAGTTAGTTACTATGCCCGGGCAGCACCGGGCTCTTCAGTTAGTCTAATATATAAAGCTCAATGTGTGTATGTCCGTGATTGACATCCGCACCGTCGCAGCTACAGCCACATGATTTGGCACAGTCACACGTCTGGACCCCGAAAATGTCCTAGGCTATGCTGTGAGGCGAAATTTTAACCCCGCGCTTTCCAATTCACCAAACAATTTTGCCCCTATCTACATAATGGGGAAAAAGTGTGTGTGTATCAAGCCCCGCCCCTCATTATGATGTCATAATGGTTGCCATGGCGACGTTGATGTCATCATAGGTTGCAAGCCCCGCCGCTCATTATGATGTCATAATGGTTGACTATGGGATGGAGGATGTGTGATGGGTATATGGGCACGGGACTATGGGATGGAGGATATGTATGATGGGTATATGGGCACGGGACTATGGGATGGCGGATATGTATGATGGGTATATGGGCACGGGACTATGGGATGGAGGATATGTATGACGGGTATATGGGCACTGGACTATGGGATGGAGGATATGTATGACGGGTATATGGGCACGGGACTATGGGATGGAGGATATGTATGATGGGTATATGGGCACGGGACTATGGAATGGCGGATATGTATGATGGGTATATGGGCACTGGACTATGGGATGGAGGATATGTATGATGGGTATATGGGCACGGGACTATGGGATGGAGGATATGTGTGATGGGTATATGGGCACTGGACTATGGGATGGAGGATATGTATGATGGGTATATGGGCACTGGACTATGGGATCGTGGATATGTATGATGGGTATATGGGCACGGGACTATGGGATGGAGGATATGTATGACGGGTATATGGGCACGGGACTATGGGATGGAGGATATGTATGACGGGTATATGGGCACGGGACTATGGGATGGAGAATATGTATGATGGGTATATATATGGGCACGGGACTATGGGATGGAGGATATGTATGACGGGTATATGGGCACTGGACTATGGGATGGTGGATGTGTGATGGGTATATGGGCACTGGACTATGGGATGGTGGATGTGTGATGGGTATATGGGCACGGGACTATGGGATGGAGGATAATTATAATTTGCTATAACTAACCACAGTTAGTTACTATGCCCGGGCAGTGCCGGGCTCTTCAGCTAGTGTATATATATATATATATATATATATATATATATATATTTGCTGGTTCAGATGTACATGATAGAATGTTTTTTATGCTGGTGTGAATTTTTTTAAGTATTTTTGCAATTTTTACATAACTCTATATATATATATATATATATATATATATATACAGTCATATGTAAAAGTTTGGGCACCCCTATTAATGTTAACCTTTTTTCTTTATAACAATTTTGGTTTTTGCAACAGGTATTTCAGTTTCATATATCTAATAACTGATGGACTCAGTTATATTTCTGGATTCAAATGAGGTTTATTGTACTAACAGAAAATGTGCAATCTGCATTTAAACAAAATTTGACCGGTGCAAAAGTATGGGCACCCTTATCATTTTCTTGATTTGAACACTCCTAACTACTTTTTACTGACTTCCTGAAGCACTAAATTGGTTTTGTAACCTCATTGAGCTTTGAACGTCATAGCCAGGTGTATCAAATCATGAGAAAAGGTATTTAAAGTGGCCACTTGCAAGTAGTTCTCCTATTTGATTCTCCTATGAAGAGTGGCATCATGGGCTCCTCAAAACAACTCTCAAATGATCTGAAAACAAAGATTATTCAACATAGCTTTTCAGGGGAAGGATACAAAAAGTTGTCTCAGAGATTTAACCTGTCAGTTTCCACTGTGAGGAACATAGTAAGGAAATGGAAGAACACAGGTACAGTTCTTGTTAAGCCCAGAAGTGGCAGGCCAAGAAAAATATCAGAAAGGCAGAGAAGAAGAATGCTGAGAACAGTCAAGGACAGTCCACAGACCACCTCCAAAGACCTGCAGCATCATCTTGCTGCAGATGGTGTCACTGTGCATCGGTCAACAATACAGCGCACTTTGCACAAGGAGAAGCTGTATGGGAGAGTGATGCGAAAGAAGCCGTTTCTGCAAGCACGCCACAAACAGAGTCGCCTGAGGTATGCAAAAGCACATTTGGACAAGCCAGTTACATTTTGGAAGAAGGTCCTGTGGACTGATGAAACAAAGATTGAGTTGTTTGGTCATACAAAAAGGCGTTATGCATGCGCTGTATTGTTGACCGATGCACAGTGACACCATCTGCAGCAAGATGATGCTGCAGGTCTTTGGAGGTGGTCTGTGGATTGTCCTTGACTGTTCTCACCATTCTTCTTCTCTGCCTTTCTGATATTTTTCTTGGCCTGCCACTTCTGGGCTTAACAAGAACTGTACCTGTGTTCTTCCATTTCCTTACTATGTTCCTCACAGTGGAAACTGACAGGTTAAATCTCTGAGACAACTTTTTGTATCCTTCCCCTGAAAAGCTATGTTGAATAATCTTTGTTTTCAGATCATTTGAGAGTTGTTTTGAGGAGCCCATGATGCCACTCTTCATAGGAGAATCAAATAGGAGAACTACTTGCAAGTGGCCACTTTAAATACCTTTTCTCATGATTTGATACACCTGGCTATGAAGTTCAAAGCTCAATGAGGTTACAAAACCAATTTGGTGCTTCAGTAAGTCAGTAAAAAGTAGTTAGGAGTGTTCAAATCAAGAAAACGATAAGGGTGCCCATACTTTTGCACCGGTCAAATTTTGTTTAAATGCAGATTGCACATTTTCTGTTAGTACAATAAACCTCATTTGAATCCAGAAATATAACTGAGTCCATCAGTTATTAGATATATGAAACTGAAATAGCTGTTGCAAAAACCAAAATTGTTATAAAGAAAAAAGGTTAACATTAATAGGGGTGCCCAAACTTTTACATATGACTGTATATATACATTATTTTTTTCACATCAATCTAAAAGTGTATAATTCACTTTTTCTCGTCACTATAAAAAAAAATTTCGACACCTCCTTTAACTTAAAGCCATAAATCTGGCGCTAAGATTTAATAATGACAATTTAACTCTTACAGTACATTCTTACTTTCTTCCTGATAATTGTACAGCATGCACGCGAGATACCGCTGACTAATTCTTATATTATACAACTATTGCCAAATCGGATCAGATTACTGATATTCCTCTTGCAGAGAAGCTTTGAGCCCTAATTTGTGAATTTAGATAAATGCGCTTTTTTTTTTCTTCGCATAATAACTTTAATTTGTTGCCAATGCAGAACGCTGAAATCTGTGAAGTGCGAAATGAGATTTCATTTATTCCAGAAAGAAGCCTCATACATAGAGAATGACACGAGCCCTTTGCACTTTTCTTTTTTTTTTTTTACTTTTTATTTTTAATAGAGTTTCTAATTTTGCTTCCAGGAAAAAGCCATTATAAAATGTTTAAGGTTATTTTAATTAAATCTAATAAAAATTTGTTTTAAACATGCATACACCTTAAATTAAAGGTCCAGTGTTTAATAAGGGTTGTACAGTATGTGGTTAAGGCTTTGTAATAATTGTGCTTAGATTAATTTGCATGATAATCCAAAAATGTTATAGAGTTACACATAAGCACAAAAACCGAACATTTTCTAAAAGGGGAAGTGGTTAACGGGAATCTGGCAGCAGGTTTTCGCTGTGTTATCAAAGAGCAATATGGTGTAGGGTCAGAGACCCTGATTCCAGTTATGTGTCACTTGCTCATCTGGATGCTGCCATTTTGATAAAATCACTGTTTTCTCTGTTGCAAATCTTGCAGAGGTGGAAATACTGAGCCGTGTATAACTCCCCTCCCCGACCATTGGCAGCTTCCTGTGTACACTGTGCATAGGCAGAAAGGTGCTGATCAACATTAGGGTTTCGGTTACGTACAACAGTTGACTAGGAAGTCCAAGACACATAGACCTGTAGTGATAATCTCCTGCTGATAGAACACTGACTTTATTTAAACAGTCTACAGCCTAGTAAGTGACATATCAGTGAAATCAGGGTCTCTGCCCCTACATCATGCTCCTCTTAGATTCGCTTTAAGATGTCAATATTCTGAGTAGCGTATGAACAGATCTGAAATTCTATGTTACAAATACTCACAATTGAGTATGAACATGAACATGTTGCACAAAAAATACCTTTTATTCACTAACATATTGCATAAGTTACAATATTAAAATAGAGACATTTGTTTGGAGATAGATAGATAGATAGATAGATAGATAGTAGATCTATAGATAGATAATATATAGAGATGATAAATAGCAGATAGAAGATAGATAGATAGATAGATAATAGATTGATAGATAATAGATAGACAGATAGATAGATAGATAGATAGATAGATAATAGATAGAGAGATAAACAGATGATAAATAATAGATAGATAGATGATAGATCGATAATGGATAGATAGATAGATAATAGATAGATAATAGATAAATGATAGATAATAGATGGATAATAGATAGAAAATAGATAGATAGAGAGATAAACAGATGATAAATAATAGATAGATAATAGAGAGAAAGATAGCTAGATAGATAATAGATAGATGATAGATAGATGATAGATAGATAATATATAGATGATAGATAGATAATAGATAGATAGATAGATAGATAGATAATAGATAAATGATACATAATAGATAGATGATAGATAGATAATAGATAGATAGATAGATAATAGATAGATGATAGATAGATAGATAGATAATAGATAGATAGATAGATAATAGATAAATGATAGATAATAGAGAGATAGATAATAGAATGGAGAATCACGTTGCCATACTGAGTTCTTACATCGCTTCCATGTCTTTATACATTACATGCAGTATTACCGCTTATTCTCACATTTCGCTGGTGGATCAATTTGACACAAAGTCCGAGCTTCACTCTCCTCTAAAGATAATGAGAAGTCAGGACCGTCATCTAAACACAATGACATTTGTTCCTCACAAGAACATCTAATCCAAGCAGTCCACTGCGCCCAGGGTCGCTATCCGCCCGCGCCCCTCGGGTCTGAGACATCTGAATGGTGTGATCTAAGGTCATTGTCTCTTTTTCTCTATAGACCGTGGACAGTGACCGTGCACTTTTTGTTTTGTGGAAGTTTCTGCAGTGATTTAGAATTTCATAAAGAAGGAATAAATCAAATACTGTAATCACAATGTAAGAGTCAGTCTTCTGGGGATGGAAGAAGACGCGTTGTCTCCGGTTCCGTCCATGTTACCTAATTAATTCCGGTCTTGATCGGTTCTGAAGGAATGGCAATAAAATTCAATACGGAGAATAGATCTGCCAATAGAACTTTCCATAGACTTTCGGAAACTTTGTTTCAGAAACGCCGAAAGAAGCGACATGTTGTAGTTTTCGAAAACTCAGCAATTTTCCAGATCAATCAGGAAAATAAAACCAAGCTGTGTGCATGAGATTTCTGAAATTCCGTAAACTTTGCTGGTGCTGTAAAACGCAGCTTAAAATTTGCATTAAAAAAGAAGCAATAAAACGCAACGTGTGGACACAGCTTTAATCCACTCATCATGTCATAGCATTGTGTTGTGTATTAATATCATCACTTACTTATTTTTCCCAATTAATCCCCCTGATAACTTGTTATGGTCGACATCGACGTACCCAAAAAACTTGCAGTCATATTTTTGATGGACGTCTGCAGCAGAGATTTCAACACTTTTCGTAATTACTTGCACCCGTTGACTTTTGTCTAAATTATTTATTGTAAGAAGCTTATGAATTTTTAAGCAATGTTCTTACTGGAGACCATAAGATCAGACTACGTTTACCAGCCGCGGTCTTTTCTGGACGGTCCAGGTACAATAGTATGGTTACTGTTGTATTGTTTGGACCGGATGCGTTACAGCGTGTCAGGTATCGGAGATTATTACGTTCACACCGCAGTATTATTTTATGGGGTGGTTTTTGGACTGGGCGGATATCGAGGAGGTGAATATTACCGCCAAACATTAGGAATTCACCCTTTTCCTATATTAAACACCCAAATCTTTGAAGCTCCGTCCCTATTTCGGAGAAGGACCCCCTCCCCGCAAACTGTCGTCTTACTTTGGGTTCATCTTAAAGAATCTCTAACCTACATGCAAGAAACGGAACGTATCGCTGCGCCCATTGCTTCTAGGTCATGTTTCAGGTTCTGACAAATTTTGCAGTGGTCCAGAGCCCCAGTGCCTTAGGCGGACCCTAGGGAAAAATCCCACCAAGAAGAACATCTGCAAGGAGTATGTATCTTCTCCCCGTGTTCCTGTGGGTTTCTTCCGGATTCTCCGGTTTCCTCCCACACTCCAAAGACATACCGATAGGGAATCTAGATTGTGAGCCCCAATGGGGACAGTGATGATGATGTCTGTATGGAATTAATCTTTGAAGCTCCGTCCCTATTTCGGAGAAGGACCCCCCCCCCGCAAACTATCGTCTTACTTTGGGTTCATCTTAAAGAATCTCTACCCTACATGCAAGAAAGGGAACGTATCGCTGTGCCCATTGCTTCTAGGTCATGTTTCAGGTTCTGACAAATTTTGCAGTGGTCCAGAGCCCCAGTGCCTTAGGCGGACCCTAGGGAAAAATCCCACCAAGGAGAACATCTGCAAGGAGTTTGTATCTTCTCCCCGTGTTCCTGTGGGTTTCTTCCGGATTCTCCGGTTTCCTCCCACACTCCAAAGACATACCGATAGGGAATCTAGATTGTGAGCCCCAATGGGGACAGTGATGATGATGTCTGTATGGAATTAATGGCGCTATATAAGGGAGTAAAATAAATAAATAAAACTGCCATCACCCAGTATTATACAGCAGTGTACAGTGATGTTATTTGGAAACTGGATTGCGGTAGCGTGTGAACACTATATTGCAGTATTATGCAAGCTCTTTGGGGAGCATGTTATTTGGGCACTATATGGCGGTAGTACAAGGATGGTATGTTGTAATATTATTTTATAATGTCTAAAATGGTAAACAATCTTTTATTATTTTGCAGGACCCCATTTGTTAGAAAAATGTACCTGACTGCTCAAACCTAAAACTTACATTATCTCTCATGACGTTAAAGGGTTTTCCAGTTTCGGAAGACCCTTGTCTCCACTGCAGTTTGCTTCAGGCTCGCTCACATGACCATTTAACAAGGGCGAGCGCTATATAATGTTTTATCGTATAGCACTTGGCGAATGTTATACTATCGAGCTTTGGAGATATGCGAATATTTTCTCATGTAGATTCAGCAGCATACCGCAGGTGCATACGATGATGGGATCCCGCACACTGATACAAGTCTATGGGTGCTTGAGAAACATCGGACTGCACTCGGATGACATCCGAGTGCAGTCCGACATCAGTGATCGCACAGAGAATGGGGAAGATGGAGAAAATAAGTTCTCCGTCTGTGATGCTATCCTCTCATGCGAGAGAATCGGGTCCAGTGGGCGGTCCTCTCAGTGATTGAGTGGACCAGGGGAGGATAAGTAAATAACTGTTTTGTTTTGTTTTTTAAACTCCACCTAAGAGAAAAGGGTTTTCCAAAACCTTTAAAACCACTTGGAAATCCATAAGTTAATGTGCTCATTTGTAATTCTTGTTCGCTTGGTATCCCAAGATGAGTGGCATGAGAAGATCTGTCGGAGGATGTTTACGCTATATGTACCTATGAGTGGCCACCTAGTGGTAGTGATGTGGATTGCAACCAGTTCTTAGAATGTTATTGAATTTTATGGAAATTGGGGACATGGTTCCTGCTGTAGTCTGAGACGCATCAGTACCTCTGCAGCGGTGACACTATTTTACCTGGGGATGTACTGTATGCGATGGACAGTGACAGATGAGACGTCCTCAGCAATATCATCACCTCTTTTAGCTGAGTGATCCACATTATTGCACTAATTGATTGATTGCCTGTTAATTAGAAAATTTCTAAATTAGTAACAAGCCAGTGACCCTAGGGGCCTGAGACAGACAAGCATGATAAGGATTAAACATCTTATGAAATGATTACTGCAGAGTTTAAATTTAGACCCATCGAAAAAAGCCCACAGGAATCTAATGTTACTCTATTAGGAGGGATTCATTTACCTGCAGCCAATATGGCTGGAAATGCAATTTAATGAATGTGACTTTATATCAGGGAGCGCTGGAGCTGTGATCTCCCAGAAAGTGATCAAATACAATGTTTGGGGATTATAATTAAAGTACTAACACAGTGACCTTTGATTTTGCTAAATTAAATATGTCCTACATTTACTAGATGGAAGGACAGGTGATTTATTAGATTAATTAATGCTACTGAAGTTAGTGCAAATGACCTGACCTGAGTTCATCTGAGTTCATCTGTCAAGATTGAAGAAATCAAAATAAAAAAGGAATTATATTTAAACAGGGGCCTAGAGAGAGAGGGCTGCAGAAGTAGTGTCACACGCAGGAATAGCCAGAGGGGGTGAAAGGTAGTGTCACCCACAGGAATAGCCAGATAGTGGCAAAGAGGTAGTGTCACACACAGGCATAGCCAGAGAGGGCTGCAGAGGTAGTGTCACACACAGACATAGCCAGAGAGGGCTGCAGAGGTAGTGTCACACACAGGAATAGCCAGAGAGGGGTGAAAGGTAGTGTCACCCACAGGAATAGCCAGATAGTGGCAAAGAGGTAGTGTCACACACAGGCATAGCCAGAGAGGGGTCAAAGGTAGTGTCACACACAGGAATAGCCAGATAGTGGCAAAGAGGTAGTGTCACACACAGACATAGCCAGAGAGGGGTCAAAGGTAGTGTCACCCACAGGAATAGCCAGATAGTGGCAAAGAGGTAGTGTCACCCACAGGAATAGCCAGATAGTGGCAAAGAGGTTATTTCACACACAGGCATAGCCAGAGAGGGCTGCAGAGGTAGTGTCACACACAGACATAGCCAGAGAGGGCTGCAGAGGTAGTGTCACACACAGGAGTAGCCAGATAGTGGCAAAGAGGTAGTGTCACACACAGGCATAGCCAGAGAGGGGTCAAAGGTAGTGTCACCCACAGGAATAACCAGATAGTGGTAAAGAGGTAGTGTCACACACAGGCATAGCCAGATAGTGGCAAAGAGGTAGTGTAACCCACAGGAATAGCCAGATAGTGGCAAAGAGGTAGTGTCACACACAGGCATAGCCAGAGAGGGCTGCAGAGGTAGTGTCACCCACAGGAATAACCAGATAGTGGCAAAGAGGTAGTGTCACACACAGGCATAGCCAGATAGTGGCAAAGAGGTAGTGTCACCCACAGGAATAGCCAGATAGTGGCAAAGAGGTAGTGTCACACACAGGCATAGCCAGAGAGGGCTGCAGAGGTAGTGTCACACACAGGAATAGCCGGAGAGGGGTGCAGAGGTAGTGTCACATACAGGAATAGCCAGATAGTCGCAAAGAGGTAGTGTCACACACAGGCATAGCCAGAAATGGGTGCAAAGGTAGTGTCACACACAGGAATAGCCAGAGAGGGGTGCAGAGGTAGTGTCACACACAGGCATAGCAAGAGAGGGCTGCAGAGGTAGTGTCACACACAGGAATAGCCAGAGAGGGGTGCAGAGGTAGTGTCACACAGGCATAGCCAGAGAGGGCTGCAGAGGTAGTGTCACACACAGGAATAGCCAGAGAGAGCTGCAGAGGTAGTGTCACACACAGGAATAGCCAGAGAGGGGTGCAGAGGTAGTGTCACACACAGGAATAGCCAGAGAGGGGTGCAAAGGTAGTGTCACACACAGGAATAGCCAGAGAGGGCTGCAGAGGTAGTGTTACACACAGGAATAGCTATAGACAGGAGAAGAGGTAGTGTCACACACAGGAGGTATTGTCAGCCACATGAATAGCCAGAGAGTGGTGCAGAGGTAGTGTCACATACAGGAATAGCCTGAGAGAGATGCAGAGCTAGTGTCACACACAGGCAACTGGCATAGCTGGAGCAGACATATCATTGATGCAACATGTGCAGTCGCACAGGCGCCCAAGAGGTTAGGAGGCCCATTTCCACCTCCAAAGCAAATTAATTATTGCATTTTGATGACGTATTGGACTGGAAGGGTCCTATTTACAGCTTTTGCCCAGGGGCCCTCTTTTGTCTGTGTCCGCCACTGAGGCATAGCCATAGTGGGGTGCAGTGGTAGTGTCACACACAGGCAGAGCCAGAGAGGGATGCCAAGGTAGTAGTAGTAAATCAAACTTGGCACTCAACTTAAATAGATGGAAAAAGTGATGTTTTAATATACAGTCAGTGGTACAGACGTTTTGGTCAATACCTTCATCAGTGTACTGACAAAAAAAAACAAGTATACAAAAAATAATGACTATAAAGACCAACAAGGCCTAATATGCCATTTAAAATATAAATCCTTGTGAATCACATTAAAATAAAAAACTAGATACAAGTGATCTAATAACACATGTGACCCAAGATAATGAGCAAAAGCAAAAATTGGTAAAAGGGATTTTTAGGATTGAGGTGACATACCCGACTGCTATGGTTGGTAAGTAAATAATAAGGGAGACCAGAGCACGTCGTCCTTAAGAGCCTATGTGAGAAAGGGAACAATATAAATAGTGTATACAAGAGGTGGAAATGGTGGATTAAATAGTATCACCTACTTAATATACCATGTTTGGTAAAACAGGTCTCATAAGAAAGGGACATCGCATCCATCTCACTCTGAACAGTGATACGCGCTCCAGACTAGCTCCCTAAGGCTGGTTTCACATTTGCGTTTTTTTTCGCGGTAATTTAGCGCTAAATAGCGCATGCGTTTTTTTTTCCTATACTTTGCATGGGATGCGCTTATGTGCGCATACACATGCGTTTGTACGCGTTTTACCGCGCATGCGTTTTTTTGCGGTATGCGCTCGGGCGCACAAAATGCAACTTGTTGCATTTTTTGTGCGTCCGATTTGCCTCAAAAAAACGCATGCGTGCGCAATGCGTTTTTTTACAGCAAGACACCCATTATAAGTCTATGGTGAGCATATGTGCGCATTGGCATGCTTATGTATGCTTTTTTTGCACATGCGTTTTTTTTTTACCATTAGTTTAGACAATGGAATTTAGGGGTTTGGGTAAAGTTAGGGTTAGTTAAGGGGGTTTAGGGTTAGGGTTAGGGTCAGGGTTAGGGTTAGGGTTAGGGTCAGGGTTAGGGTTAAGTATGGTTTGGTTAAGGGTTAGGGTCAGGGTTAGGGTTAGGGTTAGGGTTAGGGTCAGGGTTAGGGTTAAGTATGGTTTGGTTAAGGGTTAGGGTCAGGGTTAGGGTTAGGGTTAGGGTTAGGGTCAGGGTTAGGGTCAGGGTTAGGGTTAAGTATGGTTTGGTTAAGGGTTAGGGTCAGGGTTAGGGTTAGGGTTAGGGTTAGGGTCAGGGTTAGGGTTAGGGTTAAGTATGGTTTGGTTAAGGGTTAGGGTCAGGGTTAGGGTTAAGTATGGTTTGGTTAAGGGTTAGGGTTAGGGTTAGGGTTAGGGTCAGGGTTAGGGTTAGGGTTAGGGTTAAGTATGGTTTGGTTAAGGGTTAGGGTCAGGGTTAGGGTTAGGGTTAGGGTTAGGGTTAAGTATGGTTTGGTTAAGGGTTAGGGTCAGGGTTAGGGTCAGGGTTAGGGTTAAGTATGGTTTGGTTAAGGGTTAGGGTCAGGGTTAGGGTTAGGGTTAGGGTTAGGGTCAGGGTTAGGGTCAGGGTTAGGGTTAAGTATGGTTTGGTTAAGGGTTAGGGTCAGGGTTAGGGTCAGGGTTAGGGTTAAGTATGGTTTGGTTAAGGGTTAGGGTCAGGGTTAGGGTTAGGGTTAGGGTCAGGGTTAGGGTTAGGGTTAAGGTAAGTTAGGGTTTGGGTTAGGGTTAAGTATGGTTTGGTTAAGGGTTAGGGTCAGGGTTAGGGTTAAGTATGGTTTGGTTAAGGGTTAGGGTTAGGGTTAGGGTTAGGGTCAGGGTTAGGGTTAGGGTTAGGGTCAGGGTTAGGGTTAGGGTTAAGGTTAGTTAGGGTTTGGGTTAGGGTTAAGTATGGTTTGGTTAAGGGTTAGGGTCAGGGTTAGGGTTAAGTATGGTTTGGCTAAGGGTTAGGGTTAGGGTTAGGGTTAGGGTCAGGGTTAGGGTTAGGGTTAGGGTTAGGGTCAGGGTTAGGGTTAGTAAAGTCATGGTTTGGGTTAGTGTGAGGGGCCACCTAATGTTGGAAAAAAACGCAAACGCGGTAAAAACGCACTAAAAACGCATACAAACGCATAAAAACGCTGCGTTTTTTTCATGCATGCTCATAAAAATGCTTGAAAAAAACGCAGCAGTTGTATGCTTTTGTATGCGTTTTTCAATGCGTTTTTTTGCGGGAAAAACGCGCTGCAAAAAAAAGCAAGTGTGAAACAGGCCTTATTAATTACTTACCAACCATAACACGCAGGCATAACCAGAGAGAGGTGCAGAGGTAATGTCACATACAGGCATAACCAGAGAGGGGTGCAGCGGTAGTGTCACATACAGGCATAAACAGAGAGAGGTGCAGAGGTAGTGTCACACACAGGCATAAACAGAGAGAGGTGCAGAGGTAGTGTCACACGCAGGCATAACCAGAGAGGGGTGCAGAGGTAGTGTCACATACAGGCATAAACAGAGAGAGGTGCAGAGGTAGTGTCACACACAGGCATAACCAGAGAGGAGTGCAGAGGTAGTGTCACACACAGGCATAACCAGAGAGGGGTGCAGAGGTAGTGTCACATACAGGCATAAACAGAGAGAGGTACAGAGGTAGTGTCACATACAGGCATAAACAGAGAGAGGTACAGAGGTAGTGTCACACACAGGCATAACCAGAGAGGGGTGCAGAGGTAGTGTCACATACAGGCATAAACAGAGAGAGGTGCAGAGGTATTGTCACACACAGGCATAACCAGAGAGGGGTGCAGAGGCAGTGTTACATACAGGCATAAACAGAGAGGGGTGAAGATGTAGTGTCACATACAGGCATAAACAGAGAGAGGTGCAGAGGTAGTGTCACATACAGGCATAACCAGAGAGGGGTGCAGAGGTAGTGTCACATACAGGCATAAACAGAGAGAGGTGCAGAGGTATTGTCACACACAGGCATAACCAGAGAGGGGTGCAGAGGCAGTGTTACATACAGGCATAAACAGAGAGGGGTGAAGATGTAGTGTCACATACAGGCATAAACAGAGAGGTGCAGAGGTAGTGTCACACACAGGCATAACCAGAGAGGGGTGCAGAGGTAGTGTCACATACAAGCATAAACAGAGAGGTGCAGAGGTAGTGTCACACACAGGCATAACCAGAGAGGGGTGCAGAGGTAGTGTCACATACAGGCATAAACAGAGAGAGGTGCAGAGGTAGTGTCACACACAGGCATAACCAGAGATAGGTGCAGAGGTAGTGTCACACACAGGCATAACCAGAGAGGGGTGCAGAGGTAGTGTCACATACAGGCATAAACAGAGAGAGGTACAGAGGTAGTGTCACACACAGAAATAACCAGAGAGGAGTGCAGAGGTAGTGTCACATACAGGCATAAACAGAGAGAGGTGTAGAGGTAGTGTCACACACAAGCATAGCCAGAGAGGGGTGAAGAGGTAGTGTCACACACAGAAATAGCAATTGATGGGTGCAAAGGTAGTGTCACATGCAGGAATAGCCACAGACGGACACAGTAGTAGTGTGACACACAAATAGCTATAGACGGATGCAGAGGTGGTGTCACACGCAGGAATAGCCATAAACAGGTGCAGAGGTAGTGTTGAACGCAGGAATAGCCATAGATGGGTGTTGCATTGTACCACAGGACCAGGGCTGGCACCAGTCATGGGCAAACTTTAGCATGGGAGCCTGAGAGACCCACTTTGACCAAGGTTTCAATTTGCAACATCTACCGTACCTGTGCGATTTTTGCTCACTATGCGTATGACTGCTCTAATAGCTGCTATACAGCCGGCACCCGAGTCTAACTGCTGCAAATGGAGTAACCTCTGATTTTATCATTTTAACCTCTTAAAATTAAATCATAATAATAAGTCAGCAATTGCGTCAGTTGTTTTTAAGAGGCTCCATCAGGGCCGTACATAGAAATCATGGGGATCCGTAGCAGAAGTTATCATTGCTCCCCCCAAAAGAAATAATAATAATATTCAGTTCCAGGCAGGGTCATAGAAGATAATATCTCACAACTTTGCAGACTTACAAAGTAATTTTCCTCCTATTGAAGCCCTTAGATTGCCCTTTCATTGCCCCAATAAATCATCATACCAACAATAGTGCCCCCTCAAAACTTAGTGTATTACCCCCACAGTGAATTTTTCCACATTGCCCTCCACACACGCGGTATGATGACCCTACTGTACCCCCCTCCAAATCAACCCTTACCAGGCAAATTATGGTGACCCCAACATAGTATGACGCCCCAACTGTATTGCCACACAGTACTCCATACCGTGTAAAGGGCCTCCATATGGTATAATGGTCCCTACACCCCTCCACTCAGTATAATAGGCCCAAGTAAACCATCCACACTGTATAATGGCCCCCACCAGCCCTCCAAACAGTATAATGGCCCCCACCAAGCTCTCCAAACAGCCTTCACACTGTATAATTGCTTGCATACAGTGTAATTTACCCCAACATATACCTGAAAACAATATAATGCCCTCTAGCTACCACCCCCCCACACACCCCCGACTTTTGGGCCACATAGCGGCCGCATGGTCTGGTGGTACACCACTGGGCTGGATATGGTGGAAGATGATTGCAGGGTGCTAATGACTTTGTCATTCCAGCCAGAGGTCACAATGAAGGCCCCATGTCTGCCACAATTGTAGAACTATGAGGATGGGCTTCATAGGAGAAATGCATTGCAATATTACCATAATGCCGTGTATTGTACAAGTGAAGAAGCGATTGCAGCTTCAAGACCTCAGGGGAGATCAATAATAAAATAATAACAAAAAAATACTAAAAAAATAAAATAAAATTCATATCACCCCCTTTTAATGGAACATAAATAAAATATATAAAAAAAAATAACATATTTGGAATTGCAGAGTGCATAACTAACTATACAAACGAATCAATTACTGTTATAATATTTATCCCGTATGGTGAACTGCCAAAATGAAAACAAAATCCATATATCAATGATCTATGGTGACTTCAAATTGGACAAAAAGAGATCACACATGGACCCCAAAATGGTAATGATAAAAACTACAGCTTGTACCAGAAAAAAAGCAAGCCCTAATACATCTCTATTGCCTGACAAATACTCATGCATAGCACTTTGAAGATGAGGAGTATAAAGCAGAAACCAAATATGGATCCATTTGGAATCTGATGCCTACATAAATATGGAGTCAGCCCTGCCGGGAAGTATCTGTTACCGCTAGACTAGAAATAAATTCACCTACCAATCAAATTGGGATTTATATCTCTTATTTAAAACTTAGCTTCCCTTGGGCCTGACTACTTTTGTGGCTCAATTATTCCACTATCCATTACGACCATAAATCATTTGATTTCTCATATTTGTTTGGTTAAAAACTGCTAAAAAAAATTTTCAGAAAATGGCATATTTCATAATTCTACTCAGGGGTGTAACTGGGGGGTGAGGCTTGTTTACCTGACCCACTGTTTTGATTTGAATATTTAAATTCAGGCAACGAAACAAACATCTTTAGCCAAAAACAATCTTAAAAGACTTTGCTATGTTTAAACTAGCCAATGAAAAAGACCACAAAAAAAAATCAGTCATGAACCGCCCTGTTATGAATGAGTCACTGGAGGAGGAAAAAACAAAAACACAAGCTAAGTCCAGAAAACCGGAGAGGTTGGCAGCTAGCGGATTGCAGACCCCTGATCCTATTCACCACAATTAACAGTAGTCGTGGGGGGTTCCTACGGTGCCCTAGACCCCTCGTCACAGCCGGAGAGCTAAATAAGCCTAAAGAAAGAAAGGGGAACTCTAAACTGCCCCAGAGCAGACCCCAAAGCAATAGACAGCCCCCAACATGTATTGTCGGTGAAAACAGATGAAAACACAAACACAGACAGAAAGACAGGCTGAGCAAACGATGGGGCCCAACTAACTAGATAGGAAAGGACAGAAAAGATGCTGGCTGCAATCACGCAAAAAAACCCTGCCAAAAATAATGTCCAACACGTCTGATAGAAAAGGCCCTGAAGTCACTAGACTTCAAAATCACTATTTCAGCACTCAGGTATATTCTGAAGACAGAGCAAAGAGATCAACTGATCAGAGACAAAAATGGAGTTCAGCCCGTCCCAACCAGGGCAGGCTGAACACAAACACTAAGTAAACAGACAAAATCTCATGGAAAAATAGCAGAGCAAAAACTTAGCTTTTAGTAGACAGGAACTAAACTGGATTCCAGAGCTCAGAGCAGAAAGGATCACCAGCACCCCTGCAGGGCGTCGGCTGCCTTATATCCACTCAGAAATTCCGGATGTCCAATCACACTCCACCTGTTCAGATGACAGGTTCTTCCCATCCAGATCAATTTCACTACCTCCTTTCACCAGCAGAGGGAGTTCATCAGACATCAGAGGTGAAGGAGAAAATGAACTCATAACACCGCCCCCTCGGAACCTGTTCTAGCCATAACACAGTGTATTCATCCTGCCTGTAAGGGTAACTAAACTTTTGAATAATTTTTAATTTGTTATAGCCCTTTTCAAAACTATTGAAACCTCCCCCCCGATCACTCAAACCAAAGTTCTCGACTT
This sequence comes from Dendrobates tinctorius, assembly GCF_039654945.1. Classification (NCBI taxonomy): domain Eukaryota; kingdom Metazoa; phylum Chordata; class Amphibia; order Anura; family Dendrobatidae; genus Dendrobates; species Dendrobates tinctorius. The sequence goes on from NW_027361695.1 coordinate 12,938,290, forward strand.
ATAGACCCATAGACTTTCTGTTTGATTTTCTCCTGTGGATTCAAGGGGTTTTGAGGTCTCAGAGCCCAGATCTCTGCTGATCAGCAGTTGTGAACAGGGACTACAAAATATCAAAAATTATTTAAACGTTTAGTAAGTAGCCCTCTAAGCCTAGCATATATTGGCTTTTAGCGCATGTAGACTAAAAACTTGGGGGTAAATCCTATTCCCCCAAAACAGTCTTAAAATGTATTTATTTGGTTTTAACATCTTTTGAGAAAATTGATGAGTCTGCAAAAAGTATGTAAAATTCTCCTAGTCTCAAAACTATGACATTCCTAACGGTTTCTTCTTTTCTCGCAGTTGGACAACCCAGACGAACAAGCCGCCCAAATAAGACGTGAACTCGATGGCCGTCTTCAAATGGCCGATCAAATTGCTCGGGTAAGACACTTTTTTTTTTACAATTTTTTTTTTTTTTTTTACACTCCTTTGACCAAAGCAAAAACTGATGTACTTTTTACAAATCAAGCCTAACCTGATCAAAAAGTTGTCCTCTTTGAGCAATATAGGAGCAATGAACGCTGTCATTGGTTGTATTATTTACATTGTAGAGAAATGATGGTCACGGGCCTCAATTAAAAAAACACAAGACTATAATTATAACTGTTAATGAGCAGCCGGATTTTTGGATGTCCCTTGTAGTCAACCATTTCAATCCATTGTTTAATGAAGGGCTTATAAAGAAAATACGAAGAAGGAAATCTTTAGGGTTGGTTTTCAGTTGGCCATGAAAAATTTTGACATGAACGGTGGTGTTGTTCAAGGAAACTACTAATAAAATAAATTGCCTAGATTCCTGGAGATTTGGTAAGGGCAGCTGCAGATAACGGTATGACTTTGACGAGTGCTATCCGTGGTTTTGATGGATAGCATTCGTCACCATGTTGTTCAATGGGGCCGTGTACATGTCCTATTTTTTCTTTGAACCAAGTCAGTTTGAGTAAAAAATTGAAACATGCATGATTTGCCGAGAATCATATGTCACTCGCCCATTCAACTCTTTGGAGAAAATTGGACCACTCTTGGATGCCATCTGATTGTGGCCTGATTTTCACAGACTGACATTATAAAGAAGGTGGACAAACTTTTTCTTTTCACTCCACCTCTGAGAAACTCAGATCACACTTTGATCAAACTTCTAATCAGAGTCTGATCAAAGTGGAATTAGCATAATCAGACCGATTTTCTCGGATGTAGAGAAAACGGTCGTGTTCACCTACCCTAAATCTCCCAGTTGCCATAGAAGCCTCCCAAAACCTCAAACCACTGGATGCTACATGATAGAGTGAGAGCTATTTCCAAAGGCATGATTAACGGTGGGGATATATTGTAAGGTGTAAGGGGGACGATCGGACTTCGTGTACCTGCATGCCGGGTTCGGAAGTGTTGAGGTTGCATCCCCTGTTCCCGGGGGGAAGCCTGAGTGTGCCGGATATTCCACTGGGAGAAGCCCTAGAGAGGCGGACCCTCCTGGTGACGGAGGGGTTTGAGGCAAGACGGAGGAAAAGCGCGCGCAGCAGCGGGGGGATAAAAGGAAAAAGCAGGCGAAGCAAAGGTGTTTGGCTCGAACGCGAATATTTGCCCCAACACTTGTGACCTGACTTCACCAGTGAATATAGTTGCAGCGCCACATCGGGCTCATACAGGATGTTGGCCCGTACCCTTGTCAGCCACTGCAGTATATGGACTAGGCCCAGTGGAAGGTAACGGAGACCGACCACTGCCACCAGAAGACAGGATATTGTTGCCTACAGGACCGCGTTGGGAAAGACACCGCGCCGGCCGTTGTCGGCGCTATTCACTTTGTGGACTTAGGAACCACTGACTTTCATCAGAACTGCAGTTATCTGAATCGTTGTCCTCCCACTCACCATCTCCTTTACCTTTCAAACTGTTTAATTCCCTGTTTAACCCTTTGCCTCCCTGCCTGGAGTATTCCCCTGTTATTAAACCTGTTAACCCTTGCTCTGCCTCCTGTTCGTCATTGCATCCCGCGTACCTGCTTACAAAGGCATGGTGGAGGGAGGTGGCCTTTAAAAGAGGAAAATGTTACACTCAGGCACTTTCAAAAAGATCTAAAAGTTGACAAATATGGGTTATAGTTTTTAGAGGGGCTGTGTTATATTAGCTTATTCATTTTACAATGACAAGGTATGACATTTTCTAGTTTACTTACAGTATGAACTTCTTGTAGCTTTTAAGATCTCTGCTTGTTGTCATTTAAAAATAACTTTTGGCCAGATTTTTTAAATTTAGACTGTGTTTCTCCTCTAATTGATGCTGAACTACTGATTCTGGAACAGTTTTTCTTTTTCTTGTATTCTGTATGTTCCAAAGTTACGCACTCCGGTAAAGTTGTACAAATTTCCCCTTTGTCCTACTGGGCGTACACCATAGAAGTTCTTCGTGGGCGTTTTCTTTTTCTTCTCTGATGCTAGCCAATCAAAACATGGTCACGATGCAGAGACGTTCTGTAGTATACGCCCAGTTGGAAGAAGGGAAAATTTGCCTCCTTATTACTGGGGGCGCATAACTATGGAACGGAGGGGCACAAAAGAAAAAGAAAAACTGTTCTAGAATCAGTGGAGTGGCGCCAATCAAAGTAAACACTGAGATTAAATTTAATAAAGTTCCAGTGAAACATCTTTTTAATGGGAACCCTCATGATTTACTTCAGTGGATCGAAATCTGTCCCAAATACGTGAAGGACCCAGAGGTATATGGCCAGTTACAGCTACAGTTTCCAAGCTGTGTCTTCTAAAAAGCTGTGCGATGATCAGATAATCATTTTTATACTCTAAAAATACTCAGAGAAAATGTGAATCCGCACAGCTAGGGAACCCACTCAATGCACAGGTGTTGCGCAGACAAGCTGCAAGCATACATTCAACAATGAATGCTCCGTAAGCCGGGGTGCCTCTCCAAAACGAACAGCCACAATAGATGCCAATATAGAAGAAAACGGATGGCACTCACCGGTAAAAATCACTCTTTATTCCCATAGTTTAATACATCGGCGTCGGGAGGATGGGAGCAGGAGTTGAAGAGACGGCGGCCGTTTCGCGCTGCGGTAGCGCTTCTACGGGTCACACGAAACAGCGAAATGGCCGTCGTCTCCTCAACTCATGCTCCCATCCTCCCGACGCCAATGTTTTAAACTATTGGAATAAAGAGTGATTTTTACCGGTGAGTGCCATCCTTTTTCTTCTATATTGGCATACTCTAAAAATAACATACAGAGGTCTTCATTAATGACAGTAAGCAGAGATATTGAGTTTAAAATGTAAATCTGGGAATTTTAAAAAAACAATGTGTCCAATTAATTAACATTTCTTCATCCGATATTCTGGTGTGCAGGAACGCAAGTTTCCAAAGTTCGTTTCGAAAGAGATGGAAAATATGTACATCGAGGAGCTGAAGTCTTCGGTCAACCTCTTAATGGCTAATTTGGAGAGCATGCCGGTGTCCAAGGGCGGCTCCGAATTTAAGCTCCAGAAGCTTAAGCGCAGTCACAACACATCCATCATAGACATGGGGGAAGAAAATGAAAACCAACTTTCCAAATCCGACGTTGTCCTGTCCTTTAGTCTAGAGGTAAGTCCTGCACCAAATCGGGTATTAGCTTAATTAAAATGAAACATATTGTCGCAAATCCAGCACAAGACGCATTCTTTCTAAACACGGCTCAAAATAACGCTCCACCATAGACAGCAATTTGTCTACCTTGCATTTTAAAAACAGCGCGCAGGTCATGAGGCCTAACCAGACAGATGGTGTAAATGTAATAAAAATTAATCATTTTAGCCGATTTGCTCGTACCAATTAATTTCAAAGCAATCAAGCATTTGGCAAAGTTCTTGAGGTCTTGCATTATGCAACAAAACGACTTCTGGCTGGCAGCACAGTCAGGAGGAAATGTTAATCCCTATACTAGACATTTGGCTTTGGTGTTGACGGCAGAAAACTGGCACCGCCCTGGACTAAAAAGGGAGCAAGTATGGAAAAAATTCTGTACATCGTGGTATTAGTGGACACATTAAAGGTCATTTCACCTTCCAAGAATTGGCAGAACAAGATTAAGTCACTTGCACATGAAGGAGCCATCTGCAGTCAGGTTGTCCGGAGGCACATGGAGCGGAGTGCTGCCATATGGTGGTGCGTGCCATGACAGCAAAAACATCTGTATCTCTGTATAACTGCATGGAAAGTATTATGGCGTCATACGACTTCGAGGTTACAACCAGCCCTAATATGACAAAGTTCATGATTTGTTACCCTGAGTGGCCCCATAAATGTCTCAGAGGTGGAACATCACTTTCCTGCTTATAGCTTATTTGTTGACCCCCACGGTTTGCCAGAGAAAGATAGATAGATAGATAGATAGATAGATAGATAGATAGATAGATAGATAGTTAGATAGATAGATAGATAGATAGACAAAGACCGTGCTGTGAGGTCGAAACGTTGCACCACTTGGAACTGGATTAAAGTCCACAATTTTTCCTTGAATTGGAGCGCTGCCTGATTTTTTTCCATTTATATTTTGCGTTGGACAACCGCATTACTCAGGAAGTATTGCACCCAAAATCTGCTCATTTGTGCTGCTGTCTGTTTTTTTCTAGATAGATAGATAGATAGATAGATAGAAAGGAGAAAGAAATAGAGAAGGAAAGAAAACATGAAAGAAAGGACTAAAAAGGAAGAACTAGAAAGAAAGAGAGCGACAGAAAAAGTAAGAAAACTAGAAAGAAAAAACAAGAAAGAATGAAAGAACCCGAAAGAAAGAGAACAAGAAGGAACTAGAAAGAAGGAACTAGAAAGAAAGAGAACTAGAAAGAAAGAAAGAAAGTACTAGAAAGAAAACTAGAAAGAGAGAACAAGAAAATTGGAAAGAAAGAACTAGAAAGCAAGAAGGAACTAGAAAGAAAGAGAACTACAAAGAAAGTACTAGAAAGAAAACTAGAAAGAAAAAGAAAAATAGAAAGAAAGAACTATAAAGAAAGAAGGAAAAAAAGAAAGAAAGAGAGAAAGAAAGAATAAAAAATAATTTTAACCCCTTGCTGTTGAAAGAAATAGGTGTCTGGAGCTCGCCCCATACCCAGCTGGTAATGACTGTGTTGCAGTCAGGACCTGCCTCTAGCAATCTATTAGATGCTGCTCTCAAACTCTGACGGGGCATTACCAGTGCTCTGGCATCATGGTGCCTCACTCTATGTGCCCATCAGCATGTGAGTGACGTGATCGCGGGTGGCCGATGGGTGGCTATGACAGTTGCGATGAAGACCTCCATGCTTGTCATTATGGAGTTTCCAGCCCTCATACGTCTAGGTGGACAAAAAAGGAAAGTCATGGCTTTCGGAAGAAAGGGGAAGAAAAAACGCCAAAGTGGAAATTGGCCGCATCGTGAAGGGGTTAATCAAGAATTATGACAAAATATACAGTAGATTTATATTATTATCAGTGATGTCTTTTTTTATTCTCCGCAGGTTGTAATAATGGAAGTCTCAGGACTAAAATCACTGGCTCCAAACCGCATTGTATATTGCACTATGGAGGTGGAAGGAGGAGAGAAGCTGCAGACCGACCAGGCAGAAGCCTCCAAACCAACGTGAGTAGTCACCCAAAGGAGAAACTGCGCCACAAAAAGCCACTTTTCCTTCCTCAGCGGTGAATTTTGCAGAGTACAGGCCTCATCAATCATGAGGTTTTGTAAAAAAAAAATCCTGTCATTGACCTCCATAGCAACCAATCAGAGCACAGCTTTAATTTCAGAAACTGCTCTGATCAGATGAAAGCTGCGCTGTGATTGGTTGCTATGGGCAGCAAAGAAAGCTTTATTTTTTGAAAATTTTGATAAATCTCTTCAAGATACTGATGACAATTTTGCTTCTTATATTGCGGGTACCAATGGCAGAGCTTACCGTAATTGTTTGGGGTCTTGCTGCTGGGAGGACCCTCTATCCTGATTAGTCAAGAGTAGAGTTGAGCGACTTTTGTTTTTTTAGGGTCGAGTTTCGTTTCGTGAAACCCGACTTTTCCAAAAGTCGGGTCGAGCAAGATCAGCCGATTATAGGGAAAAGTCGGGGTCGTCCCGAAACACGAAACCCAATGTAAGTCAATGGGGAATAAAAGTCGGCAGTGAGAGGAGGACAGGAAACACACCTACAGTGCCCATTTGAATGCCAAAAGCATCAATTCTTCTTACTTAAGCTTGTCAACCTTAATTAACTTCATAATACAAGTTACGCACTGAAAAATGGGGGTTATTTGGCTAAAGTTGTGGGGGGGGAGGGCTGGCTCCAGGTTTTCATGTGCCCTGGGCGAAAGAGCGCCCCTTTAACACATACCACAACTCATCATGCTCCGATACGGCAGAGAAATAGCGGTATAGTACAATGAAAAATACTTCACTTTTTACATCTCATGACGAGGCCCATCTATTTTTCCATACAGAATCATTGGTCCCATATAATGTTTGAAACAGTATATGATGAGCTCCACATAATGCTACAGTATATGTTGGTCCCCATGGATGAAGCTCCACTGTCTTATGGGCCCAAATAATGCTCCAAACATAATGGGCCCCATTTCTAATGCTCTAGTGTATAATGGGCCCTGTAAATGCTGCTCCAGTGTCTGATGTCCACCTTTGGAATGTTCCAGTGTATGGTGGGCCCCATCTATCATTCTCCAGAGTATAGTGCTCCCCAAAAATTGCTGTCCCAACATTGAAAACAATCAAATAAGTCTCCTCACTAGGGAATCCCTGTACTTGTCTGGACTCCTCGTCGTCCCCATCTTCCATCTCACTGCACAGTATTTCAACCTTGCAAGTGCTGTGATCCTGAGCAAGCAGGGGGGGGCCATTCGTTGGTGACGGCACTGGCACAGGGCCCCTGATAGTACGGTGGTGTGTCTGATGGCGGGTGGGCCGAACCTGCACTTTCATCTGCAGCTTCCTCTTTGTCACCGTGTAAGATGGAACTGTATATGGGAAGGGTAACCTGAGTTTCATCAGGGTCAGATTCAGGCCGTGTAGCGTGCGAGGGGAATGTAGTGGTCTGGGTCAATGTACCAGCAGATTCATCGAGCAGTGGCTGGGCATCAGTGCACTTGTGTCGCCCCCAGGAGTACGGTCGCCACAGTGGCATTACCTTCTTCCTAGGGAGTGTGATGTCATGCTTGGGAGCAACGAAGGATCTCTCTAGCAGGTTAACTGATTGGGCGGCGTTATTCCCACGAGTCATGACCCTCCAAACAGCGTTCATGAAGGCAAAGTGTTTGTTTTACGTGGGCAGTATGGTTGCAAAGCTGAAACTTAAAGGAATGTCCAGAAGGGCACCACCAGGAGTGGAGCCTACGGTTAAATTCGACTCCACCTGGGAAACCTCAACCATGCCAGCTACAGAACAGATGCACACATTGCAAGCTTAATTCCGTTAACGAACGAGACTCTGTCATGCCCCGCGGTCCGAGTCCGGCTTACTAGAGGGACACGTGAGGCTCTGGCACATGAGATTGGCCAATAACTGGTGTGTCATGCCCTTACATGTCCGTGGCTGCATGTGCGCTACACTGAAAAGGCCAGCGTTTGTCGCTTACAGGTGCAGATAACCCGCTGAACAACGTTAGTGATGGGGATCACTGATTACAATTATTACCCGCGAACGATGATTTCCCAGTAAGTGCAGGTCAACCGCAGTTCCGGAATTAGTCCTAACCGTCATTCCTGAAAAAATGAAAAACTTACGTGTGCAAACCACAGGTGCTGTAGCTTGCTTAACAGCTCGCCAGCCGTTCTCACGCCCAGTATGGATTACACGTGATTGCATAAAGGTGAGAAAGGGTACCGTATCCCCAGATAACATGTATGGATAGCGTACACATTCAAAATATATGTCTATACATCAGGAGGCAGGCTCAGACGGTGTCAGGCCCAGTATGGATTGCACATGATTGCACAAAGGTGAGAAAGGGTACCGTATCCCCGGATAACATGTATGGATAGCGTACACATTCAAAATATATGTCTATACATCAGGAGGCAGGCTCAGATGGTGTCAGGCACAGTATGGATTTGACGGCCCAGACTACACAGCGGAGGAGCAGGGAGAGGTAAAGATTGCAAATGCTGGGGCCCTGCCCAAGCAAGGGGGGCCCACTCGTGGGCGTCGGTACTGGCACTGGGCCCCTCATAGTACGGCGGTGTGTCTGACGGCGGGTGTGCACCACCACCGTCAGAGACACTTGATTGCACTATGAGGGACCCTGTGCCAGTGCCCGCGCCCAAGAGTCGGCCTACCCACCTGTCCAGGGCAACGGCACACGCACGGTGTCGTGCGCTAGGTGGTGACCCCAGCCATGGGGGGGGGAGGCAGCACAGTTAGGGAGTTTTAGAAAGTGGCATATGTTGATGTTGGACATTCAGCTGATGCAAAAGACGAAATAGGTCAAGTCCCAGGAAGAGGTGGACCAAAGCTAGCCATTTTTCTGTCACCCTATGTGTCATCAGGGGAAGGTGGAACAAAATCCTTGGAAACCCATGCATGGTTCATTTTAATGAAGGTTAGATCATCCACATTTTGGGTTGACAGACGGGTCCTTTTTTCTGTCAGGATTGATCCAGCTGCACTGAAGACTCTTTCCGATAGCACACTTGCAGCTGGGCAAGCGAGCTCCTGTAAGGCATATTGTGCCAATTCAGGCCAGGTGTCCAGTTTAGCGGCCCAATAGTCAAAGGGGAATGACCTGTGTGGGAGAACATCGATATGGGAGGAAAAGTAGTTTGTAACCATAGTTGACAACTGCTGTCTCCTGTCACTTTCCATCGATGCAGTATTACCAGTTGTGTGAGCGGTACTTGAAAAATCAGTCCACAACATTGTCATGAAACTCCTGTCTCCAACGCCACTTCTGCTGTGTGCACCATGAACACCTCTGCCAAGCTGCCCCCGGCCCGTACGGCTCGTGTGAGAACCATCACCGCTGCTGTGTGCTGGGAATGCCTCAAGCAACCGATTTACCAGAGTTGCTTGTTTATTAGCCAATATTAGGTCAAGGTTCTCCTGTGACATGATGTTTTGTAATTTGCCTTTATAACGTGGATCCAGGATGCTGGCCAACCAGTAGTCGTCATCGTTCATCATTTTGGCAATGCGGGGGTCCCTTTTTAGGATCCGCAAGGCATAATCTGACATGTGGGCCAATGTTCCCGGTGTCAATGATGCACTGCGAGTGCTGGTTGGAGGAGCACTTTCTGGCAAATCCACATCCCTCCAGTCACGCACAAACCCTGTACCAGACCTTGCCACGCCAACATTTTCACTTGCCCCACGAGATGCATCCTCCTCCCCTAAGTAATCATCCCCATCATCATCCTCCTCCTCCTCTTCTTCCTCCAACTCGTCCAGGAGAGGTCCCTGAGCAGACAATGGCTGAATGTCATCAAGGATTCCCTCCACCTCTTCCTCCTCGTCAACATTGGCTGCAGACGCCTGCTCCTTAAGGTGCGTCAAAGTTTGCATGAGCAGACGCATAAGTGGGATGCTCATGCTTAGGATGGCGTCGTCTGCGCTTACCAGCCGTGTGCATTCCTCAAAACACTGAAGGACTTTACAGAGGTCTTTCAGCTTCGACCACTGCACACCTGTCAACTCCATGTCTGCTCTCAAAGTGCCTGGCCGTGTATCCTCCCACAAATGCATTATGGCCTGCCTCTGCTCGCACAGCCGCTCCACCATGTGCAGGGTGGAGTTCCACCTTGTTGCAATGTCGATAATGAGGCGGTGGTTGGGAAGGTGGAGCAATCGCTGCAGCTTCTGCATACGAACGGAGTGTACAGGTGACCGGCGGATGTGCGCGCACAGTCTTCGCACCTTCTGGAGCAGGGCTGTTAACTTCGGATAATTTTTGAGGAAGCACTGCACCACCAGGTTCAAGGTGTGAGCCAAGCAAGGTATGTGGCTGAGTTTTGAAAGGGCTATGGCTGCCACAAAATTACGGCCGTTATCACTAACTACCTTGCCTGCCTCAAGATGTACACTGCCCAGCCATGACTCAGTTTGTCGCTTCAAGTACTCGGCCAGCACCTCGGTGGTGTGTCTGTCGCCCAAACACATCATCTGCAACACAGCCTGCTGACGCTTTCCACTAGCTGCTCGATAGGGGGACACCTCGTGTGCAACAGTGGCAGCTGCAGATGGAGTGCTCGTACGACTGCGCTTTGTGGACGAGCTTTCGCTTCTGGAGGAGGAGGAGGAGGGTCGAACGCCTACAGCCAACTGTTTCCTATACCGTGGGCTAGGCAGCACTGTCCCACCACCGCTGTCCCCTGTGGACCCTGCATCCACCACATTAACCCAGTGCGCAGTGATGGACACGTAACGGCCCTGGCCATGCCGACTGGACCATGCATCAGTTGTGAGGTGCACCTTTCCACTCACTGACTGCTTGAGTGCATGGACAATGCGGTCTTTCACATGATGGTGGAGGGCTGGGATGGCTTTGCGAGAGAAGAAGTGGTGACTGGGTAGGTCATAGCGTGGTACGTCATAGGCCATGAGTTCGCGGAAAGCTGTGCTTTCCACCAACCGAAAGGGCATCATCTCAAACGAGATTAGTTTGGCAATGTGGGCGTTCAAACCCAGTGTACGTGGATGAGAGACTGAGTACTTTCTTGACCTACTCATAGTGTCTGGGAGGGTGAGCTGGACTTGAGAGCTGCATATGGTGGAAGTAGCGGTGGACAGGGCGGACTGAGAGAGGGTTGATGATGGTGATGGAGTTGGTGTTCTTTCTGATGGCCTAGATTCAGTATTTCGTTGATATAACAGTGGGATTCCCTGACTGCTGTGGCCTTGCAACGACAAATCAACATTTGCTGCTGTGCTAACCGGTGGGCTTACAGTGGGGGAAACAATGTAGCGTTGCTGACTACCTTCTTTGTGATCAGTTGCACATGTGGCACTTGAGGTTTGGTGTTGTGTCCACGCTTGCAAGTGCATGCTGGTTAAATGTCTAAGCATGCAACTGGTATTCAAATTTTTCAGATTTTTCCCTCGGCTAATGGTCTTTGCGCACTTCTTACAGATAACCTTGGCCTGATCATGAGGATTTTGTTCAAAAAAGTGCCACACTGCACTCTTCCTACTTTGGCAGACATATTGCGGCCTAGCACGCTGTGATCTTTTGACCCTCTGGACATGCTGTCCAGCAACTCTTTTGATTTTTGGAACCTGTCTTTGGAGTGCTCCGGGCCTGCCAGATAACAGCTGTTGCGATGTCGATATCTGCTGTGGATGCTCCTCATCTGAGCTATTGGAAGCAGCACCCACTTCCCCCAATGGATGCCAATCTGGGTCAACAACTGGGTCATCCATCACCTCCTCTTCAATGTCATGTGCACCTTCCTCTGTGTCACCGTGTATGGTGGTATAGTGTGCGGGAAGGGGCACCTGAGTCTCATCAGTGTCAGAATCTGGCTCTGTACACTGCGAGGACAATGTAGTGCTCTGAGTGAATGTACCAGCAGAATCATCTATCAGCGGCTGTGCATCAGTGCACTCCATGTCAGATTCATCTTGGCCTGGGTAACTCACCATTTCACTTGATAATCCAGGCATGGTATGTGAAAACAGCTCCATGGAGTAATCAGTAGTATGGCCTGCGTCATCCTTCAATCTTGGTTGGGGTGAAGGACACAAGGAAAGGTGTGGTTCATGAACATGAGCCTCCAATGACGACTCAGTGCTTTTACTTTTTACAACTTCAGAAGAGGAGGCGATAGAGCTGGAGGCTGAGTCAGCAATGTAAGACAAAACTTTTTCCTGATGCTCTGGCTTTAAAAGCGGTTTGCCAACTCCTAGAAAACTAAGCCTTCGAAGCCTTATGGAGCCAGACGATGACGCAGGCTCAACACCTCCTGCATTCGGTCCTATTTTGCTTTTGCCACTACCATCAGATCCACCACCAACACCATCATTACCAGCTGCCAACCCCCACCCAATTCCACGGCCTCTTCCACCAGCCTTCCTCATTTTTGGTAGAAATGTAGACAAAATCCAACAAACTATATAGTAATGTAAAACAAGGTACAAGGTGTCTATAGGACAGGGGAGATTTAGATTTTCTGCACACACTAGTGGACACTGGACACTTTTGGATTGTGTGAGGCCCACTGAATATCAGAGCGCTATGTCACAGGCTCGATGGCACAGGTGTGAAAAAAGTGACTAGAGGATAAGGGAGATTTTGAATTTCTGCAGACACTTGTGGACACTGGACACTTTGGATTGTGTGAGGCCCACTGAATATCAGAGCGCTATGTCACAGGCAGAAATTGGCTAGTGTATCACAAACTACAAGATGTATGTAGAATTGGGCAGAATAGGAATCTCCCTAGAGTGTAGGTCTGTAAGGACGGAACAAGTCCTCCACTTATCCTTCCACAGTGACACACAGATAGCTTCACTGTGGCTGTGATAACAGCCGTTACACGGTACTGTGTGAGGAGCGTACACCGCTGTATGGTGTGAAAAAATGCACGCTCAGTACCTCAGCAGGACAAAAAAAAAAATTGGGATTGCTTTTAAAAAAGCAGTTTGCAGAGCAGTGGGGAAACAGCAATGCAGCTGTCAGGAAGCCTTAGAAGGCAGACTAACAACCAACACCACTGATACACCACTATATAGCCTCCCCTTGCACTGCACACACAGTGACTGGTGTGTTACACAGGCAAAATCGCTAGCAGCAGAAGCAGTTTTTTTTTCTTCTTCCCTGCCTAACGCTCTCCCTACAGAATCAGCAACCTCTCCCTATGCTAAGATCGGCAGAAGTAAGATGGCGGTCGGCGTGCACGCCCTTTTATACCCCCTGTGACTCCCACCAAAGCAAGCCAATCACTTGCATGCCCTCCTGAAAGATGGTGGTGACCCCTGCCTATGTCATCACGTTGCCCACACTGTCCGTGGATCCTGATTGGCTGAAAAAGAGCGCAAAACAAACTTTTGAAACGCGACTTTGGCGCGTAAGTCGCCTACCTCGTGGCCGACGTCATCCTGGGGTCGGGTTTCGTTTCATGAAACCCGACTTTGCCAAAAGTCGGCGACTTTTGAAATTTTTCGACACGTTTCGCTCAACTCTAGTCAAGAGTAATGTGGAAGAGTAAACCATACAAAAAACTTCAAATTTGGCACTAAATGTTTTTGGGTTTTTTTTTTTTTGGGGGGGGGGGAGAATTTACTTTTGTGGCCAAAAGTTTTGAGAACTACACAAATTTTATTTTTCACAATTTGCTGCTTCGGTGTTTTTAGATCTTTAATTAGTCGGATGTTTCTATGGTTAATGAAGTACAATGATCAGCAATTCAGAGGATTTTCTAATTTTATTGATCAATTCATTAACTTGTGCAAAGACTCAATCTTTACAGTGCTGTCAGGTAGGCTAATCTAGAGAAGAGCCTTGGATGCCAGGAGATAGCAGGCGGTTCTCACGCCTCCCATCCAGAGGCCACAGATTAGAGTCATGGTCAGTCCTCCACATTCTGCAAACCAACTCCAAGGGCTCCAAACGAACCATTTCTGGTCCCTCCAGACCACACAAAAGGTTGGAGATGGGTGGCTGAAGCTGCAGAAGAGTCCAGCTTTCTCCATGTTTCCACCTGGGCTGCCACCCCTAGTGTCTCGTGAGAGTCTAATTTGAGGTCTACCTTCATTCCTCGGAGGCGGAGTGCGGCCTTCAAATGGGGTTTTCACAGTAACCAAGTCCTGTTTCATGGGCTCTTCAGAAACTCAGACATTGACATACAACCGTAGAGGACGTTAGAGAGAATTTTCTTTTTGCTGGCTAATTATGGCAGATTGCAAGGTTAGTTAGTCCTGAGATATGGTCACATTACACAAACACACATACAATACTCACATGCACACTACATACATACACACTACACACACATCTCACATTCATGCATCACACACATACACTTCACACACCGCACAAACACACACATACGCTACACACATGAGCAATAAATACATACCACACATACACATAATACATGCACACTTCACACACACCAAACACACACCACACAAAAATTCACCACACACACTCACACCATACACTACACACACAAACCACACACATACACTACACACACACACCACACACACATCACACAAACACACATACAATACACACATCACACAAACACACATACAATGCACACACATCACATAAACATACATCACACACATACACCACACACACATACACTGCACACACCACACACACATACGCTACACACATGAACACTACATACATACCACACATACACATAATACATGTACACTACATGCACACAACACAAACATACACCACACACACTCACACCATGTACTACACACACAAAACACACACATACACTACACATATACAAACCAAACACATACACCACACACACACTACACATATAAACCACACACAGTGGCGGATTATAATGAGGTCAATTTGGGCAGTTGCCCCGGGCCCAGTGGGGTTAAGGGGCCCACAGCCCAGGCCAGTAAATTGCCCCATTATAAGGCTACTTTCACACATCAGGTTTTCGGCGTCAGGCGCGATCCGGCGTCGTGCCGGAACGCCGGATCCGGCAAATGTTTAGTAAAACCTGATGTGCCGGATCCGGTTTTCTGCCGGATCCGTCTTTTTCTTGACAGACAAAACCGGATCCGTCTCATCCGGTTCATCCGTTTTTCTATCCGTTTTTCGACGGATTACGCCGGATCCGGTTTTTAAAATTGACCCTTGTGGCCTTCCGAACGGGATTGGCTACTGGAAAACTAGATATAGCATGTTCCTACAGCCCTTCTTTGACAGGTTGTAAAGAAGAAAGTGCAGGTTGGAGAGAAGAGCAAGTTACTGGCGAAGATGGATGTTGTCATTGGAAATATTACCACTAGAAGTTCTGTGACGGTTTCAGGGACAATTTTCCACTATACTTTATGTCACCTCAAGGCAGAGTACACTGGGATGACAGAGTGTGAGAGATTTTTGCCCTAAACTTGTGTACCTTCTGGACCAACAGTATATACCTTTGCCAACCAAAGTTGGCTATCTTGTCATGGTCTTACTATTTTTACCTTTAGGCCACTGGTGTGTACCTGGTTGTGTTTTATGCAAAGTATTTCACCTTTTAACAAAAGTTGTGTACATTGTTAGGAAATCACCAACAATAAACACAACTTTTTAGGTGAAATACTTTGCTTCAAACACAACCAGGAACACAACTGTGGCAAAAAGCTAAAATTTACCCACAGTTATATACCTGGTTTTGAATACCTTTTTACCTTTGAAATACCCTGTATTTAACCTTTTTTTAAAACATAGTTCGCCGCAGAAAGAAATGACAGACAACCATTGTGAAACGATAATTTAACTTTTATTTAAATTTTTTTTTTTTTTATGTTTTTAAAGTGCAAAAACTTTTTTAATAAAGGTTTTAAACCCAATGGGCATTTTTATTACAACAAAAAAAGATTACAAATCTGTGTACTGTGGGGTGGAAATACTGCTGGAGGGGCTGCGGGACACTTCGACACTGGGTGTGTGGAGAGAGGACTGGGATCGTGGTGGGGAAGGAACAGTTAGAGGTGAAGGTGTGGAAAAAGCTACAGAATGGGTGGACATGTGGGAGGCAGAAGAGGTGGTGGGCGGTGGAGTGGAGGGTTGGGCAGGGACTGTAGGAGCAGATGATGTTGATGGAAAGTTGTGTGGGGAAGGAGTTTGGTACGGGGAAGGAGTTTGGTACGGGGAAGGAGTTTGATACGGGGCAGGTTGCTGGAAGAGGGGAGATGACTGGTACTGGGGAGGTTGCTGGTACTGGTGAGGTTGCTGGTATGTAATAGGAGGGGGAGGATGGAAAGTGGCTGGAGGGGGTGCAGATGTAATAGGAGGGGGAGGATGGAAAGTGGCTGGAGGGGGTGCAGGTGGAGGAACTACAGTGGTGGGAGGTGGAGGTTGGGAGGTAACCTGCTGTAGAGCACCGTGGCACGAATGCATTACATGCATCTGCTGGGCAGGAGAGAGCGTTTCCATGCGCTCCACAACAGACCTGAAAAAGGTGTGGTTTGGCGAAGATCTTGCTTCTGAATGCATGGTTTGCAGAAGTGTCTTCACCTCCAGAATGCTGGAGTTGATCTGCTGAAAGCCTGCGGAGATTTGCTCTGACAAGACTTTGAGACAGTTCTGGAAAGATGCATTCAGATGCAATAACTCTTGCGCATAACTCTTTTCCTGACCCCTCTCCCGCTGCCGCCCAGTACCCGCAGGTGTACTAGAGGCGGCAGGGGCAGAAGGGTGGGGTAAAGGGAAAGCGATCTCCTCACCAGCAGCTTCATGTAATGTAGACGGCCACGATGCTCCTGTGCTGGTGGATGGGACAGATGGGTCGAATGTGTGGGAAGGCTGGGAAGGTGCAGATGTACCGGGGCGGTCGAAGTGTCCCTCGGTGCCGGTCTCCTCAGGGATCGCCTCAGAAGGGTCCAATCGTGCAGGCTCCCGAGTGCTGCTCACCGTGCTGTGGAATAAAGAGAAAAAAAAACAATTAAAATACTGACATGGTATGGCCCTGGCTGAAAAAAAAAAGTTACATCTAACATTTTTTTCACATGTGGTGTGTAATATTTACCTTCTGGTGAGCATTGTTTCCCGGAGGAACGACAGGGCTTGTGCGTACTTGTACTTGCTCCTGCGTCCTCCAGATCCACTCGGGGCCCGCATCTCTTTATTGAACTCCTTCTTGAAACGATCCCTCACAGACCGCCACCGATTCACAATTCTGTTCCCTGAAACGAGAAAGGAGTGGTTAGTATATAACATCAGTGTTTCACAAACTCCAGTCCTCATGGTCCCCAGGGGTCATGTTTTCAGGATTTCCATAGTAAATAGAAATCCTGAACACATGATCCGTGGGGACCACGAGGACTGGAGTTCGGGAAACACTGGTTACATCAAGCAACCGTTACTGTATATACTTACGCTCTTTAATCTGGGCCCGAGCTTCGAGGTCCTCCCAGCGGCCCACAAGGAGCGAACAGATTTCCTCCCAGAGTCGTCGGGTAATGATCAGGTCAGCGTGGCGGCGGTCAGCCATATTCCAGAGCGGCTCCCTTTCTCTGACGAGATCGATGAGGCGGTCCACATCAATCCCTCCATCCTCACCGTCAGAGTCGGGAGCACGCTGTGAAGGCTGTTAAAGAAAAAGACAAAAATAACATAATTAGCCTCCACAAAAGAAATGAAATAAAAAGTGCAAAAAAACAAAGCAAAAATATTTATACTTACACGCTGGTGACCGCCGCGTTGCTGTCGCCGACGACCCTGGGAGGCACTGCGAGGACCTCTTGGCCGAGCACCAGATTGGGAAGACTAGAGAAGAAAACAAAAAATGTTATGTCTTTGGATGTAGGCATTTGTTTGCTGTGTGTGGTCTGCAGAACATTGTTTTCTATGTGTTGTGTGTAGTGTGATGTTGTTGTGTTTCTGAGTTTGATGCAAAAAACTTACCAATTGTGAGCCCACTCCAAGTGTCTGTCCACCCCTTCCTTCTTCTTCTGGGAGCTCCTCTTCATCTTGTGATTCCTGTTTTGAAATAAAAGGCAATGAATAGACATATATTACAGAGAAGATGGATTTTGGAAATAAAAACTTACCGTCAAACGCTGACGATGCGAGGGAGGGCTCCCAGAAGAAGATGTGCTGTCCTGTTGATGGCCAGATTCCATGGCTGTGGGTATTGCTGCTGCCAGTGATGCCATTTCTGCTGCTGCTGCTGCTGCTGCTGCATCTCTTTGGCGGCTGTTGAATAAAGAGAAACAAAGGGCCAATGAATATCTTGATATTCCATGGCCCTAGTTTGGAGGAATGGGGGATTTGATAATTACCATCTCTCATCTGCTTCTGGACTCCCCTCCCGTTCAGCATGCTGCTCCATTTGGGGTGGTGCTGATGGTGCTGCTGCTGCAGATGTCTGCTGCCTTCTCCTGCGCCTGGTTGCTGTCTTGGGTGGCATGTTGGGTGTGGCTGTGGGTCCCACTGTCTTGCTTTTATATGTGTCTTGTGGGCAGAGCTACTGAGCATGCTCAGACCAAAGAAACCGGATCCGGCCACCGGATCCGGCTTTCGCCGGATCCGGCGCATTGCGGCGCTCATAGGCTTTCATTGTGTGGAAAAGCCGGACGCGCCGGATCCGGCGGGTACGGCTTTTTCGCCGGAGACAAAAAACGTTACAGTAGACGTTTTTTCCAGACGCCGGATCGCGACACATTGCGACACATTGCCGGATCCGGCGAAAACCGGATGAAACGCATGGCCATCCGGCGCGATCCGGCGCAAATGCAAGTCAATGGGGGGGAAACCGGATCCGGCATTGCATTTCGCCGGATCCGGTTTCTGTCAAAAGCGCCGGATCGCGCCTGAAGGCGAAAACCTGATGTGTGAAAGAGGCCTAATCCGCCACCGCGCAGGGCCGGATTATAGGCAGGGCAGGCGGGGCTTCAGCCCGGGGGCCCCACCACAAGAGCTTCTAAGGGGGCCCCCACCACATTCCTGCTGGCTGCTGCAATGGCACTCCATCTTCTCCCCACCTAAAAGTGAGTGACCGTGGGGGCGGCATTATGTGCTCTGCTACCAGCAGCATCTAGAAGTAGCGTGAACGCTGATGCTGCTGGTAGCGTGCAAAGGCTTGTGATGAGATCACAGGAGGTAAGGTGTCAGGGCCCCCGATCATGTGACCCCTGTCTCCTCCCCTCCTGTGACCTCATCACAGGTCCTGTGCGCACAGCACTGAGAGCAGCCATGTATGTGGAGTGCGGCTCTGCGGGTGGAGGTCGGTGCCGGTGGCTCCATTATTCTCTATGTGGAGTGCGGGTGGAGGTCGGTGCTGGAGGCTCCATTATTTTCTATGTGGAGTGTGGCTCTGCGGGTGGAGGTCGGTGCTGGAGGCCCCATTATTTTCTATGTGGAGTGTGGCTCTGCGGGTGGAGGTCGGTGCTGGAGGCCCCATTATTTTCTATGTGGAGTGTGGCTCTGCGGGTGGAGGTCGGTGCTGGAGGCTCCATTATTCTCTATGTG
This sequence comes from Dendrobates tinctorius, assembly GCF_039654945.1. Lineage (NCBI taxonomy): Eukaryota > Metazoa > Chordata > Amphibia > Anura > Dendrobatidae > Dendrobates > Dendrobates tinctorius. The sequence continues at coordinate 12,957,457 of NW_027361695.1, forward strand.
GAGTGGGGCTCTGCGGGTGGAGGTCGGTGCTGGAGGCCCCATTATTCTCTATGTGGAGTGTGGCTCTGCGGGTGGAGGTCGGTGCTGGAGGCTCCATTATTCTCTATGTGGAGTGGGGCTCTGCGGGTGGAGGTCGGTGCTGGAGGCCCCATTATTCTCTATGTGGAGTGGGGCTCTGCAGGTGGAGGTCGGTGCTGGAGGCCCCATTATTCTCTATGTGGAGTGCGGCTCTGCGGGTGGAGGTCGGTGCTGGAGGCTCCATTATTCTCTATGTGGAGTGCGGCTCTGCGGGTGGAGGTCGGTGCTGGAGGCTCCATTATTCCCTATGTAGAGTGTGGCTCTGCGGGTGGAGGTCGGTGCTGGAGGCTCCATTATTCTCTATGTGGAGTGCGGCTCTGCGGGTGGAGGTCGGTGCTGGAGGCCCCATTATTCTCTATGTGGAGTGCGGGTGGAGGTCGGTGCTGGAGGCTCCATTATTCTCTATGTGGAGTGTGGCTCTGCGGGTGGAGGTCGGTGCTGGAGGCTCCATTATTCCCTATGTGGAGTGCGGCTCTGCGGGTGGAGGTCGGTGCTGGAGGCCCCATTATTCTCTATGTGGAGTGCGGCTCTGCGGGTGGAGGTCAGTGCTGGAGGCCCCATTATTCTCTATGTAGAGTGTGGCTCTACGATTCGTGACCCCCGTCACGTGACGAGGGGGGCCCACAGAGTCTGAACTGCCCCGGGCCCTGGCTACCCTTAATCCACCCCTGACCACACACATAATGCAAACACTACACACACACATACTATATGCATACACATTGCACAAAAATCACACATACTACACACACTGAACACACACACCTATTACAAATAGACATTATACACACTACACACACACATACTACACACACATTGCACACATACAGTACACACACTACACAGACATATTATGCACATACACTGCAAACACACTGCACACACAAATACTATATGTACACACATTGCACAAACATCACACACATACTACACACACCAAACACACACACATATTACAAATAGACATTACACACACTGCACACACACTACACACACACATATTACAAATAGACATTACGCACACTACACACACACATATCACACACACATTGCACACATACAGCGCACTCACACTATACAGACATATTATATATTATACACACATACTGCAAACACACACTACACACTCACCACACACATACATACTACACATGTACACGTATTACACACACGCACACACATCACACACACATATACACACGCTACATCATACACACACATTAGAATAACAATTTCTCACAATTCAACCACATTTTGAAAACTAATTTAATCAGTTTTATAAAGTGGAGGAAGGAAATATCGGAAATATCTGCTGTAAATAGCCCAATGTTGTGGATATATGTCGGCCGTCTACATCACAGGGCAGAAAGTTGACCAAGTACTGAATCTTGGGAGAATTTCATAGCATACAGTAGGAGACATCGTGATCCGCAGCCAACCACGCTCTTCCATCTGCCGACTCATCCGCTCTACGTTGAAGAACCCTCCTCCACCAGTCACCCGTCAGTATAAATGTCTCCACTGACATTTTATAGCAATAAAATCAGGAGCAGATTTCAGTCCGTATTTCCCGATATAATCCTGAACAAATATAAAACTAATAAAACAATTAGCGTTGTCTTTAATAATGACAAAATGTTTGCTTTTTCCAAAGGTTAACTCTGTTATAATTACAGCAATCAAGATAATTGCTGGTATAACTTCACATTTTATAGCTTTCCTTCTTAACCCTTTTCGGGGGAGACAGAAAACTCTGCCTGACCTATGAAAATACCAACTGTTCAATCGGGAATCTGTCAGATACCCTGACAGTCCCCAACTGCTGCTACAGTGGTATGAATAATGCTGCCTTTTACTCTGAAATGTCATATACAATATTAATTTTACTATTTTTATGGGGGGTTTTTTGCATCTTACTATATACTAAAAGGTTAGGCTAATTCTACTAACTAAAGAGGAGAGCAGCTACAAAGAGTACCCGCCTCCATACTTCAAATGGACGCCGGTATAAATGAAAATTGTGTAATTCACTAGTCCTCCTGCGGAGGCGCCAGAGAAAAATTAAACACTTACTGATTTCCTGGTGTTATCATAACCTTTTTTGGAGATAGTTAAGTATTATTGTTTGTTCAAGCCCCCTGCAAAATATGTTGGCGCCACGTAAATAAGGTTATTAGCTGCCATGTTTCCTTGATGAACTTGCCCACTTTGCATATTAATTATAAATGCTTGATAAAATAGCTGCAGAATAAATCATACACAGGTCCCGATTGATCCAAACTGGCGCTTTACACGTTAGTCTTGATCAGCTGTGCACTAGAATAAAATGCTTCAAATTAATTAAAAGACGCGCCTCTTACTCAATTTGACAAGTTCATTAAATTGTGGCGCATCGCAGCAAAAACGGTTACTCCACTCATGGACTGCAGGACATTTCTGTCGTAATTTAAACCACTTTTGTGCCATAAATTATGGTAAACTTATTGGCCAAGTTTGTCCACACCTTGTCCCACTCATAATTCTAAAATTTGACTGAGCTGGTTGAGACTGGTGTAAAAACGTCATAAGTTTCAAAAAGTTGATGCTATGCTATTTGTGGCTATCTGGTGATTTTGATGGCTACCCGGTGATTTTCATTTTTATTAGGCAGCCTATTAATAGTTTTGCTAGAATGTTGTTATGTTGTATATTTTATGAGAAATCGGAGTCCTTAACCCAATGTAAGAAAAGATAAAGGTAGCCTATCGGTAAAATTTGTGCCGGCACGCAGCAGCAAATGCTCAATTCTCCGCCACCATAGGGGGAATGAAGTATTGCAATTGATAGTTCTTAGGCTAGTTTCACACTTGCTTTTTTTTGCAGCGCGTTTTTCCCGCAAAAAAACGCATTGAAAAAACGCATACAAAAGCATACAACTGCTGCGTTTTTTTCAAGCATTTTTATGAGCATGCATGAAAAAAACGCAGCGTTTTTATGCGTTTGTATGCGTTTTTAGTGCGTTTTTACCGCGTTTGCGTTTTTTTCCAACATTAGGTGGCCCCTCACACTAACCCAAACCATGACTTTACTAACCCTAACCCTGACCCTAACCCTAACCCTGACCCTAACCCTTAACCAAACCATACTTAACCCTAATCCTGACCCTAACCCTGACCCTAACCCTTAACAAAACCATACTTAACCCTAACCCTGACCCTAACCCTAACCCTGACCCTAACCCTAACCCTGACCCTAACCCTAACCCTGACCCTAACCCTTAACCAAACCATACTTAACCCTAATCCTGACCCTAACCCTGACCCTAACCCTTAACAAAACCATACTTAACCCTAACCCTGACCCTAACCCTAACCCTGACCCTAACCCTTAACCAAACCATACTTAACCCTAATCCTGACCCTAACCCTGACCCTAACCCTTAACCAAACCATACTTAACCCTAACCCTGACCCAAACCCCAACCCTAACCCTGACCCTGACCCTAACCCTAACCCTAAACCCCCTTAACTAACCCTAACTCTAACCCAAACCCCTAAGTTCCATGGTTAAAAAAAAAAAACGCATATGCAAAAAAACGCATACATGAGCATGCCAGTGCGCACATATGCGCATCCATAGGCTGTAATGGCCATTTTTAGCGCAAAACGTGCGCATATGTGCGCATGCGCTTTTTTGCAGGGCCAAAAAATGCAACATGCTGCGTCTGGAAAATCCAAACGCACACCCCAAAAAAACGCAGCGCATGAAAATCGCATACATGCGCTTACAAGCGCGCAGGTATGCGCACCCATGTTAAATATAGGGGAAAAAACGCATGCGCACATATGCGTTTTTTTCCAGCGCTAAAAAACGCAAATGTGAAACCAGCCTTAGACGGGTTTTTCAGGACTTATATTTTGATGACCTATCAAAGAGGTTGTCCAGTTAAAGCAAGTTATCACCTCTCCGTGGGATAGTTGATAACTTCTTGATGTGGCGGGGTCTGACTGTTGAGACCCTCACCGATCAGTTGAATGATGCACCTTTATCAGCGGCAGTTCAGTCGCCCGTTTCTCCATTGATCATCTAAGGCAGCCATGCAGAGTGCTTGGAAGCCCCTTAGGGAATGAACAAAGTGGTGGTCAAGCATCCTATTCTAAAAGGAATAAACGGGAAAAAAAATTCCTTGTTGGGAGCAACGCCCAACAAATTGGTGAGAGCTCCAAGTATTGAATCAGTCACAGAATCATAGAACAGTAGAGTTGGAAAGGCCCTTCAGGGTCATCGTGTCCAACCCTCTGCTCAATTCAAGAGTCACTAAACCATCTCAGACAGATGCCTATCCAGCCTCTGTTTGAAGACTTCCATTGAAGGAGAACTCACCACCTCTCATGGCAGCCTGTTCCACTCATTGGTCACCCACACTGTCAAAAAAATTTTTCTAATATCTAATCTGTATCTTCTCCCTGGACCTCCTTGATCTTATTTTGATGACCTATCCTAAAAATAAGTCATGAAGTCCTTGGAAAGAAACCCCTTTAATAAGGCTATCGTAAATCAAATTCCTTAATGGGGGGCATTTGAAAATGAGTTTTCTAAACCATATAACCCCTTTAATTCCATATCTGTGGAAATGGAACCCAAAATTGAAAAAAAAACAAAGAAGATAAAAGATACAGTTTAGAAGAAATCTTTATTTTCCAAATGATTTTCTTAGGCACAGGATTAATAGTCAAAGATTAGTCAGCACCGCGCCGCCGCTTCGAGAGCCAAAGGCACAACCTCGATTTCCCTGATGAGACGTTTGTACTGATCAGGCCTCGGGCAAATTCTCGAAGATCCTTGCAGTGCTTCCCCGTAGAAGCCGTCGGCAGTGAAAAAGTGCATTTGTTGCTGTAACATTGCGCCTGGAGATCAAATGGGAGGAATTTGTGAGCAAAACCCATGTTAAATAGGAACGTGTGAGCTGCCGATAGACTGCAGGCTTGGCTACCAAAGTGACTCATAAAAGCTGACGGATTTCTGGAGGTTTTTGCTGGCTCATGTTCTGCATATCAGGCAGCGGCATGCTGCGTAGTGCTCGATAACTCTTATCGTGGCGAATATGATTGAGGTCATTTTTGTTTGGATGCCGGTGAAGCTAATCTAATTGCTGCAGATACTAGCGCTTACTTATCAAGGTCAACGGAGGAGCATCGGTTTATAAGAACATAGTTTGGTCTTTTCCTTAGATTTTAGGCTTGTTCCGGTCCAGTTTCCAACATTTGGTGACCTTGCTGAAGGTAACAATGATATGTTTGTAAAATTCCAGGAATTCTCTATAGGGGTCCTGGTCATTATACCCTCACTGATGGCTGAAAAGACCACATCAAAGTGGACAGCTCACAAGTGCAAAGCCGAGATTCCATTGAAAGTAATTTCGGAGTGGTCTTTTGAGCAATTTGTGGAATTCTCAAAACTAGAGTTGAGCGAATTTTTGAAAATTTGGTTCGGATTACGACCGGCGGTGAATATTGTATTAGAAATATTTGCCGATAACAGCTGAGCGTCATTGGAGTCAGTCAGAGTAGAAATGACCGAATATGTTTAGACCCGATCTTCAAACATAAATTCGGCACAAATAAGTTACCAATACGTCATGAATATGGCAAATTCAGATTCGGAGACCGAATCCAAACCAATTCGCTCATCTCTACTCAAGACCTGGATTTCAGCCAATCTGCAGGGAATTTAGGGGTATAAAAAAGATTTCTTAAAAACTTTAGTTACACTTATTGACAACACCGACAGTCCTACATGGCAAAAGCTCTCTTCTGATGGAATATTTCAGAGCCCCAATTTCAGGGTCAGTGGATGTCCCAACGATTGGACCTCCACCAATTCGCAACTTATCATTTGGATAGGTGATAGACTTTGAATGAAATGTTGGGAATAACCCTTTATGGAGAGTTCCTCTTTAGGACTCCTTGTTAGTGTCATTGATGATTGTAGTCTACCAGGAGCCCTTTGAGGAGTCCTATCGGTGCTGTAAAGGTCAGGGCTGAAGGCTTTTGGGCGCCGCTATAGAGCTTTTGTTGAGATCGAGGATGGTAAAAGCCCCTCTGCCACGTAACCTTCAGTTAGTGGCGCCAAAATACTTATTCTACTAATCGCGTGGGGTCCATGTTTTCATATCTAAAAAATAAACACCATAAATTAAAAATAAATTTTTACTTTATTTAGGAACTTATGGTACAATATGTTAACTAAACTATAATATAAAAGTTTTAGCAATCCACAAAATGTCAACATCTCCCATGAAAAAGTAAGTAATTATTTGGCTCAAGAATCACATATCTTCTTATGGTGCTCACTGCACATACATTTTCGGACACTAGATCTCACACACAAATATCATCGACCTTTGACAGGACCAAAAAAGTACTACATTATTAGTTACGCAGGGTCCTTACTTGTAGTCGACGCCTCATCTCACCATGCACCGAGGAGGGATGGGCACCTGAGATAGGTAGCTGCCGAAACGGATGGTTACACCTAAATTAGCAGACATATGATGAAAACAAACTCGCTTGGGGTCCAACAGACCCCACGCAACTAATTATAGAGGACACAAGTAGTATAAATACGGTAGTTCCCGGTAAGATGGAGCCGGTTAAAGGGTGGCATAAGAGCTTTAAAAAGCATTCTTATCCAAATGTATATCCTCTTAATATTTTGCATTCATCATATTATACAGCACTGTGTAATTACAGTTGCTCATTTTGCCTTTCTACCCAGCTAATTCTTCTCTTTCCCATTAGATCTATGACATCACGTGATTATAAACAGACTAGCTGAATTTTGAACCCTATGTAGAAACAGGAGGCCAATTTTCCTTGCATGAGTCATAAGTCGCTGCAAAAGTCCCTGGTGGGTTGGGAGAAGCTGGGTCAGGAGGTGAAGAGGGGAATTATAAATGCAGGGACAAGACTTCCTGTTTCTACATAGAACAGAGAAAAGAGAACAATTAGCTGGGTGGAAAGGAAAAATTAGCAATTGTATGTACACAGCGCTGTATAATATGATGACTCCAATATATTAAGAGGATAAAACTCTGATGGAAGCGCTTCTTTAAAGTTACACCTTTGTTGCTACTTATCTGGCACAGTCTCATTGAATTCTACACTCTTTACTATTGGGTTTTTCGACTCTTCGGAGAAAAAAGAAAACAAAAAAATAGCATGACCTCTTTTAATTCCCGCAAATCCAGTGCTGACTCTCCAGCGATCCTCGCCATCTTTGTTTTGTCTACAAGCCACCTTCACAAACAACGAGAGGAGGTAGGAACCGCTGGAGTATCTGCACCAGATTGGTAGAGGATTGAAAATGTAACCCTTCCCCCTCCTTGGAAACCTTGACAAGGATTATAAATCCCGTTATAAACAAAAAAAATAAAAACCAATGCTCAAATAATGCAGTGCAAAAACAAGTAAATGACAAATTCAGATCAACCAAAGGCCGTAACAATATAACATCTCCAGGACGGGCATTGGAGAAAGCGTTCTGAGGCTCAAACCAGGGCTATAAAACACTTAGGCCAGTAAGGGGTTAATAATTCCTGTCCATCCCGTATCCATTCATTATAGCCAGAAATGAATTCAGTCCATTAGGGATCTGACCCTATAATGGATCTCCACGGCCGGTGAGCGGGATACCCGTCCCCGAACGTCATTGACGATGACATTGAGGCTCGAGGTGGTTTATTTATAGAGCTCTCAGGACGGCGGGAGGGTTTTTCGTTTTCCGCTATTTTAGAACTGAGTCCATTATAATGCGATGACGATTATAGTGTGAGAATAATGATCTAGCACCAGGCCGTGATACATTAATCACATAAGTCACATGGAAAAGTAAAAAATCAAGTGCAGTCCGTCTGCCACTTATTATAGCGAAGTTGGACGGTGCGCTACGATAAAATTTTGTAGCTACTCGCACAATTTAGCAAGAAGATGCAAAAATAAATCAGTCACCGCCGCAGTCACCGGTTTTGGATCCTGACCGATCAGACATTAATGACCTATCCTAAGGATAGGCCATCAATGACAAAGTAGCGGACAACCTCTTTAAGGGATTATCTCTTCTTGACAAATTACATCTTCTTAGAGTAAAGTAAAGCGTGAGTCTCCAATTCGGACCCCCTCTATGAGCTAGACATGACCAGTCCATGTGTTACACTGACAGCCATTTATTTAGGAAGGACCCGTCACTTGCCATAAATATAAAATTATCACCCTGGTGTAAATGCCGCTGTTCTTCTGAATCCGGCGATGTTTTTATTTTCTCCCTGCGCCTCTCCGTTCCTGAGATACGGCCCCCTTATTCCCGCAGTGTAAGTGTAGTCTTTTTTTTAAGGCAAGTGGGTGTGCTCCCCTAGAATCCGCCCACAGAGAAGAGATGAAGACCACGCCCAATTGGCTAAAAAGACTAGATTTATAATCAGGAAAGAAGAGACCGTGTCTCAGGAAAGGAGTGGCGGAGGAATGAAAGAAAAACAGCGCCGGATTCAGGAGAGGAGTGGCGGAGGAACGAAAGAAAAACAGCGCCGGATTCAGGAGAGGAGTGGTGGAAGAACGAAAGAAAAACAGCGCTGGATTCAGGAGAGGAGTGGCAGAGGAACGAAAGAAAAACAGCGCCGGATTCAGGAGAGGAGTGGCGGAAGAACGAAAGAAAAACCGCTGGATTCAGGAGAGGAGTGGCGGAGGAACGAAAGAAAAACAGCGCCGGATTCAGGAGAGGAGTGGCGGAAGAACGAAAGAAAAACAGCGCTGGATTCAGGAGAGGAGTGGCGGAGGAACGAAAGAAAAACAGCGCCGGATTCAGGAGAGGAGTGGCGGAGGAACGAAAGAAAAACAGCGCCGGATTCAGGAGAACAGCGGCATTTGCAAAGATAAAAAAAAGTTACATATTTGTGGCAAGTGACAGGTGCCTTTTAAATGACCGGTGAAGGTTAAATATATGGCTCGTCCCGGATTTCCCTGATGTTTGCTGTTTACATTAACTGTTTAATCGCCAAAAATGTCCTGTGGTTCTTTGAGTCTTAGTTTCAGTGGCTCATTAATAAAGGGTTACTGAAAATCATGTGGCAAGGGGTGGTTTTTATATCTGATTTGTATATATTTATTTATTTACTTTTTCTTAAGCGAAAGTATTTATTTCAGCTCCCCAAATAACCACCGATCACGTATAGCACTTAAATATTAATCACCTTGGGAGGAATCCGCGACTTCGCCTTTCACGCTGCGCTGCTCAACATTTCAGAAGCTGTGGAACACAACATAGCAAGATAAATGCTGCCACCCAGTGGCAGTAGTGTGCTCTGACAGAATGTTGGATCCATGAAAACTAAAAGAGAGAATTTTTTTTTTTAACCCAAGATGTGGATTCATTGCTTCAATCACATTATTGGGTTAGTGCCACTGTTTGCCAGCTGCAAATTGCGCTTTGGAAATGACAGAGTTGAAAATTACAACAGTTGAAAAAATCACTAAAAAAGAAACCATTTCTAAAAAAAACAAACAATGTTTTAACTCTTTCCATAGCCCACACCTCAAGAGCCTTTTTTTTTTTACAGGGACATCTTCCCATTTCTATCCTCCTGAATGCTGCTATCAGTCATGACTGACAGCAGCATCTAAGGAGTTCAACTGCTATGATTGGAGCTAGTTCTGGTTGTAACAGCTAGACTCGAGCGCTGGCTTATCACATATACGTCATTCATCTATGGCGGATATCAACAATGGAAACCTGGGCAGAGTGGACTTCCCTTGTGCCATGAGTCCTGATAATTGTCCAGGATAGCCAGGTGCTTCCACGGGCATCGTACATGCCACCAAGATGCTAGCAACAAGTCCTTTAAATTCAGTAAGTTGTGAGGTCAGGGCATCAGATGTTGGGACTTTTTGCAAAACCTCGCATACATACTCGATCATCTGAGGAATCTGGAGTCAAGTCCGTTTCCACATTCTCTGTTTGTTCTACCTGAGCTATCCCTTTCCTCACTGGCATCTCTGGCCCTTGGTATACTCCGTTCACCTTCACAGTTCCCATTAGTCCCATCGCTGTCTAGTTTCCCCTTGTTGGAAGGCAATAAGGCATGCTTTCCAGTACCTAGTTCAGACCGTAGGCTCCGTATGTTACAGGACTGTCCACTGCAGACAATTGCCGACTTCATACTGCCAAACAGTCCATAATTCTCATGCCCTCCAGGCTTCTGGCCTTGAACTCTTGCTAACACTTTATCTCAGATCTAATCCCCAACTCTCATCTGTCTCACTAAAAACCAGGAAGTAATTCCCTTATTAACTGAATAACTGTCCCTGCCTCCTCCCATGCTGGGGCTGATGCCGAACATTTAACTGTATCCTTTCCTAACCAGTGCAATTTGCTTCCTATATCTAGTATACTCACAACTGAAGCTTTCCCTTTTAAAATAATTCCTATGTCCTATGCTATACCTATGTCTTATACTTAACCCTGTACTTTCCCTATATACTAGACATAGGTTATATTATACATAAATCACAATACATTACATTAATAGCATCACTTAGTGCCTATAGAACTCTACGAAGTTTCAAATATCACATTACTCATACAATACAATAAAACCATGTCATAACACATATTCAAATACGTTGTCTCTAGGGTGAGAGGAGTATGACAGTCCCTGTCACACCCTTACACCTTACATCTTGTTGCCCGGCCTCTAATTATCCCTGCTTCTGCCAGGTTTGGTAGGTCCTAACCTCTGCATGCCAGGGATACAACAGAAGACCAGATTTATTAGAAATGCTCTGACCCAGTCATCTAGCCATCACACTTTGACCTTTGTCAAAGTGGCTCAGATCCTTATTCTTCCCCAAATACACATATTAGCCTTCAGGGCCCTGGTAATGAATGATTCATAGGCTTTCATGACTCTGTTGCTGGTCCTCTAGCTATCCTTTCTTGGACCAGGTTTGTTAGGTCTTAACCTCTGCATGCCAGGAACACAACAGAAGACCAGGCTCCTTGGAGGTGCACTGTCCCAGTCGTCCAGCCATAACACCTTGACCCTAGTCAAAGCGACTCCGATCCTTACTCTTCCTCGGGTACACATATTAGCCTCCATTGCCGTGCACATTAATGATTCATAGGCTCTCATGACCCTGTTGCTGATCATCTTGCTATCTTTCCTTGGACAAGGTTCATCTTGCTATCCTTCTTTGGACCAGATTACTCTTCCTCAGGTACACATATTAGCCTTCATGCCCGTACACATTAATGATTCATAGGCCCTCATGACCCTGTTGCCGGACCTCTAGCTATCCTTCCTTGGACCAGGATTGGTAGGTCATAAACTCTGCTTACCAGGAACACAACAGAAGACCAGGTTCCATGGAGATTCTCTGACCCAGTTGTCTAGCCATCACACCTTAACCCTTGTCAAAGCGGCTCTGATCCTTACTTTTCCTCAGGTACACATATTCGTCTTCATGGCTGTGCACATTAATGATTCATAGGCTTTCATGACCTTGTTGCCGGACCTCTAGCTATCCTTCCTTGGACCAGGAATCCTTACTCTTGCCCGTTTTCCTGCTTCCAACACATAAGTTATAATAACTGACTGCTCACTTGCTGCCTAATTTATCCCAACCCATTGACAGGTGCCTTCATCATCAGATAATCAATTTTATTCACTCTATCAGGGGTTTTAATGTTGGTCCATGTATATAAATTATTATCGACCCTTCATTCATCCAAGGTTTAGTAAATGTTACAAGCTAAGAAGGACGGTAGTACAGATCCCTAGGATGGGTGATTGCTGTTCAGTGTCAGAGGTTAAGCCTGATCCAGTGCGACACCATTGACTAATACATCGCCCATATGTCCTATAGGAAAAGCCCCCTGTCCCATATGCCGGAGGTCCGCACACGTTCCCTTCGCATTAGATTTTTAAAGCTTTAATCTGATCTAAGATGGCAGTCAGCCCCAATAGTCAAGATTTACTTCTCGCTGATCCATATGGCTTCCCGAGGATAATTACATTGTACTGGAATGTTATTCTTTAAACTACTGGTAATACCAGTATAGCCCGTTCTCTGCTTCTGCTAAGCCGCCTGTTCTCCCGTAGTGAAAGCTGAAGCACAACTTCAGCTAAATAATGAGCATTGCAATACTTCTTATCATATTGGTTGGCGAAGGAACATATATTCTGACGCTGATAATTAAAGGGCTTTTCCACTACTATGATACTGAGGTTCAGATGAATAGGAACTAACCTGCAGTACCTGGAAGCGGCCACTACGCAGTGCTACTCTGCTACATACACTAATTAGATCCGGAGCTGGTAGCTGATGATCGTTAATGGTGCTAGGTGTCGGACCCCTACCAATGTGATATTGATGGGAATTCCACAGACTGACTACTGTAACTGTAAAAAACCCTTTCCTGTTTAAATGCCTGAACTGCTTTTTTTCCTCAAGATAGGTCATCAATGGTGGAAAATCCCTTTAAAATTAAAATTCATAATTAATATCTAGGAATAGAAAAAATAATAGGGCCTATGAATATTATGAAGGAGGTTCCATTCCTCCGGACCCCTACTGTGAGCTACAGCAGAGAGCTGCCTACAAACATTACCACTAAACCGTCTGAGAAACTGAAACTGTCCATGGATTGTGCTTGAAAGAATAATAATACTACACTTTCCCTATAGTGTTTCTGACATTACTACCTCTTTTGATAGGCTATTCCACAGTCTTAATGCTCTAACTATAAAGAACCCTTTCCTATTTAAATGCCTGAACTGCCTTTCCTCCTCAGGATAGCTCTTCATTATCCAAGTAGTGGAAAACCTTGTTAATACCTGGTATTATATATAATTAAGGTCCCATGGATATCATGGAGGAGGTACCATTGTTCATGACCCCCCACTATAAGCCATAACAGAGAGCTGCCTACAAACAGTATCTTTTAACGATCTTAGAAAATAAAACTCTCCATGGAAAAATTAAGTGTAATGCTACACTTCCCTTCTAGTGTATCTACACAGTCTGACTGCTCTAACTGTAAAGAACCCTTTCCTATTTAAATGCTGGAAACACCTTTCTTCTGCAGGTGGCGAATGTCTCCAGATCCTTTAATAAGGTCATTGCAAGGAATAAATCACCTACCAGTCCTTTGTATTGTCCTCATGTATTTATACATATAACTGAGATCGCCTTTGTTTTGTCTATTTTCCAAGCTAAGCAGGTCTGACTTTTCTAACCTCTCATTATAGCAGAGCCTTTTATCCCATGTAGTATGCTAGCCGCTGTCTTTGAAATATAAATATAATTGCTATTCAAATTGCAACCACTAGATGGAGACATGTAGACTCATATAGCATAAACATCTCCCCGCAGAGTATCCCAACATCTTGTTATTTCCTTCTCAGTTTGCCATCTCTCACCATTCATCTTGGGATATACTGAACCAAAAGAAAAAGTAAGAAAGGACGTATCACTATATACTTAAGCTTAAAGGCTTAACCGGTCTGGAACTGTGCTTTTCTGCCATTTTGTTGTCTAGCGAGTGGGTGTCAGAGTCGTTGCTTTCGGGGATTGTGATGAGAGCGTACCCCGACCCCTGACTCTTGTGCCACAGGTAAAAATCCCCCCTCTCATTTTACATCTATTGTTCAACCCTCTGTCTCCTTGTTTTCTAGTATGGCCTTTTCTTACAGTCACTCCTCTGGCAACTACCTTAAAGGGGTTCTTCAACTCTACCTTTAAGGACCTTCTTTTTTTTTGTTATTACTTAATTGCATGTATTTGGGGGCTTAAAAATAATGTTTGCAATAGGGTTTCATTAAAAATTTTGCACCCCATGCCTCTATAGCCTCTGTGTTGCACTGTACATTGCTGGCTGCAAAATGAGTTCACTGAGACTCCATCAGTGAGCTCGTTCTGATGTTCTAATGTAGCTCTTATCTGTCTTTTTTAAGCTTTTCTTAGATGATTTATGGCCACAGTCCACAGCAAAGTTGAATGTGCAGAGCAACAAAGAGCCTATAGAAGCCAAACAGAGCAATGTATTTCATGAAACACAATTGTAAAAAATATTTTTAACTCCAAATACATGTATTTAAGTGAAAAGAAAACCTCTTTAAATAGGGGGATTATGGAGTCACTTCTATCATTCACAGCATTCTGGGTCCTGGTGATCTTTGCCCATTCTTCATTCTTTATAGCAAGATTACAGCGGCAATCAGTGAAGAGTAAAGGGTGGGTTAATGGAAAAGGATTCTGACCGACCCAATGCATCAAAAAATCTGTTTATGCTTGGTTTTTTTTATGGGGTCATATTTGTATATGGGGTTACTGAGATGAGATTAAGAATTTAGGAATACTTCTCAGCTCATTCATTTTACAACCAAGGAAACAATGCAAGAAACTGGTAGTGCTGATATTTACCTTTCCTCATAGCTCAATATGTACTGAGAGGGAAAATATGATTTTATAATTATAATACTCTGCCGGGAGATGTTTGTGCTATACGTATTATATATGTGTATAATACTCTGCCGGGAGATATTTGTGCTGTATATGTCTCTATGTGGCCATCTAGTGGTTGTGATGTGAATTGTAGCCTGTTGAAGGATTGGCTAACTGGCTGCAATTATGTATTAAATTTGCATTGGAAAAAATGAAAAATTTGCTAAAAGCTAAGGGGTGAAACATATATAGAACAAATAGACCATACGTATATTTCCATACAACGAAAGTATTAACTTAAAGGGGTTCGTCAACTTTGGAAAAAAAAATTTTCCTTTACTTAAGTGCATGTATTTTGGGCTAAAATTCATTTTTGCAATTGGGATCCATTCAAAAATTGGCATTGTTTGGCTTTTACAGGCTCTTTATTTCCATGTGCATTTAACTTAGTTGTGGTCTGTGGTCATAAATCTGAATAATGGATCTCAGAAAAAGAAACAGATAAAACAGTTACAAACTCACCGACGGATTATCAGTGGACTCCTTCTGCAGCCTGTAATAGACAAAATAAAACATGGGCTACAAAAGCCAAAAAGGGCAACATTTGTAACAAAACCCAATTATAAACATAACTTTTATCCCCAAATAAATGCAATTAGGTAAAAAAATAAAATTGTTCCCCCAAAAGGTGGACAGCCTCTTTTAAAGGGAATCTGTCAGGTCCCATTAGGGCCTCCAAGTGTTGCTACAGGAGTTTGGGTACATTTTTTTTAAATGTTATTCTAATAAGGTGTTTGATGTAAGTTACTAATGTTGCAGTGTTCTCAAAATGTAATTTTATTCTGCAGTGACTCATAAGCAGGACTAGTTTGATGGGGCTTCTCTCCCTCTGGACTAATCCTGCCTCTGATCTTCTAGTGACTCCTTTTTTGCACGACTAGTCTAATGGTGCACTTTTTCCACCAGACTAGTCTTGCCTCTGATCTTCTAGTCGCATCATTTTTTGACAGCCTGCATATAACTGACATTATAGTAGCACAATTATTCAAGCTGACAAAAAATGGTGTAACTAGAAGATCAGAGGCAAGACTAGTCTGGTGGAAAAAGTGCCCCGCCAGACTAGTCTTGCTTTATTTACTACAGGATGAAACTAAATCCTCTTTAAAGGTTGCAGCATTAGTAAGTTGCAAAAACCATATTCTTAGAATTAAGAAATTTACACCCATGCTACTATATAGAAGTGCTTGGGAACCGTCATGAGCCTGACCTATTCCCTTTACTTAAAAAATGTGCTCAACTTCCCTTGGAGCGCTCTGCTTAAGGTACCAAACTTTAATCAAAAGCTAATAAGTTACATAAGATATAATAATGAATTATATTATGTTAATTTACATATGTGGATTATGGAGTAGCTTCTTTTATTCCCAGCGTTCTCGGTCCTGGTGATCTCTGCCCAACCTATGTATGGAGCTGTGTTTTTCTGGCTCCATACATTGTGTACTTGTAACGGCCATGTGACCTTCTTACTGAACACTGGGAATGTCAGATGTCAGCCCCCCCCCCATCAAAGTACTGGACAACCCCTTTAAATAATAAAGTTAGAGCAATAATGGTTTATAATGATAGGAACAACAGGAAATGATTGTTAAAAACAAGTCGCGTAGGAGCATTTAATTCCTTAAAGCTCCGCCATATGTGAGAACAATTAGGAGCTAAGAAAAGATAAATTACACTCCGTTAATTGCTGTCACCGCCGGTTTCTTGTTGGCATCATCATCTTCAAGGGGAGAGGTGACTTAAGAGATTTATGAACAGAGCCCAGCCATGTCTTTGCTCATAAGGTCGCACTGATTTAATGAGGTCGTGTGCTGATTGATACTCTCTGAATGCAAAATTATTTATCGTTCATTATATACTTGCAGCTCAAAACACTATAAGTTCATTAACTTATTAACTTAACTATGAAAAACTTTTTGAATTTGTTTTTTGGTCAAAGATGAATTCCTGTCTTGTAAAGTGGTGGCACATTGTTACAACATGTGGGAACCCAACCGATCTCTGGAGGACCCAACTTCTTATACACTAAAGAGAAATCCTATTGAGAACTGCAATATTTCATTCTACCTGTGGAGGCGCTGCAATTGAATTGAACACTTGCTGAAGGTTTTCCTGATCACATTAATGAAATGAACAAATTTCCCCCTTACCTTTAGTTAAGGCAGGTCTTGCAGTTTCTTTTTCCTCTGAGGACAGGAGGCCCTAAAGTTGGCAATATGCAGTTTTCATATACACTTTTCTATAAATTCATTTAGCATTTATTTGTTAAAAGATGCTTTATTGCAGCCAGGGTTTAAAAATAAAGTCTGAGAGTCATTTTAGCTCCACCCACATAGAAAAAGATTGCTGACTCCACCCACATAGAGAAAGCCTGTGAGTCCTGCTGACTCCACCTACATACAGAAAGCCTGTAAGTCCTGCTGACTCAACCCACATAGAAAAAGTCTGCTAGTTGTCAATCAGTATTTGTTGGCAGGAAAGTAAGACTCAGACTTCATCTATGTGGGTGTAGGAAGTAGCAGAATTCACAGGCTTTCTTTAAGTGGATGGAGATAGCAAGACTTATAGGCTTTCTTAAAGTGAGTGGAAAGAAGGAGAATTCACAGATGGTATGTGGGCAGGGGAAGCAAGACTCACAGGCTTTCCCTATGTGGTTGGGAGAAGCATGATTCACAGGCTTCTTGGGTGGGTGAGTGAAGCAGGACTCACAGGTTTCCTCTCTTGGCAGGAAGAGCAAGACTCACAGTCTTCCTATGTGGGTACAGGAAGCAGGACTCACAAGCTTCTGTGTTGGCAGAGGAAGCAGGATTCACAGACTTACTCTCTTGGTGGAGGAAACAGGACTTACAAGCTTCCTCAGTGGGCAGGAGAAGCTGAACTCACAGGTTTCTTGTGTGAATGGAGGAACCATTTCTCACAGGCTTCCTGTGTTGGTGAGGAAGCAGGACTCACAAGCTTTCTCTAAGTGAGTGATAGAAGTAGCATTCATATGTCTGGACTCACAGGCTTTCTTTATGTAAGTGGGGGAAGCAGGATGCACAGCTCTCTAAGTTAGTGACTAGAGCTGGACTCACAGGCTTTCCTTATGTAAGTGGGGGAAGCAGAATGCACAGCTCTGTAAGTTAGTGAATGGAGCTGGACTCACAGGCTTTCCTTATGTAAGTGGGGGGAAGCAGGATGCACAGCTCTCTAAGTTAGTGAATAGAGCTGGACTCACAGGCTTTCCTTATGTAAGTGGGGGAAGCAGGATGCACAGCTCTCTAAGTTAGTGAATAGAGCTGGACTCACAGGCTTTCCTTATGTAAGTGGGGGAAGCAGGATACACAGCTCTGTAAGTTAGTGAATGGATCTGGACTCACAGGCTTTCCTTATGTAAGTGGGGGAAGCAGGATACACAGCTCTGTAAGTTAGTGAATGGAGCTGGACTCACAGGCTTTCCTTATGTAAGTGGGGGAAGCAGGATGCACAGCTCTGTAAGTTAGTGAATGGAGCTGGACTCACAGGCTTTCCTTATGTAAGTGGGGGGAAGCAGGATGCACAGCTCTCTAAGTTAGTGAATAGAGCTGGACTCACAGGCTTTCCTTATGTAAGTGGGGGAAGCAGGATGCACAGCTCTCTAAGTTAGTGAATAGAGCTGGACTCACAGGCTTTCCTTATGTAAGTGGGGAAAGCAGGATGCACAGCTCTGTAAGTTAGTGAATGGAGCTGGAATCACAGGCTTTCCTTATGTAAGTGGGGGAAGCAGGATGCACAGCTCTGTAAGTTAGTGAATGGAGCTGGAATCACAGGCTTTCCTTATGTAAGTGGGGGAAGCAGGATGCACAGCTCTGTAAGTTAGTGAATGGAGCTGGAATCACAGGCTTTCTCGCTGTAGATTGAGTAGGATTACTCTATGGATGCTTCAATATTTACCCTGTTTTATACATGAAGATACAAAATCAAATTACAGAAACCATAAATCTATAAGCTTCTTACACCTTACATGCCATGCAGGGGCAGACATATCATTGGTGCAACCTGTGCAGTCGCGTCGGGGCCCGAGAGGTAAGGGGGCCACATCCAGCTCCAAAGCAGGTGGAATTGTGCATTATTCTGAGCTATTGGACTGCAGAGGACCCATATATTGTCCTTGCATGGGGTCCTCCTCTGTCTGTGTCCGCCAGTGATACTATCCCGCCCTAAAAAGAAACATGAACAACGCACTACAGTTTATATATGTAAATATGCTCTAAACGGACATGCCACAAAGTCTTCTTGACCAGCGTAGGACGCTCGGAGGCTGACGTATCTTCCTGATCGATAACTTTCTGTTGGATAGCATCCGAACATTGGCCGCATTTCTCCAGATGTGACATCTAAGCATCAAAGAAACTTTTCAGTAGCGGTTTAGGAATCATACAATGTTCTACCTTCGCTGTTAGACCGTATGACGGCAGCAGATGCAGAGTAAATAAAGTTCTTCACGTGCCGCCGAGCTGAAATGATCATTTATCATGGGATTGTGCTGTTTGTGCACTTTGATAGCACTTCAAGTCGCAAACGGCATGACGAATGGGGCCAAATGACAAACTTAGCTCTGCTGCTTCTGTGCAGACGCATTTGTTTACCCCGTACCTGAATTCTCTCGGCAGTCTTATCGCCCCAGCCCTCGTTAATTCCGGTAGCGCCTCTCCATATCCAGGTCTTAGAGAACGTCTAAGGTCTCTTATCTCATTAGCGCCGGAGCTTCGTACAAATACGATGTTTATCTCCAGATTTTTTTAATTTATTTTTTTTTTTTTCATTTAGGGTTTGGTCCCTCGGTGGCATCTTCTTCATCCTGTGAAAAATCCTGATGAAAATGATTGTTTGTTTTTTTAGTTAGCAACATTTGCCGATAACATATGGTCTGGGAGCGCTCGGCAGATATGAGGCTTTTACAAGCGAACAGGAGTGATGGTTGGAAAGCAGATGCTGTCACGCAGAGCATAGAGCATTTTCCTTCACTCTCTGCAAAAAGAATCTATCACTTTCCTGACATTTTCTATGTCTCGGAGAAGGAGAGGTGATATTAATTAGAGCTGAGGAAACAATGCAACACTTATTTTACTCTTCTCTTTTACATATTTGCTGCTGTAACTTTGCTCCCATTTGCTTGTGTTATCAGTATCCGCAGCAAGAAACTGGTAATGCTGATATGGGAAAATATACTTTAAATAGGGGGATTATGGAGTCACTCCTTTCATTCACAGCATTCTGGGTCCTGGTGATCTTTTCCCATTCTACATTCTTGATAGGAAGATTACAGCAGCAGTCAGTGGAGAGTTGGGTTAATGGAGAAGGATTCTGTCTGACCCCCATGCATTAAAAAAATCTCTTGTTTGCTTGTTTTTTTATAGGGTTATATTTATACACGGGGTTACTAGCTGAGGTGGGATTAAGAATTTAGGGATGCAAGAAACTGGTTGTGCTGATGCCTTTCCTCAAAGCTCAACACATCCTGAGATGGAAAAATATGATTTTAGAATACTCTGCCGGGAGATGTTCATGCTATATGTGTCTCTATGTGGCCATCTAGTGGTTGCGATGTGAATTGCAGCCTGAATAAAGTTTTGCTAACTTGTTGCAATTATGTAATGAATTTGCATTGTGAAAAAATGGAACATTATCTGAAAGCTAAAGGGTGACACATCTGTAGAACGAATAAACTATATGATATTTGGCCATACAATGAAAGTATAACCTGTCAGGTCCCATGAGCTACAATAGCATTTTTTTTTTTAAATATTCTAATAAGGTGTTTTATGTAACTTATTAATTTGCAGAATGTAATTGTATTCTGCAGTGTCACATAAGCAAAGGTTCTCTGATGGAGGGTCTTTTTCTCCGGATTGCCTCGGATCTTCTAACTCTGCCTTCCTGGGCAAGATTGACAGCCGACTTTATGGTAGCACCATTATGCAGGCTGTCAAAAAAAGGTGTAAGGTAAGACTAGTCAGGGGTAAAAAGTGCCCAGCCAGACTAGTCCTACCTTATTTGGATCTCTGACGCGGCAGAATATAACTAAATCCTGTTCGAAGGTTGTCACGTTAATAAGTAACATCAACTGTATTATTAGAAAACTGATATCACAAAGAATGTGCCAGGACCAAAGAAAGTACAAATGCTAAAAACATATATTTTTATTAGATAGATTTAAAAAAAAAGCATATCCAACATTACAGAAACGCAAATAAATGGTGGTTGAGCCACAAAGGAAAAGCCTTGCACGCCTTAGAAATGTGGAGCTGGAGAAGGAGGTTATCAAAACCATGGATGGCAAGAAGAACAAACAAATCAATTCTGGAACAAATCAATCAAGACATGGCACTGGAAGCAAGGATCAAAGAGATAAGACTCGCCTACTTTGGATGCATCCTACGAAGAGAGGAGTCACTGGAGAAGGACATCATGGTCGGAAGAATAGAAGGAACAAGGGGAAGAAGAAGACCAGCAACTCGATAGCTTGATGCTATCAAGATAATGACGGAGAAGACCCTGGCGGACCGTTCTAAGGTTGCACAAGATCGATGTTCCTACGAAGCGTTCATCCATCAGGTCGCCATGGCTCGAGATCCAAATAGCCGCAAGGCAACCACCCAAAACAAGGAGGTAATAATTAATGTACAATCACTGCAAAAAAGCAACATATGCAAAAAGTATATATAACTATTGTGATGAGCGAGTATACTCGTTGCTCGGGTGTCCTCCAAGTATTTTTGCGTGCTCGGAGACTTAGTTTTCGTCATCTTATCTGCATGGTTTGCGGCTGCTGGACAGCTTGAATACATGTGAGGAATGCCTGTTTGTTAGGGAATTCCCACATGTGTTCAGCCTGTCTACAAGTCGCAAATCATGCAGATTAGACAAGGAAAACTAAATCTCTGAGCGCGCCAAAATACTCGGACACCCAAGCTTGCTCAGGAAAACCCGAGCAACGAGTATACTCGCTCATCACTATATAACTACAGTATGTATATGATACAAATAGTAAAAAAAAAGGTTAATTCAAACATCACAGTGATGTCATGGTACTGATTAGACTGGCAGCAAAAATGATCCCCTGTAGGATAAGTCACATAAAGTGCAGATAATGAATAGAAAAATGTAGAAGCTCACCACTAACGCCCCAAACACCCTATGAGCGTTTCACCAGTGCTTCATCAGGGGTGGTCGGTTACACTCTATGTCCAACCATATTATTGGAATGAAGACATTTGCCCCCATACTGCTTTAATAGCGCTTGGGAGCAGTCATGGGATTGACAGGTTCCCTTTACGTAAAACCTAAAATGTGCTCAGCGTCCAATTGAGCGCTCTGCTAAAGGTACCAAACTTTAATTAAAAGGTAGTAAGTTTCATTATATTATACTATTTCTGTTTTTTTTTGTTCTGAAAAATCAATTATGCAAATTATGTATGAAATTTAAAAACTGGTATTAAAAATGGAAGTTGTGTACATTTTTATATAATGAGCTCCCCATAATAGAGCCAGCGTCAGAAAACTGCTCAGTTCAATGTGGGTCCAATAACAGGTACGTGATTAAAATCATGGGGAGCTGTATAAATCTAAATGCAGAGAGCCCCCCCAGTGGCAGCTGTGTGTCATTGCCAGCATAATCCACATCGGTCACATTCCTTATAGGTATCTACGGCACTATAAATATTAATGTGTGGCTGCAATGGAGCAGTTACTCCCAAAATATTCTCTAGAGTAATATAGCAGCTGGAAAGATCTTTAAAACAATTTATGACGGATGTAATATATATAGAATACCATCTAACGGTCTACTTAGCAGGCAGATATGGGCAGCTGGCATCGTCTAGGCAAGTGGTCTCCAAGCTATTGCCCTCCAGCTGTTGTGAAACTGCAACTCCTACATTGTAGTTGTCCGATACCAAAAATGATTCTTCAAAAACAACATTTCTTAGTCAGTGTGAGTCATAGTTCAATAATGTCCCCTAAAGTGTTTTACCATTTTTATTTTTTTTTATTTTTGTTATGTGCTTACCTTTCTCCCCCTTGTCAATACTGCAGCTCTTGTTGCTTACAAGTAGCTCCTCCGGCTGTTGCAGCTTGTAACTAGTCAGAAAATTTAATTTCTCAAGAAGCGCTCCCCCCCATAGTACTGCACACAAGCAGCTTGTCAGAGACTGAGCCAGTGATCAGTCCGGTAGCCTTTACCTGTCATTTTTTTGTGATGACCCACTAAGCAATGAAAGAGGAGGTGGTGCTCTGTCTTACAGATTGTCAGTGGAAGTTGACTAATCATAGTGTGGAACGGTCAGACAATGGACCCTGTACTTCCCAACACCTTAATTTCATTTGATAGACAATATAATAAGTGAACACTATCTATGAAATATCTGGTCTTACTCCTGAAAAATCACTCCAAATTACCAATCAGAAGATCTCTCTCTTCAAGAAGTGGAGATGCGTCTTCTTTATATCTCTACAAGAAGTGAAGAGGGTTTTTGTCTCTCTACATAAAATAATGGTGGGTCTTTGTCTCTCTACAGGAAGTAAGGGTGGGTCTCTGTCTCTCTACAGGAAGTAAGGGTGGGTCTCTGTCTCTCTACAGGAAGTAAGGGTGGGTCTTTTTCTCTTTACAAGAAGTAAGGGTGGGTATTTTTCTCTCTACGTGAAGTGTGAGTAAATGTCTCACTACAGAAAGTGAGGTTGAGCCATTGTCTCTTCAGGAAGTGAGGTTGAGTCCTTATTTCTCTACAGAAAGTGGAGTTGAGTCATTGTCTCTTTACAGGAAATGAGGTGGAGTCAATGTCTTTCTACACAAAATGAGGTTGAGTCATTGTTTCTTTACAGGAAGTGAGGTTGACTCATTGTCTATCTAGAGAAAGTGAGGTTGAGTATTTGTCTCTCTACAGGAAATGAGGTTGAGTCAATGTCTCTATACAGAAAGTGAGGTTCAGTCATTGTCTCTCTACAGGAAATGAGGTTGAGCCATTGTCTCTACAGGAAGTGAGATTGGGTCATTGTCTCTCTACAAGAAATGATGTTGAGTCATTGTCTCTATACAGAAAGCGAGGTTGAGTATTTGTCTCTCTACAGGAAATGAGGTTGAGTCAATGTCTCTATACAGAAAGTGAGGTTCAGTCATTGTCTCTCTACAGGAAATGAGGTTGAGCCATTGTCTCTACAGGAAGTAAGGTTGACTCATTGTCTCTCTAGAGATAGTGAGGTTGAGTCATTGTCTCTTTACAGGAAGTGAGGTTGAGTCATTGTCTCTTTATCAGAAGTGAGTTTGAGTCATTGTCTCTATACAGAAAGTGAGGTTGAGTCAATGTCTCTCAACAGGAAGTTTGGTCGACTCATTGCCACTCTACAGGAAGTAAGGCTGAACCATTGTCTCTCTACAGGAAGTGAGGTTGGGCATTTGTCTCTACAGGAAGTTAGTTGGGTCTTTATCTCTCTGTAACAAATGTGGACAGTTCTTTGTAGCTCTAGAGGAAGTCTCTGGTCCTTGTTGCTCTAGAAGGGGGTCTTTGCCTCTTTGCTCCTGCTCTCCTGCTGGTCAAATTACATACAGGTATAACAGACATTTAGTCTTTCCAGTTCAAGGCATCCAAGCAACTGAATAATGTCAGGAGCAGTGCAAGCTTGGTCGAGAGGCTAAAAAAGAGTTCTATCACCAATAGCGCTTGCAGAATGCTGATAGAGAGGAACTGCCCTCTAAAAAAATTCCAGCAATTTACCTAATGAGAGAATCGTGACAGCTCCTCCACATAGTAAACTGGCATGTTCACTTTTTATGTCTGAGGGATAACAACGCCAAGACCATGCTTTGTTAAAGGCGTTGTGCGAAACGACCGGGACACTACATTTTTAGCCAGATTACATAGCTCCGCGGTAAAAAGACTAAAGTTGTTCCTAGACCTTTCTACCCAAGAAGCCAAAAAGCCCTACAAGAAGGCAGCAGTATTATAAAGTATACTTGGTGTGTGGGAGACCCTGGTGGAGATTGACATCGGCATCTGGTAGCTCCTAGTTCCCTTCTGATTATATCATCTTATTTTTATCATTAAAGCTGTGATCACTAAACAGGTCTATAGCCCTTATTATTTATGGACCGAGCTAACCTACTTGCTTCGGGTATCTTCTTTTCTTACAAAGTTCACAGCTGTCGTGCTGGGCAAACTACAACTGCCTGCGATCATCCACTATTGATGAAATGCGTTTGCTGGCAGCCACCAGATGTTGGAATCCGTCCAGCAGATAGGCTTCGTGTCTTTACACAAGGATACAGTGTAGCGCTAAGCACAACTCCCCGTGTTCTTCATTTCCATGTTTAGTTACGTAGATTTGGATGTGATAATGCTGGTCTCTGGCTAGATAAATGGCTGAAAGGAGAAAAGATGGCTGTTTTTTAGGCAATCCTTGCATGTGTTGCGCCTGTCGCACAGCCATGAGACATGCAGCCGCGGGGACTCGAACATACTATTTGAGCATGCCGAAGACACTCGGTTAGCACGTTATCCGAGCACGTTCACTCAACACTAGCAGCACATATAAAATATGATTTGCAAATAGCCCGTCCTTGCGGTCAGCATTGGAGCTGTATACACAAAACAGGAGAATTCTTTTATGTGGACTATCTGCAAAGTTGCCTCTTCATGGTTTTTTCATTACAAAAAGTTTGCACTAAAAATGATCATACTCTACATGTCATGAAACACAGGTTGTCCTCCTTTTGGAGATTTTTTTTTGTTGCTGTTTTTACGTACCGTAAATGCATGCATTTGGGGCTGAAATCGATTTGTGCAGTTGGGTTTCATTACAAATTTTGCCTCGTTTGCTCTCTTTTGCTTCTGTGTTGCACCGTCTTGTGCAGGCTGCAGAGCGAATGAAGGAGCTCATTCAGGTTGAATGATGGAAGAGTTTGTAAGTCTTTTATCTTTTTTTGTAGCTTCTCTCAGCTAATTTATGACCACAGGGAAACAAAAATCCTGTAAAAGCCAAACGGTGCAACATTTTTATGAAACCTAAATGCAAAAATTATTTTTAGCCCCAAATACACGAATATCAGAAAAAATAATAATAATTGTTCCCATTGATAAACAACCTCTTGAAGTATTTTAGATATTTTTTGTGTCTCACTCAAGAGGATCAGCTTAGGCTGGTTTCATATTAGCGTTTTTTAGCGCAGCGCATCGTGCGCATCCATGCGCATGCGCCCCTATGTTTAACATGGTGGGCGCATGGTCTAGCGTTTGCACGCGTTCGTATGCGCTTTCGCGCGCATGCGATTTTTTGTATTGTGCGACTAGGCGCACCAGACGCAACCTGTTGCATTTTTGGGTGCATCCAACTGTGTAAAAAAAACCCGCTTGTGCATGGAATGCGACAAACTAACACATTACAGTCTATGGGAACACAGGCATGCACATGGACATGCGCACGCCTGCGTTTAAAATCGCATGCGTTTTAAGAGTTAACATGGCTAGAAACTGGTTAAAACGCATGCGCCTAAAAAACGCAATCGCATGCAAAACACATGATGCGTTCTTTGCATGCGTTTCTATTGCACACGAAGCGCAGCGCTGAAAAACGCTAATGTGAAAGTAGCCTTAGTACAAAAGGGTGTAGCTTAAATTTGACACCATCCATCAAATCTGCTCTGAAATATTAGCACAAAATATTGACGTAAAGTAATGCCAAACCATTTTGTATTTCTGCTTTTTCCTACTCTTCCTCTAAGAGCCATAACTTTTTTTAATTTTTCCATTAACATAGAGCCATAAGAAGGCTTGTGTTCTGTAGGACGAGTCATAGTTTTAAATGACTCCATTCATTAAAAAAAAAAGAAAAAAAAAATCCATGTGGTGTGAAACTAAAAGTGACCTGATAGTTATTTTTATTTCGGTTTTGTGTAGAGCTGTCAGTTTTGTTGGAACAATTTTGGGGCACATACAAGGATTTTATTGTTTCATATTGCATTTTTGAACGGAGGTGGGGTGGTAGAAGAACAATAAATCTAGTATCTCAGTGTCCTCTATTTGCACAATTGATTGGTATTTTTTTTCATAGATCGCCCTTTCACATGGCCGTGCAGAACAAGTTTATTTTTTTTATTTCCTTATTTTTTTGATTGGAAAAAAAATGCGTTATTCAAGTTTATAATATATATTGTTTCACTTTTCACAGATTTTCTTAAGGGGATTTGAATTTTCAGTAATTTGCACGCTTGTACTACGTAATTCCTCAGTATATAGTGAAGATCACGATCTTCTATGAAGCTCAGCCACAGGCTGAGCTTCATAGGATTACAGAGATGGTGGCAACAGTAGCCGTCAGTAGATACCTTTAATCAATTTTGCACCGGAGTACTATTTTGTAATGAAAAATGATGAAAATTCATATTTGGGACTTCAAGTCTGACCCAAGTAGAGTTTACATTGAAAAACACCTGCTAAAACTAAAAGTTCTAGATGTGCAGGGTTTCCATAAGCAACTATGTATGAACATATCTTCTCAAAAATAATCAAAACTAAAGAAATGAAAGTCTCTGGGACCTAGATATCCATGATCTGATTGGAAAGGGGTTAATTGAATGTGGAACTGCTCAGAAAAAAGGACAGTTTCATACGACTTAGGCTACTTTCAGACTTGCGTTCTGAGGCACAGCGCACGAACCGTGTTGCATTTTTGTGCGCTCGGCGCAGAGCCAAAAGGGCGCAATCGCCGGCAAAATCATACCAAGCGCACGGCCAGCGTACCCAACGCTAAATATAGGGTACGCTGGTCGCATGCAGCGTCATGTGCCCATAGGAGGAGCTGACCGGAGGAGGTGTGGCCGGGGGCGGAGCTTAGCAGCGGCCCTGCGCTGCGCCTCAGAACGCTAGTCTGAAACTAGCCTAACACTTATGGTCCATGTATGGGGCGTTCATTGGTTTCCTTACCCAAACTCAACACCATCACAGTCATATAGTAGGTTGTTGATTTCGGGTCTGGAGACTCACAGTTCATTCTAATTTTGTGGTTACTGATCGGACCGTGAATGTTGCATATGTGAAACCGGCCACAATCTAAAAAACACAACCATCACAGTGGTCTGCTGATGGTTCACCTCTTGGGGCCCGAGATGATCATCTGTTACGAAAGGGTTTAGTTTCTTCCACCTTTACATTATTGCTTGTGAGAGAGTAAACTATTACACGCCGGTCGGGCGGATGAATTTTTGACCATGTAATACAATAGATGGATGGGCCAGGTTCACCAGAGCGGGAGCTGCACTCCAACTTGCTCAAAGAGTTGGCTTTCAAGCTCTCCATCTATGAAGTCTACTCGACCTATCCACATGGGGAGGTGATGCCCTAATGACACAATGCCTATGGAATATCATCCATACAGTAAATTTCATTGGACGGGAATCACATATGCTGTCTCGATGATTTTTTTTGGTGCAGTTTTTAAAGCATGGCCAGGAATGGGAAGGACAAGGGAATACCATTTTCTTTTTGATGGATCCAATACTGACTATGGTTAAAAAAAAATTTCCAGATCATCCATCCCTGGCAGAGTCTTCAGGACTAACCTAGTCTGAAAGGCAACGTCTTCAGGTACTGCCCATCTACTGTAAGTGTATAGCCATCACGGCTCAGCATCCAAATTAGAAAACTGTTCTTCTGCCTTTCTTTGGGACATAAGCAACATTTTTAATAACTAAGCACCTTCGTAAGAGATGGGTTAAATTATATTACTGCTGATCTGCAACATCTTGCACCTACGAGATCTTAGCACTGAGCCACCATAGCAGACATCTGTCTCACATTAACTAGAGAGACAATTAACACATTTCTTGTCACAGGGTTGTAGCACATTTTTGTGCTACATTGTCATTCTCGATTTAACCCATTCCTCTTTACCATACAATTACATTGTGACTGATGATCAGTTTTGTTTTTTAACTTCCAGTTGGGGAACACAAGGGGATTTCAGTACCACACATGCCCTGCCTGCCGTCAAGGTCAAGCTCTTCACCGAAAGCACTGGGGTTCTCGCACTGGAAGATAAAGAACTTGGACGGGTGAGACCTTGGCCGGACACCTGTTGATACCGATGCAAAAATTCTTGACATCTAAGGATAATCATTATGCATGACTAGTACATAGAAACCAATACATAGACTAGTGATGGCAGAAGACCTAAAAGTCTACATAGTCGACTCTTTTTTCTCAATATTGTTTTGAAAGCCATCTTTTTAGAAAGTTCAGTTTTACTCCTGTAGTCCGCAGTTGATTAAGTCTGTCCATGTGCCTTGTTGGATAGGAGAAAATTTGCACCCCCTTTTTCCAGGGAGTATAGCGTGGGCATATTAGTCACCCTATGCCGGCCTGATGGTCTCCACAAGTAGAAACCATAACTCATAGAGTTCTGTCAAAAGTTTTTCACCCAGCTAAGGCTGGTTTCACATTTGCGTTTTTTAGCGCTGGAAAAAAACGCTAACCTGCGCATGCGTTTTTTCCCCTATCTTTAACATGGGTGCGCATACTTGCGCGCTTGTAAGCGCATGTATGCGATTTTCATGCGCTGCGTTTTTTTGGGGTGTGCGATTGGATTTTCCAGACGCATCATGTTGCATTTTTTGGCCCTGCAAAAAAGCGCATGCGCACATATGCGCACGTTTTGCGCTAAAAAGGGCCATTATAGCCTATGGATGCGCATATGTGCGCACTGGCATGCTCATGTAAGCGTTTTTTTGCATATGCATTTTTTTTTTTTAAACATGGAATTTAGGGGTTTGAGTTAGAGTTAGGGTTAGTTAAGGGGGTTTAGGGTTAGGGTTAGGGTCAGGGTCAGGGTTAGGGTTGGGTTTTGGGTCAGGGTTAGGGTTTAGTATGGTTTGGTTAAGGGTTAGGGTCAGGGTTAGGGTCAGGATTAGGGTTAAGTATGGTTTTGTTAAGGGTTAGGGTCAGGGTTAGGGTTAGGGTTAGGGTTAGGGTCAGGGTTAGGGTTAGGGTTAGGGTCAGGGTTAGGGTTAGGGTCAGGGTTAGGGTTAAGTATGGTTTTGTTAAGGATTAGGGTCAGGGTTAGGGTCAGGATTAGGGTTAAGTATGGTTTTGTTAAGGGTTAGGGTCAGGGTTAGGGTTAGGGTCAGGGTTAGGGTTAGGGTTAGGGTCAGGGTTAGGGTTAGGGTCAGGGTTAGGGTTAAGTATGGTTTTGTTAAGGATTAGGGTCAGGGTTAGGGTCAGGATTAGGGTTAAGTATGGTTTTGTTAAGGGTTAGGGTCAGGGTTAGGGTTAGGGTTAGGGTTAGGGTTAGGGTCAGGGTTAGGGTTAGGGTTAGGGTTAGGGTTAGGGTTAGGGTTAGGGTCAGGGTCAGGGTTAGGGTTAAGTATGGTTTTGTTAAGGGTTAGGGTCAGGGTTAGGGTTAGGGTTAGGGTCAGGGTTAGGGTTAGGGTTAGGGTCAGGGTTAGGGTTAGGGTTAGGGTTAGGGTTAGGGTTAGGGTCAGGGTTAGGGTCAGGGTTAGGGTTAGGGTCAGGGTTAGGGTTAGGGTTAGGGTTAGTTAGGGTTTAGGGTTTGGGTTAGGGTTAAGTATGATTTGGTTAAGGGTTAGGGTCAGGGTTAGGGTTAGGGTTAGGGTCAGGGTTAGGGTTAGGGTTAGGGTCAGGGTTAGGGTTAGTAAAGTCATGGTTTGGGTAGTGTGAGGGGCCACCTAAAAATGTTGGAAAAAAACGCAAACGCGGTAAAAACGCGCTAAAAACGCATACAAACGCATAAAAACGCTGCGTTTTTTTCATGCATGCTCATAAAAATGCTTGAAAAAAACGCAGCAGTTGTATGCTTATGTATGCGTTTTTTCAATGCGTTTTTTTGCGGGAAAAACGCGCTGCAAAAAAAAGCAAGTGTGAAACTAGCCTAACCCAATGGCAAGTATCAAAATCCCAGGAATAGGTGTCTGGAGAAGAACATTTTGGTTTGGATAAAGTGGCAAGACTTGATATAAGTTGGCCTTGACTTCTAGGGTATCTGCTTCCAATATGTAGCACTAGAAAGCCAGATTTCTTGGATGAGAGCTGATTTTCATACTTTTACTCTGGCTTTTAGGCTGTGTACCCACGTAAGCGATTTTTTTTGCTTTTTTAAGCGTTTTCCCCTGCAAAAACGCTTAAAAAAACGCTTACAAGAGGCATCCCATTCTTTTTAATGAATTCCGCAATTTTTGTGCACATGATGCGTTTTTTTCCGTGAAAAAAGCGCATCACGGAAAAAAACACAACATGTTCATTAATTTCGCGAAAAAAAACACATTTCTAACTATACTCTATGAGCATGTAGATGCTCCTATAAAAAACGCTTAAAAAAACGCACAATAATCACACAAAAAACTCGCGCTTTTCCTGGGAAGGAGGCCGTTTTTTCTGCATACGTGGGTACATAAAAGGGAAGCTATTACTGAACTATTTTTAAATCATAATTTTGTGTTACATGTATTTTTATTTCATTTTGGGGGGGCAATGATGTTTTATTTATATATCACGTTCTTACCTAAAATACAAAATGAGTAATCTTGCAATTTTCACACTGGCCACTCTAGCTTTTTTAGATTTATACTGTCTTTTTAAGAAGAGTTTTCAGCATCTGCCTTATCATCAGAGGCAGGATTACAGTAACAGGTAAACATCTCTATACACAGCTGATAACACAGTATCCACCAATCACAGTAGACGATGTCACAGCGGACCCTGCTCCTCATTCCCTCCCCAAGGACCTTTGCACATGCTCATTAGGTGCATCAATACCAAAGGTAATGTCGGAATCAGTACATTGCAGCTAATGTACATGTGAATTTCCTGAAACAACAAGTTAGAGTCTAAAAAAAAACCCCAGTGACCGGTGTGAAAATTGCAAGATTTTTTTTACTTTGAATATAGATTGTGATATGGGAAAAAAAAACACTGAGCACTTAACACAATAATCTGATTCAAAAAATAGGTCATTTTCTGATGATAGCTGATAGTAAGTTCCCAATCCTCTATGCATAACACAAAAAATACCTTTTATTATCCCCCTATACTGGGTGATCCGCTTTGATGGGCATCGCTGGTCTTGATCCTGCGCCTCCTCTCTTGGCACATTCGTCATCCTCCTGCTTACTTCATGCGGATGAGTCATCCACACAGTGTCCCCCATCGCACTCCTGCACAGGCGTACTGTAATGTGCATGTGCCAGTTTTACTTCTATTTCATTTGTGCTCTTTGGCCTCTCCCAGTGCATGTGCATTACTCAGTAGGACAGAGAGAAGTGCGCCTGCGCAGTTGCTCAATGAAGGACGCTGTCTGGAAAACGTAGGGAAGGAGGACAGCAATAGTAAGAAGAGAGGAGGCGCCTGATCAAGACCAGCAACGCCCATCGGATGACACCACATGGCGGGATAATAAAAGAGGTTTTTTTGCTATACAGTGGGGGACTGGGGACTTACATACAGCTTACTAGAACACTGCAAAAGCGGCCATAAAAGGTGGCGGCCACACCTTCTATTGGGAAAACCTGTTGACAGGTTCCCTTTAAGTCTACCTATGTCAACTTGGTGGTCTCCAACAAGGAGAAGCAATACATCAGCACTCCTAAAAAATATTATTAGAAACGATAGCGGGTAATTCTTACTTGGGGATGTTCTCTATTAGTCAAAGTCAGAATGCATCTTCCATAGGAGTAACCTGCGCTAAGCAAGTAGGAAAGGACGCCAAACAGGCACACATGCAGCATGCCTAATGTTTGTCGCTTGTTGCGTCCGTATGGGTAAAAGTTGCCAAAAACAAATAATACATTTGCCTCAATTTTTTTTAATCAATTTGCAATAATATTTTGTCGCATTTTGCTTCCACCCAATGATGCTATGATACTTGTATATTTTGAAGGTTGTGCTGCACCCAACACCCAACAGTCCCAAACAGTCGGAGTTTCATAAAATGACAGTGTCAAAAAACTGCCCCGATCACGACCTGAAGATCAAACTAGCAGTCCGAATGGATAAACCGCAGAACATGAAGCATTGTGGGTAAGTCAGAACTACACTAACTCACTAAACCTACTGATAACGACCTCAATATTGATGACCTGCTGTAGGATTGCGGCTGAGCTGCAAGAAAGGGAACGGACTGTAGAAAATAGTGGCGCTGTTCCCGGAAAACAAAGAACTTGGCAATAATTTCAAAGAAGTTTTCAGGGCTATGGAAGCATTGACTTATCCTTAGGACAGGAGGTCAATATTTAATTACGTGGGGTGCTAGCTCTCAGCTGACAGCACGTGCTGTGTACCCTTCATTCTTTATTGGGCACAGCGCCATACTTTTGGCAGTGGATGTGCCTGGTATTACAGCTGTAAGCAATGAATGGGACTAGTCTGCGATATCAGGCACTGCCACATCCAAAAACGAAGGAATAGAGCCACTTGATTGAGCGCCATTACGAGTTTTAATTTAGTATGTTTAACGCCTTTTATGTATTTACTATCATTTTTTGTTATTAATATTTCTCATTTTTATAGTTTATTGTCACTTTTATTATTTAAAATTTGAATGTGTTTTTTAGCACTTTTTAATGTATTTATTTATTATTTTGTTATTATTTTTCTTTCATATTTTATATTGCTATTTTATTATTTTAGGTTTGATTGTTATTTTTAGCATTTTTTATGTATTTATTTATTACTTTTTGCTATCAGGTTAAATATTTTAATATTTTATTGTTATTTTTATCAGTTTAGATTTCATTGATATTTGTGTATCAACTACTGAGGACTCTCAATCCTGAATATTGATATTTGTAGCATTTTTGTATGTATTTTATTTGTTATATTTTTTCTTATTTTTATATTTTATTGTTATTTTTATTATTTTAGATTTGACTGTTACTTTTAGCATTTTTTCATTTCTGTTTATTATTTTTTGTTATTATTTTTCTTATTTTTATACTTTATTGTTATTTTCATTATTTTAGATTTGGCTGCTATTTTTATCATTTTTTATGTATTAATTATTTTTTTTTCATATTATTTTTATTATTTTTGGTTTGATTGTTACTCTTAGCATTTTTTATGTATTTATTATTATTATTATTATTATTATTACTACTTATTACCTGCTACTCCTGCACTTCTCAGGTCTCATTATGCTATAACAAAGGACTTTCAGGCTATGTTCACACGTAGCGTAACTCTCGCGGAAATTACCGTGAGAATTCCATTCTGCGGGAAAATAGCATTTTAAATTCCCGCGATTTTCCCTCGGAAAAACTAGCATTTTGCAAGCGTAATTAGCTTGCAGAATTGCTAGCGTTTTCCAAGCGATCTGTAGCATCGCTTGGAGAACTGATTGACAGGTTGGTCACACTCGTCAAACATAGTGTTTGACGAGTGTGACCAACTTTTTACTATAGAAGCTGCCTATGCGGCATCAATAGTAAAAGATAGGATGTAAAAAATAATTGTAAAAAAATATATATTGTTATTCTCACCTTCCGGCGTCCCGCGCAGCCTTCCCGCCTCTCTCCACGATCCTGGTCCCAGTAATCCTTTGTGAGAATTACCGCGATGACGTCCGTTCTCGCGGGATAGCGACGTCTCGCGGTCATACGCGATGACGTCGCGTGAATGACGCGAGACTTCGCGATCCCGCGAGAACGGACGTCATCGCTCGCAAAGGCTTACTGGGACCGGGAGCGTGGAGAGAGGCGGGAAGGCTGCGCGGGACGCCGGAAGGTGAGAATAACAATATTTTTTATTTTTAATTCTATTTTTTAAGGGATATGGTACCCAAAGCCCAGAGGACAGTCTCCTCTCCTCCGGACCGTGGGTACCATCCGCAAATGTTCTGCTTACTTTTCTCATGGTGTGCACAGCCACATGCGGAAAGTAAGCAGAACAATGCATTCCTATGGGTGCGGGATCGCCGCGATTCCGCTAAATTAATGAGCATGCTGCGTTTTTTACCGTGCAGCGATTCCGCCGTGATAAAAGCCGCAGCATTAGCACAGCATTGCGGAATCCCATAGGATTGCATGGGATGCTTATTTTTCGTGGCAAAATCGCGAAAAAACCGCCACGTGTGAACATAGCCTAATACTGTTCTTTTATTGAGTTCTGCTACAATTAGGTTACATTTAAAATCATTTTTTATTACGAGACCCCCAATGGATGTCATGTCCCCCCCGAGAACCATTACCAGAATGAATCACCGAATGCTCCCATTATCATTACTAGACCCTGTAGACAAGTCATCCCTGAAACCAGTGATCTGAGGTCTGTGCTCCATCAGTGATTGGAAGTGAAAGTGTCCGGTCCATAGGCATCACCTTAGGAGGCCTGACCGCGGTGGATCTGAACAGATGGGACTTTGCCTCATTTGTCCTTAACATGAAATCAATCTGAGAAATGCAGAACAGAATGTGATATAAAAATAGCACAAAGCACCGCGACAAACTCATCAGCCGCATCCCGTAGTCACCGAATCCATTTTCTAACACGAATCTATTGATTCTATTACGTGTTTTCTCACTGTGGACGATGGAGCGATTTGCTTTATACATTTTTCCTTTTATTACTGTCATTTAATAATAAAACTAGAATTCTTATAAATAAAAGAGTAAAACTACTTTCTGAAAACTCTTTGCATAAAATGGCGATCAGTATTAAATATTATTATAAATAATAATAATATTAAATACTCTTAAATATAAGTGCTTCAAGTAGAATTGATCTTAACCCCCTAATAAGAGTGTTTTGATTCTAAATTACCAGACTCTTTTTTTCTCTGTATTTTGTTTTTTATTATTAATTGGGCTATTAATTTTGGAACTCTTTTTTTTTTTCACGTTTCATAGGGCAGAGTTTATTTAGCAACTTTTGAAAGTTTAACAACTTTTCAAAAGTTATGTTTTAGTTATTTTTATTAGTGCTTATGTGCACATAATGAAAAAAAAAATGATATACACTACCGTTCAAAAGTTTAGGGTCACTTAGAAATGTCTTTATTTTTCAAAGAAAAGCACAGTTTTTTCCAATGAAGCTAACATTATATGATTCAGAAATACACTCTATACATTGTTAATGTGGTAAATGACTATTCTAGCTGCAAACGTCTGGTTTGTAATGCAATATGTTTATAGGTGTATAGAGGCCCATTTCCAACAACCATCACTCCAGTGTTCTTATGGTACTTTGTGTTTGCTAACTGTGTAAGAAGGCTAATGGATGGTTAGAATACCCTGGAAAACCCTTGTGCAAGTATGATAGCACAGCTGAAAACAGTTTGGCTGATTAGAGAAGCTATAAACCTGACCTTCCTTTGAGCTAGTTGAGAATCTGGAGCATTACATTTGTTGGTTCCATTAAACTCTCAAAATGGCCATTAAAAAAGAACTTTCATGTGAAACTCGACAGTCTATTCTTGTTCTTAGAAATGAAGGCTATTCCATGCGAGAAATTGCCAAGAAATTGAAGATTTCCTACAACGGTGTGTACTACTCCCTTTAGAGGAGAGCACAAACAGGCTCTAGCCAGAGTAGAAAGAGAAGTGGGAGGCCCCGCTGCACAACTGAGCAACAAGACAAGTACATTAGAGTCTGTAGTTTGAGAAATTGACGCCTCACAGGTCCTCAACTGGCAGCTTCATTAAATAGTACACGCAAAACTCCCGTGTCAACGTCTACAGTGAAGATGCGACTCCGGGATGTTGGCCTTCAGGGCAGAGTGGCAAATAAAAAGCGATATCTGAGACTGGCTAATAAAAGGAAAAGATTAATATGGGCAAAAGAACACAGACATTGGACAGAGGAAGATTGGAAAAAAGTGTTATGGACAGACGAATCCAAGTTTGAGGTGTTTGGATCACACAGAAGAACATTTATGAGACGCAGAACAACTGAAAAGATGTTGGAAGAGTGCCTGACGCCATCTGTCAAGCATGGTGGAGGTAATGTGATGGTCTGGGGTTGCTTTGGTGCTGGTAAAGTGGGAGATTTGTACAAGGTAAAAGGTATTTTGAATAAGGAAGGCTATCACTCCATTTTGCAGCACCATGCCATACCCTGTGGACAGCGCTTGATTGGAGCCAATTTCATCCTACAACAGGACAATGACCCAAAGCACACCTCCAAATTATGCAAGAACTATTTAGGGAAGAAGCAGGCAGCTGGGATTCTATCTGTAATGGAGTGGCCAGCGCAGTCACCAGATCTCAACCCCATTGAGATTTTGTGGGAGCAGCTGGACCGTATGGTACGCAAAAAGTGCCCATCAAGCCAAACCAACTTGTGGGAGGGGCTTCTGGAAGCATGGGGTGAAATTTCTCCAGATTACCTCAGCAAATTAACTGCTAGAATGCCAAAGGCCTGCAATTCTGTAATTGCTGCAAACAGAGCATTCTTTGACGAAAGCAAAGTTTGAAGGAGAAAATTATTATTTCAAATAAAAATCTTTTTTTCGAACCTTGTCAATGTCTGGACTAGATTTTAAATTCATTTGGCAACTCATTTGATTAATAAAAGTATAAGTTTCCATGGAAAACACAAAATTGTCTGGGTGACCCCAACCTTTTGAACGGTAGTATATATATATATATATATAATTATTATTATTATTATTATTATTATTATTATTATTAAAAAATGTGTGGTCCTTTATTCTTTTAACACAAAATGCCTCTTTAGAGAATGATCTACTCTTTATATCAGGTCTTTATTTTAAAAGTTTTTTTTATATCATTATCTAAATTTAAAAAAGTATATGCTGTATATGTTTCAATTCTCACAATTGCCACAAAAATATGATATTAGACTTCCAATGTAAGGAGATTAACATATTGCTTACGTTCCCCCTTGAAGAACAAGTGTAATGTTATATTGTGTAATTGGAATTCTGATATGTGTTAATGATGTATGTAATGTGCGTTACTCAATGATAGGGAGAGTTAAGGATTGGGACTAGCCCAGAGTGGGAGAGGCTAAAGTGAAGGGACAGAGACAGTTTCCTGTCAGAACGTTAGCTAGGACCCAGTGTGTGTAGAAAGCAGACCTAAGGTCTGAACTGAACAGTTCTGCGTGACGTGGGGTCCCTAAATGTGAGAGGAGACTGTGATGGGGCATAGTGAGATTCTAGCAGAAAGGAGAGAAGTGACTGAAAGTCAGAGATGGGTCCCAGGACAGGACACGTAGCAGTATGGCCCAGAGTTTATAATGGGCTAAGATGGGATAGAGTACCTGGCAGGAATGCCAGAGCGACAGAGAAGTTAAGTAACGGCCATACTAGCATTATTGTTCCCTTGTGGGTAAAAAAAGACGCGCCACCGCAGGTTGAGAATAGGACTCTCGCTAACTGGACGATAGTACTGAGCTGGGTTGTGGTGAAGTAGAGTGAAGCGGAGAAGATAGAAGACAGGTGAGTAAAGAGAAAGGAGCAGAGACGTTGTGTGAAGAATGCTCCAAATCATGAAAGGAACGTTCATAAAGCTGTGTACCTGCTCTTCATAATTCCCACAAAGTTATCGTTAAGTAAAGAGTTTACTTTCGACTGGTGGCCTCCTTCATTGAAGTCCTCAACATTTAGTCCTGGCAAACCAAAGTCATCGGTAGCATGCCGCCTGCAAAAGCGTAGAGCGCCCCCTTAACACATGTCCACACACCCAACCAGGACTCTCGCCTTCACGCAACATGCCGGTGTGTAAGAGATGAGTACCTCGCCCACAGCTACCACCCCGCACCACGTTACACTAATATTCCTGTTCTTCACAAATAAAATAAAAAATAATGCATGTCAAATATATTTGGGAACCAGCCCTGAGATGACCCTGAGATGAGATTGCGTTATAGCCCAGAGCTGCATTCACATCTTTGTTGGCCATCGGAAGCAATCAGCAAACTTGTTGACGCTCTCCGATGATGGCTTAAAGAATGCAGTGGGAAAGATGGATGAAGGTGGCACTGTTTCTGGGGAAAAAAAGCGGAACTTTCTCTAATCTGGTACAAATCCTTTTAAGAATTTTTTCTTTTTCAAACTATTGAGTCCGACCTACATTATTATTTTTTCTTCTGCACAATAACTGAGCCAAAGTGTTGGTTGTTTGGTTCTTTGCCTTCCATAAAGCTTCACACTATCTCACATGTGATCACCTTCATATTTGTTGATTTTGCTTTCTTTGAATGTTTTCCCAGGTATTTATGGGCTATTGGTAAAAATGTGTGGAAGAGATGGAAAAAGCGATTTTTCGTCTTGGTCCAGGTAATTTTTCTTTTTTTCACATTTATTTTATGCAGTTGTATCATTATGTTACATTCTACAGACGGATCGCTTGCGTGCATGCGTCGTTTACTTAAGTGCAACCTTGTTATTTCCGTGCACTTGCCTGTTTGTATTATCTTCGGTTAGAATTAAAAGGTATGTAGACTTTTTCAAAGCGCTGTTTGATTGTCCTATAGGTCTCATATAAAAAATAGGAGAAAAGTGGAGAGATGGATCTTTGCTGTGCTGACGAAGACAACGATGGATTATGCCGGTGGGTAGGTGGAAGTATTCAGGAGGCAAAAATAGTAGGGAGCATTTTTTGTCAACGCGTTTCGAAGCTCATAGACTTCTTCATCACGATAAACTACAGGGCCAAAAACAGTAGAGATAGGCATAAATAGACAATGCTGTCAATTAAAGGCGCCCACCCGACACACGAGGTGTCATGTGACCAAACAAATGTCAGTTTGAATAAGGCTTGTTGGTAAGAAGTAAAATATCTCACAACATACTTCTCTCCAACATAAAATTACATTCATCAGTTCTACTCCGCCTGTTGACGCATGCACACTTTTTTCCTACTACATATGGACATTTTTTATTTTAGTCAAAGATACTGTATAAGAATGATGTCTTTTTAGTAAATGTTGTTCCCAAATTTATATTGTCCAGCAGATTATGAGATATTTGACTTCTTGCTGACAAACCTTATTAAAACTGACATCTGTCAGATCAACAGCTTGTGTGTCAGGTTGGCGCCTTTATTTGAAAGACTTGTCAATTTAAAGATGCATTCCTTCTCCTCCTCCCATCAAAGTTTTTATCCTCTTAATATATTGCAGTCATCATATCATACAGCACTGTGTACTTACAATTGCTCATGTTACCTTTCTACCCAGCTAATTCTTCTCTTTT
Source organism: Dendrobates tinctorius (assembly GCF_039654945.1). Lineage (NCBI taxonomy): Eukaryota > Metazoa > Chordata > Amphibia > Anura > Dendrobatidae > Dendrobates > Dendrobates tinctorius. The sequence goes on from NW_027361695.1 coordinate 12,997,238, forward strand.
CCATTAGGTCTATGACATCACGTGATTAAAAACTGACTAGATGAATCCTTCTAAGCTCTATGTAGAAACAGGAGGTAAATTATATCTGCACAAGTTAGGATTCACTGCAAAAGTCCTTGGCAGGGGGAAGAGGGATCAGCTGGGTCAGGAGTTGAAGAGGAGAATGATAAATGCAGGGAAAAGAGACTTCCAGTTTCTGCATAGAGAAGAGAAAAGAGAACAATTATCTGGGTAGAAAGGCAAAATGAGCAATTGTAAGTGAACAGTGCTATATAATATGATTGCAATATACCGTATTTTTCGGACCATAAGACGCACTTTTTTCCCCCAAAATTTTTGGGGAAAGTGGGGGGTGCATCTTATGGTCGCAATATACTAACCTCCGATCATGGCTGGAGGCTGGTGCGAGTGCCGCAGGGCTCTGTAGTGCGGTGGTGGCAGCAGGCTGTGCTCCGGTGCAGGGGTAGCGGCTCTCTGTGCTCCGGTGCAGGGGCGACGGCTCCGCCGCATTTCCTCCAAGTCCGGAGGCCCCCGCACATCCCTTGCTGGCCGCCGCCATGTTGCGGTGGCCTCCGGGAACATGGACGCCGGGAAGATGGCCGCCGGTCCGGGGACGGCGCATGCGCAGGATCAGATCTCGTCCCGAGATCTCGGGGGACGAGATACAAATTTTGGCAACGAGATCTCGTCCCCCGAGATCTCGGGACGAGATCTGAACCTGCGCATGCGCCAGACTGGCGGCCATCTTCCCGGCGTCTATGTTCCCGGAGGCAACCGTAACATGGCGGCGGCCAGCAAGGGATGTGCGGGGGCCTCTGGGCTTGGAGGAAATGCCGGCGGAGTCGTCGCCCCTGCACTGGAGCACAGAGAGCCGCCACCCTCACCCCACAAAGCCCACCTGCTCCAGCCCCAGCACAGCTGCTCCAGCCCCAACTCAGCAGCCCCAGCCAAGCTGCCCCAGCCCACCTGCCCCAGCCCCACCCCAGCTGCCCCAGCCCACCTGCCCCAGCCCCAGCACAGCTACCCCAGCACAGCCCACCTGCCCCAGCACAGCCCAGCCCAGCTGCCCCAGGACAACCAACCTGCCCCAGCACAGAGCCGCCACCGCACGAGCCTGGACCACTGAATGACCCCTGTGACCACTCCTCCACCTGTGCCGGATCCCTTCCCAGGTAAGCGGAATTCGGACTGTAAGACGGACCCCATTTGACACATTATTATTTTTTTCCCTATTTTCCTTCTGAAAATTGGGGTGCGTCTTATGGTCCGGTGCATCTTATAGTCCTAAAAATACGGTATTAAGAGGATAAAAACTTTGATGGGAGAAGTAGGAGGAGGAAAGCTTCTTTAAGCCTGTATATCCTGTTCTTAGCAATATGGTTTGGCCTGATGAAGAAGTCTATGAACTTCGAAATGCGTTGGCAATAAAAAAAATGCTACCTACTATATTTGCGTCCTGGACACTTCCTGCATTTAATGCGGCATAATCCATTGGTGTCTTCGGCATTGCACCAAAGTTCCATCTCTCCACTTTTCTCCTATTGGACATCCCATCTTTGATCTGCAGCAGGCGTATTTTTCTGAGCTTGTACAGTGTTGCGACTTACACAACCTACCGGGTGAGCACATCCCTGCCTTCCTTCTTACCAGATAAGACCCTATATTGTGCTACTGTTTTCCAGTGTTTCCTTTGCATAAAATAAAAATTAAGCAACTTTGACAAATTAGCAAATACATCGTTTAGCGATGTATCATACCTGAAGAAGGCTCCTCTCAGCCGAAACGCGTTGTGTTTTAATAGTTTTTATTGTCTTCTAATGGCTGTTATAAATCAAGAATAGATTGGGAATCTATTCATGGTAGCAGACTACAAACCATGACTAGTCTGATCTGGTGGTCATACCCTCATCCAACTGCTTATTGATTGAAGAGTCTAAGGGGGATTAACACTACAAGACAATGGTGAACAAGTGTCGTTAGAAACTCTCATTTTGTGAGCATTTTCCGTGTAAGCAGGCTGCCAATCACCCGATGAAAAAGCAAAACGCTATTTCATTGGATGAAACGATCTGTTTGGCACCTTAAAAAAGTAATCGTTCTCGTTGGAGCATTGTCCATTGTAAACAGGACTTGCACCGCCATGAACTGACAGCCTATGTGCGCTTTACACACTGAGGGATCCAGTATAGATCGCTGAGTTTGCATCGTCTGCTTTGATCTGCCTGTGTAAACAAACATTGAAATATCGCCGGTAGTATTGTGCAGCCAGTCGGTACCCTTAGCCATCATATATGCACTGCATGTGTTACACATGCAGGTGGCGCACATGATTCGTGGACCCACTGTGCCACGGACCGGATCTTCCCTGGAGGGGTGTGGCTAAGCAGCTACCTTGGTGTTCACTGGAGCCTCTAGTGGTGAAGTTAGGCTTGTGCGGCAGGTAGCTGCCAAGTGCCACTCCAGGGCAACATCCGGCAGTAGCAGCTGACCCCCACGAGTCTAAGCCACTAATCCAGACTCCTGGACAGGGCAGGATAGGACATCCACTGGAACAAGTTCATACTGTGCAGGCAGGACGGCCACTTGGGACAGGTTCAGACTATGCCGACAGGAGGGCCTCAAAGATTGGTTCAGACTGTGCAGTCCTGGATAGTAGACTGGACGGCCACAGGGACAGATTAGACCCACTGGTCTCAGAAAACAGCTCAGGTACCCCCGAAGCGGTCACAGGAACAAGGGCAAACTATACTCAACTAGTGGGACTCAGGATGCGGGAACAAGTTTAACCTACTAGGGACGGGGGACACCTTGAAGGTGAACACATTACTAAATGCCTCCCAGCTGTTAGATGGGGGCATTTACCATATGCGGCACACTACCCCTCGAAGTGTGGTGTGCACTGTAGCAAGATACAGGAGACGCCGAGGACCGGGACAGTGAGTAAGCCGGCGTCCCTGCACGGAGGGAGAAGAGGACACCGTACAGGGGCGCCGTCAATAGCGGTACAGCATGCAGTTGTTTAAAGAGCAGAGATCACAATTCTGATCCAGGAAGTTGAGATAAAGAGTAATGTGCAGACAATTTAAGAAGGTGTGGACTATATGCTGCAAAGGAATAATACTTTAAAAAAAAAAAGTGTTCATATTTTAATTTTAGCAATTAACAAAATGGAAAGTGAATGAACAAAAGAGAAATCTAAGTCACATTTGGTGACCGCTCTTTGCCTTTACCAGTAGATACACTTGTACTTGTACACAGTTTTTGAGAGAACTCGGCAGGAGGTTTTTCCAGTCATCTTGGGGGACTAACCACAGATCTGCTGTGTATGAGGCTTGTGGAAATCTTTCTGTCTCTTCATGTGATTGCAGACAGACTTGATGACGAGATCAAGGCTCTGTGGGGGCCGGATCATCACTTTTAGGACTCCTGGTTCTCTTTTATACTAAAGATCGCTCTTAATGACATTGGCTGGATGTTTGAGGTCAACGTTCTGCTACGAATAAATTTGGAGCCAATCAGACGCCCCCATGATGGTATTACATGATGGATAAGTACCTGCCTGTATTTCTCAGTATTGAGGACACCACTATTCCTGAAGAAATCCCCAATTTTATGTGCTGAAATTCAGCCCCCAAACCTGCAAGACCGTCCACCATGTGTCACTGTTCCTGTAGACCTTGCGCTAACCAAATGCTTTCTGTTACAGCCAAATACTTCACATTTTGACTACTCGGTCCAGAGCACCTGCTGCAATTTTGGTGGACCAGAGTACCCATGTTTTCGTACATAGTTGAGTCAGATGGCCTTTTTTTCCACAATTTGTCCATGAAGACCATTTCTGGTCAGACTTCTCCATACAGTAGACGTGTGTAGCTGAGTCCTACTGGGTGCTGCCAGTTTTGCGCTAAACGTGTCTTTCATCTGCTGCTGTAAGTTTCCTTGCCCAACCACTAAGCCTACGGTCATCAATGTTGCCCATATTTTGGTGTCCTCAATTTTGAGAAACACAGGCATATATTAATCCATCATGCGACATCATCAAGGGGACGTCTGACTGGCTCCAATTATTCAGCAGCCGGACAATGATCCCAAACCTACATCCAATGTCATTAAGATCTTTCTTCATTGTAAAGAAGAACATGGAGTTCTGAAGCGATAATATGGCCCTGATCTCATCATCATCATCATCGTCATTATCAAATCTGTCTGGAATTAGCTGGTGAGACAGAAGGATTTGTACGCGTGACGTCCACACAAGATCTGTGGTTAGTTCTCCAAGATGTTTGGAACAACCTCCTTCAAAGATTGCGTGCACGTGACAACGTTACCTAGAAATATCAATGCTGCATTTTTTCCACAACTGCCTCAATCTTTTGCACAATAATCACAAATGAATTTTCAGGGTTTGTACAAGATTAAGAAGCAAGTCTGCTTTTCTACAGAAGCAACATTATTCCTGTCCGTCTGTGGTTTTCCGGTATTGCAACTCAGGTGGATTGAGGTGACTGGAACTTTGCTGTGATACTGCACACAGTCTTTGGAGAGGTGGGGCGCTGTTTTTGGAAGAGCGCTGTCATTTGTTTTACAATCCTGTACAAGCGGATGAAACAAAAAGTGATTATTAACATTTAAAGGGCTATTTTTTTTTATCAGTGACCTCAGTGAAGAGTTCACTCGGCTTGTCCTTTCCTACCGTCACAATTTTGTTAGAGGCGTTCATGTAACAGACACGGCCCTGAGCCCCTCGTCTCTGCCGCTGTCGCATTTCAAGCCTAAAAGTATTTGTTATTTGTTATTATGGGGGTGGAGGCATTGAAGCACCTGAGTTCTGAGCGTGACTTCTGACCAGGCAGCTGTCTGCCTCGTTGTAATGTATACATGTGGCTGGAATAAGAACGTGCATCTGGGGGATAGCTCCTAGTATCGTCCTTTCTCTCACACTCTGTGTCTCCAGGCCGAGTTCAATTCACTCATCAAATCCAGAAATAAAACTCAAAATGAACTGGAAACAGAAAATGTTCTCTCAGCTTTGCTGCAGATATCGCAATTGATGACTATATTAGGTAAAGCGGAGATGAGTTTATGTATTAACTAAAAGAAAATCTGTCATTTGCCATAAATAAGTAATTGCTTTATCCGGTGTAAACGGAGCCGTCCTCCTGAATCCGGCGATGTTTTTCTTTTCTTTCTGCGCCTCTCCGTTCCTGAGATATGGCCCCTTCTTCTCTGAATGTAAATCTACTCTTGTTATCCAAGTGGGCGTTGTCCTCGCCTCTTCTCTGTAGGTTTCTGCTTGAGGATCACAACCCTTTTGGCTAACAAGGCAAGATTTATAGGCAGGGAAAATTGGGTCATATCTCAGGAACCGTGAGGCACAGGAACAAAAGAGAAACATCGCCGGATTCAGGAGAACTGCGGCATTTACACCAAGTAAAAAAAATAGATATTTAGAACAAGTGACAAGTTCTCCTTAAAGGGTTAATAATAATGACTTGTGCTTTTGAGATCACTATGATATTAGTAGTTGTATGGCTCCACTGATCTGCTGATTGAAGTGGTTCCATTCTGCTCCAAATGGCACAGCTGTCTACACTGCATTGTTGCCATGAATGCTACCGGTAGAGAGTGAGAAGTTTACGATGGCTAAGAAAACAAAGAAACAAACCATGCTTACTACTAGAACCCACCCTCTGCTCCTGATATCCTGATCGCCAGTGACCTGACCACTGAGGCCACTGATTGGCTGCAGGATAAGGCGGCTGGTGGTCAGGACATCACCACTTCTGATCCGGTGGAGCGTGTCTGAATGGCGGCTCTGGATTGAACGATACGTTTCAGTAGTAAATATGTCTTATTTCTTTTATTCGCCACTCCACCCTCTAAAAGTGAGAAATAAGTGAGCTGAGGACCCTTCTAAAGGAGTTTTCAGAGAGCTGCGAAAAATGTCTGAAATTAAAAAAAAAATGTCCAAAATAATAAAAAAAAACCCTCACTTCTTCAGTCCTCGATGGATCACATGCTCATGCTCTCACCATCTACCACTCTTTGTAGAGAGGTTGCCAGCAATAATGTGATAATAGTGCTGTATCGGTATATGACCACTGCAGCCAATCTCTGGCCACAGTGATCACATAGCACAATTTGTGACATTACTGCTTAGTCCTCCTACGTACTGCAAGTGATCACTGAGGCCTGTGACTGGCTGCATCCGTCACGTTCCAGTACTGTCAACCTGCAAGCAATGAACTGCAAGCAGCTACTGCAGCTTCTGTGCTGGTTTTTACCTTACTTTAGGACGTTTCCAGGGTCTTTTTAGTTTATTTTAACTCTCAGACAACACCTTAAAAGGAATCTGTGACCAGGATTTTGCCACCTTATATGATAGCAGTATCATGTAGCAGCAAAGACCCTAATTCCAGCGTTGTATCACTTACTGGGCTTCCTGCTTTAATTTTGAAAAAAAATCATTGTTGCATTATCAGGAGATTATCACAAGATGAGTAGTAATCCTTCTGCCGTGTAGTCTTCCATATTCATGAGCTCTGTATAACCCCATCTAACCACTGATTGGTGGCTTTCTGCCTATGCACAGTGTACCCAGAAAGTTGACAATCAGTGGTGTGGGCGGGGTTATACAGGACTATGCATTCAGAGTACTGGTAGATCTGCAGCAGAGAAAACAGCTTATAATAAAAACCACAGCAGGCAGCCCAATAAGTGACGCATCAATGGAATCAGGGTATTTACGCCTATATCTTACTGTTCTCAAATATGGCAGCAAAAACCTGGTACCAGATTCTCTTTAAATGAAGATTTAACCACTTTGGACATATAGAAGTACCATGACATTAAGGAGGATCTGGAAGAAGGACCAACCCTCATAGGACATCCATATGGGCATGTAAGTCATAGAAATGTGAATAAAACTATACCTTGGTATGCCATCTTATCTAAGTCTTAGTTCAGGAAAATCCACATTTTTCTTAATATGTAAATCAGCTGTGAAGATCTATGGGCTAGACATAGATCTCTGAGAATTTGGAGAATTTGCCCCAAGGTTATTTTTACATTTAAAGGGGGCTGTACCAGTGTGAGACATGTAATGACTGACAGTCTGCTCTCCTGATCTACATTTAAGGCCACCTTGCATTTAATATAAGCTCTGGAGGCAGATTCTCAGGAAAATCTATGTCCGGCTCATAGATCTTAACAGCTCTTATACATATTTTATACATATTTTTTGTTAAGAAATAAAAATATATATATATTTAAAAATTATTCCTTCTTTCCTTCCTTCCTATTATCCTTCATTCTTTCCCTCCCGCCAACTTCATTCTCTACCTTCTGTCCTTCTTTGCTCACTCCCTCAAACTCTCATACATTCCCTTCTGTTCTTCCTCCCTTCTCTTCTTTCTTCCTCTTTTTTTTGTTCTTTTATCCACAAATTTATTCCCCAAGTTACATCCTACACTCCCTCCCTTCCTTCCTTCCTTCTTTCCTTCCTTCCTTCCTTCCTTCCTTCCTTCCTTCCTTCCTCCCTTTCTTCCTTCCTTCCTCCCTCCCTTCCTTCCTCCTTCCTCCCTTCCTTCCTTTCCTCCTTCCTCCCTTCCTTCCCTCCTTCCTTCCTTCCTTCTTTCCTTCCCTTCCTCCCTCCCTTCCTTCCCTCCTTCCTTCCCTCCTTCCTTCCTTCCTTCCTTCTTCCCTTCCTTCCCTTCCTCCCTCCCTTCCTTCCTTCCTTCCCTCCTTCCTTCCTTCCTTCCTTCCTTCTTTCCTTTCCTTCCTCCCTCCCTTCCTTCCCTCCTTCCTTCCTTCCTTCCTTCCTTCCCTCCTTCCTTCCTTCCTTCCTTCCTTCCTTCTTTCCTTCCTTCCCTTCCTCCCTCCCTTCCTTCCCTCCTTCCTTCCTTCCTTCTTTCCTTCCCTCCCTTCCTCCCTCCCTTCCTTCCTTCCTTCTCCTTCCTTCCTTCTTTTCCTCCTTCCTTCCTTCCTTTCCTCCTTCCTGTTTTACATCAAGGGCATATGTAATGAATGTAATGAAATAAGGAAGAGAATTCCAATATGCAAGAATAAACTTAGGCCCATTCTTTCTTTCTTTCTTTCTTTCTTTCTTTCTTTCTTTCTTTCTTTCTCTCGCTCTTTATTTCTTTCTTTCTCTCTCTCTTTCTCTTTCTTTCTTTCTTTCCTATTGATGACCAAACTGATTGTAATGAAATCAAACAGATGATTCAAAATAGACTTGAATAAACCGCAGACAGCCCAATTCTATAAGCGCCCTAAGGTTTGGTTTGTAATGAAGCAGCAGGTTACACATTTTAAGCATTTTACATATTTTAAAATATTTTAAACAGAAAAACCATGAGCAAAGTAAGTAAAGGGATATATGTTATATAAATCCAACAACATATAAATCCAACATTGATTGAAAAAGTGATTAATACAAATTTGACCAGCAGATGGCAGAAGAAACTCACAGATTGTAATAAAGAACATGAATGTGATACTAAAATCATTGGTATTTTCTGCAAATTGTCTTGTGATGAAGTGCATTCTAATGTTCTTCTATTTATTATCTATCTATTATCTATCTATTATCTATCTATCGATCTATTATCTATCTATCATTTATCTATTATCTATCTATTATCTATCTATTATCTATCTATCTATCTATCTATCTATCTATCTATCTATCTATTATCTATCTATTATCTATCTCTTATCTATCTATTATCATCTATCTATTATCTATCTATCTATCTATCTATCTATCTATCTGTCTGTCTATCATCTATCATCCATTTATCTATCTATCTATCTATCTATCTATTATCTATCTATCTATTATCTATTATCTATCTATCATTTATCTATTCTATCTATTATTTTTCTATCTAGTTATTATTTCTTTGTTCCTTCATTCCTTCATTTTTCTGACTATATAAATCTACCTATCTCTCTATTAGCGTAGCGCTCGCGGTTGCAGAGGTTGTGACGGTGAATGGACCTGTATGAGTGAGGGGGTCTGTTGACCGCATTGCAAACTTCAATTGGATGTGCATTCTCGAACGTACAGACAGCTGACGTGCATTACGGGACAGGTGGGCCGGTGGGTCCGTGCGCTGCAATACATGCTGCCGACCAATTAGAGGCCAGCAGCTGACATCAGTGTGCATGTGCACATATAATATTTTTTTTTCTATGCATTAATATTGAAGTCGTTTGCTTGTTTCCCGGCCTCTTTACACCAACTGAGAAAAATCATGGGAACAGAAGAACAGCAGCACAACTACAGCTCGCACCGGGTGATGTGCTGCTGAGAACAATGATTTTTGATCTGACATAAACAATCCAATCACTCGATGAATATGTAGCATTTTGCTTGTTTAGTATAATACACCTCATAGTCCTCCATATAGTATAATGTGCACCACAGTCCTCCATATTGTAAAATGCACACCCCATAGTCCTCCATATATTAAAATACATTCCTCAGTCCTCCATATAGTATAATACACTCCTCAGTCTTCCATATAGTATAATACACTTTTCAGTCCTCCATATAGTATAATACACTCCTCATAGTGCTCCATATAGTATAAAGCACCACCATAGTCATCCAGTACAATTCACTTCCAATAGTATAATGCACCCGATAGTTCTTCATATAGTATAATGTATTCCCCATAGTCCTCGATACAGTATAATGTAGCCCACATATAGTATAATGCAGCCACCCCATATAGCATAATGCAGCCCCACCATACAATATAATGTAACCCCCATAGAATATAATGCAGCCCCCTCATATAGTATAATGCAGCCCCTCCATAGAATATATGGTAGCCCCCTCATAGGGTATAATGCAGCCCCCCATAGAATATAATGCAGCCCCCCATAGAATATAATGTAGCCCCTCCATAGAATACAATGTATCCCTCCTCATATAGTATAATGCAGTCCCCCATAGACTATAATGTAGCCCCCTCATATAGTATATTGAGGCCCCCCCATACAATGTAATGCAGCCACCCCATAGAATACAATGTAGCCCCCTCATGTAGTATAATGTAGCCTCCTCATAGAGTATGATGCAATCACCCCACATAGAATATAAGTTTAATACAGCCCCATAGAATATAATGTAGCCCCCATAGAATATAATACAGCCCACCTTCCCATAGAATATAATGTACCCCCATAAAATATAACACAGCCCACCTCCCCATAGAATATAATGTACCCCCCATAAAATATAACACAGCCCACCTCCCCATAGAATATAATGTACCCCCCATAAAATATAACACAGCCCACCTCCCCATAGAATATAATGTACCCCCCATAGAATATAACACAGCCCACCTCCCCATAGAATATAATGTACCCCCGTAAAATATAACACAGCCCACCTCCCCATAGAATATAATGTACCCCCATAGAATATAACACAGCCCACCTCCCCATAGAATATAATGTACCCCCATAGAATATAATACAGCCCACCTCCCCATAAAATATAATGCACCCCCATAGAATATAACACAGCCCACCTCCCCATAGAATATAATGTACCCCCCATAGAATATAATACAGCCCACCTCCCCATAAAATATAATGTACCCCCCATAGAATGTAATACAGCCCACCTCTCCGTGGAATATAATATACCCCCATAGAATATAACAGCCCACCTCCCCATAGAATATAATGTACCCTCCATAGAATATAACACAGCCCACCTCCCCATAGAACATAATGTACCCCCATACAATATAACACAGCCCACCTCCCCATAGAATACAATGTACCCCCATGGAATATAATGTAGCCTCCCCCCGAGAATGTCCCCACAGTCCAGTACTCTCTGATATATAAAAAAAAAAATACAATCCTCACCTCTCCTCGTGCCCTGCGCTGTTCCCGACTTGGCTCCGGTCTCAGTGGCTGCAGTCTGCCCGGCACACAGTGGGTACATGAAGTGACGTCATCGTGCACCCGCAGTGTCAGAGGCAGAGGGGAATGATGGGAGAGGGAGCGTCAGCTGACGCTCTCTCCTCCATCATTGCTTTGAACTGTACCGGCATCATATTGTCGCTGGCGGGGAGGAGTTGGCCCTGGTGGCAAACAACTGGCTGGGGGCCCCTGGGGGAGCAGGGGCCCTAGGCAACTGCCTGGTCTGCCTGATGCTAAAGCCTGCCCTGGATGGAAGACATACATACTATGATGGGGGGACATACAACTCTGGCAAAAATTAGGAGATCACTGTACAGTTTTATAAAAATCAGCTTCTCTACATGTCTGACAGCCATTCCATTCCAGTGTCAGTTGAATTCCATCCAGAGTACACCTCATTCTACTTAATGTACTTCTGATTAGGTGATCACCTGAGCCAAATCCTATTTAGCGAAGGAAAGTATAAAAACCCTGCTGTGGTGTTCACAATCCTCTTGCTATAGGACAAGCTGGATGGCAAAACAAGTGCTAGTAATATCCCAAAAGTAATAGGAATAAAAAAATAATGTTTAACCATGCCAAAGGAGTTGAAAAGAAAAGTCTTGAGTGAGGAAAAGAAGGGCTCAATTCTGGCTTTACTAGCAGAGGGATACAGTGACCGTCATGTTGCCTCCATCCTTAACATTTCTAAGACAGCAGTCCATTACAACAAGGTCAAGCAGCAGACATTGGGGACAACAAAACTACAGACCGGCAGAGGACGAAATCGACCCTCCACTGACCACGATGACCGTCATCTTATTCGAATGTCACTCAGCAACCACAGGATGACATCAAGTGACCTACAAAAGGAATGGCAAATGGCAGCTGGGGTTAAGTGCACGGCAAGAACAGTTCGTAGCAGGCTCCTAGAGGCAGGGCTCAAGTCATGTAAAGCTAGAAAAAAGCCTTTCATCAATGAGAAGCAAAGGAGAGCCAGGCTGAAGTTTGCCAAAGACCATAAGGATTGGACCATAGAGGACTGGAGAAAGGTAATCTTCTCTGAGGAGTCTAATTTTCAGCTTTGCCCATTATCTGGTCGTCTAATGGTTAGATGGAGACCTGGAGAGGGGTACAAGCCACAGTGTCTTGCACCCACTGTGAAATTTGGTGGAGGATTGGTGGGCAAGTAAATCTTTGCGAAGGACGTATGAATCAAGCCACATACAAGGTTATCCTGGAAAACAGTTGATTCCTTCTGCTCAGGCAATGTTCCCCAACTCTGAGGACTGGTTTTTCCAGCAGGACAATGCACCATGCCACACAGCTAGGTCAATCAATGTGTGGATGAAGGACCACCACATCAAATCCCTGTCATGGCCAGCCCACTCTCCAGACCTGAACCCCATTGAAAACCTCTGGAATGTAATCAAGAGGAAGATGGATAATCACAAGCCATCAAACAAAGAAAAACTTTTTTGTACCCGGAGTGGCATAAGGTCACCCAAAAACAGTGTGAAAGACTGGTGGAAAGCAGCCAAGACGCAGGAAAGCTGTGAATAACAATCATGGTTATTCCACAAAATATTGATTTCTGAACTCTTCCTGAGTTAAAACATTAGTATTGTTCTTTCTAAATGATTATGAACTTGTTTTAATAGCATTATTTGAGGTCTGCAAGCACCGCATTTTTTTTGTTATTTTGACCATTTCTCATTTTCTGAAAATAAATACAAAATTTAGTGCTTGGAAATTCGAAGACCTATTGTCAATAGTTTATAGAATAAAAGATTGAGATTCTGATTTTATCCTAAGTCATATTACAAGACTCGTTAAAGGGTTGATTGTGACTTGTAGGATCGCTGCTTCCAACAGGTAGCGCTATAGAGTTCAAGTCCTCTTTCCCTCTAAAGAGGCAATTTGCATATAGAATAAAAGAGCAATTTACCTTTTTCTCAAAAATATACCTATAAAGAGAAAAATCAGACAAGCTGAAAATTTTGCAGTGGTCTCTTAATTTTTGCCAGAGCTGTATATACCGGGATGGACCCAGGATGGGGGACATTACTGCATAATGGGGAGGGGGCAACTGGTATGTCCTTAAATTATTTAGAACTCTACAAGGACCCATATATCTAAGCAGCATGGAGGGCATGGAGATCCAGGTCCAAATTTTGCACCAGGGCCCATCATAATCTAATTATACTACTGTATATATCTATTATCTATCTACATGTATCTATATGTACCTATAAATGTATACGCTATATGGCAAAAGTATGTGCCCCCTCAACATTACACCTACCAGAGATTCTCTGACCTCCCACTCTACACCCATAGATATCAATGTGCAGTCAGTGCTTTGTAGCTATAAAAGCTTCCAGTTATACACAGGGTGGGCAACGGGGCTGGATGGTACAAACCGGTAGCACGAGGCCGGATGTTATACATGGGAGGTGAAGGGCTGGATATTATATGCTGTGGGGTGAGGAGCTGCATGTTACACACCGGTGGCAACGGTGCCATATGTTATAAATTGGGAGCCGGATGTTATACGTCAGAGGTGACAGGTTGGATATTATATGCCGGGCAGGGTGAGGGGCCGGATGTTTTACACCGAAGGTGAGGGGCTGGATATTATATGCCGGGGGTGAGGGGCCGGATGTTATACACCGGGGGCAATGGGACTGGATGAATAATCTGAATTCAATGATTAAGACGTGTGTCCCTGTGATTTTGTCCATGTAGTATACATGTATATATATATGTGTGTGTGTATATAGTGCTATATAATAAGTCACAGACCTATAAATCTATGAATATTCTCCTAAAGTAGAGCACATGACTAATCCTTTACCTTGGTCGACCACTAGAGGGGGCCACATGCCTAGCGCTCTGTACAATGAGTATACCTTACAGATCGTGGGCCAGTGATATGTCGCGGCGTGCTGCCATTAATTATCAGACACCGGTGTTGTCCTGTATTCCGGAATCCATCATGTCTAACATAATATCCTTCATCCTTCTCCAGATCCGAATTTGCATTTCGTTTCCCGTATTCTCCTAAGACGCGTTGGCACATAAGTATTTAAAACAAATGTTCAAATCTAAGGTTTATTCCAGGGGGGTCAAAAAAAAATGTCCAAACCAATAAAATGATGTAAGGAAAGCGGAATGTGACACAACCTTAACAAAGTCATTTTGAAATCATTTGACAGTAAATTTCCCTGTGAGTTCCTGGCCCGCGGCTCGGAGAATCCTTTGCTTTCTAACAGTCTCCTTCCAGATTTTATAAAATGCTAAAAATTCAAGCTGGGTTTTGATGGAGCCTGGCTGCGTCCTGGAGGCCATTCTAGTGCCTGACACAGCCCCCCGCAGCCGACAGGGCCGCCGTCATCTCCCTGACATTGAGTGTATCGTGTCAGGAAAATGGTAACGCTCAGGAGTGAAAGCTGCCATTTACAGCGCTGATGACAGCCGCGGCAGGGATCACTCGGCTCTGCCTTCATATGACTGGCACCTACTAGTCAAACCGGCATTGTTTGTGACAAGGTGTCACTCCGCCGCTTGTCTCATGGGAATGACGAGTCTTCAGAGCTTCTTGGAGTCAGATGTGAGCACGACTTGGAATAACAAATTGTCACTTTACCACCAACATGTATCAATAATGGCGGAACAAACCCGATTCAGTGTATCAACTGGGCGAGGGAACAATATTTAGGACAAAGAGAAATCAGTGCGAGGTCCGGGGTCAGAGCGGTCACACAGGGGGGCGATCGTCTGATCATCAGATTACAAGATAAAGGAGGAGATGACAAGAAAAGAGTAAAGAGGATTAGAGATTGTAACGATGGATAGATAGATAGATAGATAGATAGATAGATAAATAGATAGATAGATAGATAATAGATACACAGATAGATAATAGATAGATAGATAGATAATAGATAGATAGATACTGTAGATAGATAATAGATACATACTAGGTAGATAGATAATAGATAGATAGATAGATAGATAGATAGATAGATGATAGATAATAGATAGATAGATAGATAGAAAGATAGACAGATAGATAATAGGTAGATAGATAAATAGATAGACAGATATTTAATAGATAGATAGATAGATATATAGATAGATAGATAGATAGATAATAGGTAGATAGATAATATGTGGATAGATAGATAATTTATAGATAATAGATAGATAGATAGATAGATAGATAGATAGATAGATAGATGATAGATAGATAGATACTGTAGATAGATACTAGATACATACTAGGTAGATAGATAGATAGATAAATAATAGATAGATAGATAATAGATAGATAGATAAATAATAGATAGATAGATAATAGATAGACAGATAGATATATAGATAATAGATAGATAGATAGATGATAGATAGATAGATAGATAGATAGATAGATAGATAGAGAGACAGATAATATATAGATAGATAGATAATAGGTAGATAGATAATAGATATAGATAGATAGATAGATAGATAGATAAGAGCTAAATAGATAGATAATAGATTAATAGATAGATAGATAGATAGATAGATAGATAGATAGATAGATAATATGACAAGTGAAGCCATTTTCATATTTCCCATACACAGAGATAGTATAGTAGCCATCTAAGTGTTAATAGTAATAATATTAATAAGTGATACTTTTAATTGCAAAAACATGTGTTTCTTTGGTAGCATAAATAAAGAAAATATGTTTTTCCAAGACGGAATATCCCAGATTTGTATTAACACATAAGTAGTTCGCATCTGTTTATGTTAGGGATCGAGCACCTTGAAGACAGCTTCATCATGGAGTCATGAGGGAATTTTCACGAGACAAGTTTATGGTTAATTACAAGGTCATTTCCTTCACCATGAACAGAGAGCTGCGGAAACTTCTTTACATGTATTCATTATTATGATAGTAGGAAACTATCGCATGATGTCTACTATACAGTAGGGCGCTCATCTTCCAACCACTGTACAGAAAAGTTCTCTTATACAAATGGATATAACAAATATGATTTGCAACTGTTGGTGGAATTCTCAAGACATTTGTAGACAGGCGGCCGATGGTGAACACTTCTATCCGAGTGGATCTGTGGAATGATTTCACTAAACAAACAGCGTAGATCCAATATTACATCAGTCTTCTAGACCTAATGAGACTAATGTTCTTAACTTGCTAATTCATGTCAGAATGGCTGTTTAATTCTTTTTGAAAGTTTGAACTCCCTTTCTATCCACCTAATCAGCTTGACAGCTCCTCAATTTCCCACCTCTCTGCTGTCGCTTTGCCTGACCTACAGTTCCTCAGTGGACCTCCTCTCTGTTGCTGCTAGGATCCAACACTGCTCAGTACCAACTGCACCTCAGTGAACCTCCTCCCTGTTGCTGCTGATATCCAACACTGCTCAGTACCAGCTGCACCTCAGTGGACCTCCTCCCTGTTGCTGCTAAATCTAACACTGCTCAGTACCAGCTGCACCTCAGTAGACCTCCTCCCTGTCACTGCTGAGATCTAACACTGCTCAGTACCAGCTGCACATTAGTGGACCTCCTCCCTGTTGCTGCGGAAATCCAACAAGCTGCAGCTGTCAGGCCTGATGGGAGGAAATTGAACAAACTCAGGCTCATGAGCTCTCTCCCGCTTTAGCTGGACTCATAAAATACTCAATTCATTATCAGGTTTACAGTATTTTGCCATTCTGACATTAGTTTTAAAAGTAAGTAAGTAAGTTTTCAAAGTAAGTACACAGCTTCTTCAGGTCTGTTTAACATTGTATGCCTCGATTAATCAAGACTGATGTTTTTCACACCAATCTTGATGTATTGTGCGCTGGAATAAGACATGAATTTATGAATTTGACACATCTACGAGTCGTACAAAACTTTTGCAACATTTTCAAGCAGTTTTATGGCCCCTTAAAATCCATACAATGGCCACATATACTTCTCGATCTTTCAACCATCCTCAATCGGATTGTATGCTATCACAATACATTTTTGTTAGAAGAGTTGCCCAAACACCTCTCCCAGAATTCTGCGGTAATCTGCTTCGATCCTAACATCTAAGGCCTGTTTCACACATACGTTTCTGATGTCAGTTGCAATCCGCGAAAATGGCGGAAAACGGATTCGTCTCCGTTCTCACATCAACGTGTGCCACCGGACCGTTGTTTTGACGGATCCGGCAAAGGATGAGAGAGAGAGAATTTTTCACGATCCTAGAACGGCATTCAGGGTTAAAAATGTTCCCGGAGAAAAGCTGCCGGGCCTGCGCAGTTGAAAATAGCAGACCGTCAACAACAAAAAAACATTGCAGAGTCCATCTCATCCGCCCGGGAGATGCTAAAATATTGGCGGATCTGTCAAAAAACGGGTGTGACGGACGACCATCAGTCAAGATCCGCCACTAATGTAAGTCTATTGGGGAAAAAAACGGATCTGCCCCTTTTTTGGTGGATCCGTTTTTTTCAGAAATTGGCGGATTTTGACTGATGCCAAAAAACTGATGTGTGAAACAGGCCTAACGCTTCATTTCCCTGCTGCAACCCTACAGGAGAAATGTAAAATTGTGTGGTGACCATCGAAGTCCAAGACATGTTCTCCTATCAGAACATTAATCTTTGACCTCTTGCCTCCGACTAATTAAGGGAAGCCCAAAATGAAGACCTTCTTTTATTAAATCACGATTCCCTAAAATGGGTATAGGATGAACCCTTCTGGTTAAATTCCCCTTTGCTGGACCCTTATGTTAAGCTTGATGGTGTACCTGCGCAAAGCTTTCTCGTGTTCTTCTTTTTCTCCTGTATTATCAGTAGAGTCATGATGTGATGTTGGTTTCCAGGTCAGCCAATACACATTCGCCATGTGCAGTTACAGAGAGAAAAAAGCAGAACCGCAGGAGCTCCTTCAACTGGATGGGTACACCGTGGACTACACAGATCCACAGCCAGGTAAGTAGAGAAATGGTCGACTGGTTCACGGGGTTGGGGGACAATACTTTAAGACAAGGGCTCCGTAAAGCAATGACCGTTGTACACAAGAGGACCTCACACAACTATCAATTTCACACCCAAAACTGCCAAACATTCAAATATTCATTGTGCGTGAATTCTATTGTTTGCGTATTTTACTTGGTTGCTCTGTAATGTTTTGTCAGGCCTAGAGGGCGGCCGATCATTCTTCAATGCAGTCAAAGAAGGCGATACCGTGATCTTTGCAAGCGACGACGAACAAGACAGAATTTTGTGGGTCCAAGCGATGTACAGAGCAACTGGCCAATCACATAAACCTGTGCCTCCGACTCAGGTTCAGAAACTTAACGCCAAGGGAGGAAACGTACCGCAACTTGATGCGCCAATATCACAGTTCTGTAAGTATACGGATAGGGGTGGTGTGTAATAACCAGGATGAATACTTTTATCTCATGTCTTCTTTTCTCCAAGAAGTTGAGATATTTTTTCTAGGAGAGATCAGTGATGCATTGCTCTGCTTCATTCAGTTACCTATCCCATTGTATATTTTTTAGTCTATAGTTGTCAGGTTGCTTACAAAACCAACCCAAGAATGGTTCAATATTCGCTTCTCCGAGCTCTTGCCCTTTTAACGACTCTTAGGTCAATTCCTTTCCACCATGTTTGTAAACAATGTAGTATCATTACCCAATAGCAAAAGGGACTGGACTAGCCAGGACTTGGCCTACTCGGGGGATTGTAAAATAAAGAGCTATGCAAGGTTAACGAGAAGGAAGGACCTTCCATTGCCTGTAAGACAACCTACATTGGCTGGATGTCCTCAATGAGATCCTGTACCCACCATGCTTTCATATTGGGATTAACTATTTAAGTGTACAGTAGAGATTTAGTTTTCTTCCCTAGCTTTGACCTTTGTAGAGGGTTTACTGGCACCAGGAACACAGACATATCCCCTTCCAGCTTTCCCCACAGTTATGGCCTTAGGTCAAGATGGGCAATTGTTTTCTACAACCATTAATGAAGGCCTGTTTAGCATTGTATTTCCATCCTTGGTGAATTCTTCTTATCCAAACCCCAAACAATCATTGCCTGCCTTACCTAGATCATTTTTCTTTAAAGAGGTTGTTTCATAAAGGGCAAAGGGATGTTGTAAAAAGAGGAGTCTCCATCTGAGATTTCCAACTTTGAGCAAGATCTGAGTGCTTCTCAGCAACAATGGTTCTTTGGTGAAGGCAACCGGACCCTAGAGCTCCAGCTGACAACCCCTTCTAAGTTCTTATGTGACCAACACAACCATGAGTCACAGACCACCTACATACATAGTAGATAGATATGGTGGGGATGCTTCTCTAGCTGCTATCCCATTTCCAAAGCCATAATTATGAAGATTGGTGGAAAGGAAGTCAAGCATGTCCCACCAAAGGGGTATTCTAGTAAGTAGAGCTTACCAGCTAGTCACAAGTTATGTGATAACTTCTAGGTTAATGGGGGTCCAACAAGTAGGACCACCAACTATCAACAGAACAGGGTACTTTTATCCACATTTCCATAGCTGGAGTGCTGCATTCGACTTTCTCCAACAGACCCGTAAGGAATGAATGGAGTTGCAGTTTTATTCTAAAGGGGGATAAAGATGCGACCATTCTGATGATCGATGGAGGTCCCAGAGGTCGGACACCCACCAATCTGGAAAGTATCACTTATCCTTCTACCTGAGTACCCTTTGCCCTATATTACTCAATTATATTACCAATTTATCCACTTCTGTAGGTTAATACGAGAAGGGTAACTTACAGCTCCTAGACCCCAATGGAAATCTGTAAAAGAGCCCACGTTACCATTTATAATACAGGTATCCTCATATGTGGCACAGGGACCATTGACACACTTAGGCATCAGGACTTTGGGTGCAACTGCTACCTCTGCATCCCCCATAGCTATGGCTCTAGTGAATAGCACCAATGCGCAATGCATGGCTGATCTCATTATGCATCTATTAATCAACTAAGCCTTCGTAATAAACCTGAAGTATATTGTACGTCATATGCTGTATACAATACCCGTCAATTATTTTACATTTTTTATCTATTGCAGTTGCATTTCCAGCAAGATAACTCTGAATGTAAAACTGATGGTGTGAAATGTTGTTTATCTGAAAGTGCAATACTGGATTTTTCCGCTCTTTCGCTAATGCAGTGCATTTCCATTGAACGTACCTAATGCCGGTATCTACATGCACCTCCTCCGCCATCTCTTCTGTAAGAAAGTGTGAGACCCAGGTGCTCAGTCTCTCCCTTTGCAAAGCACATTGTTATCTAGCTCTACAGTCAGTCGTTCCCATGTTTAGTAAGGTGCTAAGTACATCGATTCACACCGGCACCCCTGACTATGTAGTTTACCAGACACTTGAGTCCTCCAGGTAAAGTTAATAGATGACTGTCTGTCGGCAGAACGAAAGCTGTACAGTACATTTACCGCTCAGAAAGCAAAAATAGTGGAAAGTGTTGCTTAGTTCAAAGGCGCCTATTGGGGCCTGAGATTGCCTGAAGCTGTCAGATCGGTCAAATGCAAAACATCACACATGCAAAATCCTTCCCATGTGGGACCACTAATTGCTCCAAGTTGAGAAGGTGCCAATAAAGGTAATCATATTTAGAATAAACATCAATTATTACAGGCGTAACTGGATGAGTCTGGGCCCTAACGTCAAATCTAAAGTATCGATTAGAGTCGGTGCAAATCGACCAGATCCATCGGCCACGTCAGCAATCTGTGGCCTCTGGATGGGAGTGCTCAAAACCACCACTTACCTGGCAGCATCTGTGACTCATTTTTTGATTAGCTGGCCTGGCGTGATATCATAGCTGCAGTACATATGACATCACGCCAGGCCGGCTAATCAAAATACAGGTGCAGATGTTGGGAGGTAAGAGGCGTCTTTCGTGGCTCCCATCCAATGGCCAAAGATTACCGATGTGGTTTATGGGAATCGTTTCCACCAACCCCAGAACTGATCTTCTCATTTCAGACAGAAAAACACTTTTGGACTCTCTTAGCCTCCAGGGTTAAGGTTCAACTTTTATCCCCACTACTTCTTCTTCTAAACATTTCCCCCCGATTCATCACAGCTGTTTCTACAGTTTTTTCTTCTAGAGTAATTTGCTCCTTTTTTAATGACTTTAGCATTTGTGACACTCTTTGAGTTGCCTTTCTTTTTTACGGCATCTTTCTTTTTTAAGTCTTTTTTTTTTTCATTTTTCCTCGCCAGATTTACACATCTAGATCTTTTAGCCAGAATCACGAAATGCAACTTTTTCCAAATGTCACTTTCTTTTCTTCCGCTGTAGAAGTTTTCAGTTTTGTGCGTTGTTATATAGGCGATGTGCAAGTCTTTAAAAGATTTGTGACTTTTGGCTTTAAAAAGTTGTTAAAAAAAAAGTTAAGGACAAACATAAAAAAAAAGCATTTTTGATTTTGCGCCAAATTTGAGAACCTTGTTGGAAGAATTTGGCTCAAAAAAACAACAGCAAATGCCACAAGACAAGTAAATAAAAGTTACAATTTAAATTATGAGTAAGGTGTCCCTTGTACAATAACACAATTTCTTTCATGTAACCTATGGGTATATCATAAGTAAGTTAAAAGGGGTATTCCAGGAATTACAAATGAATATCCAAGTTTTAGGGCAGGTGCAGACAACCGTGTATGCCCTCATCCGAGAGAATTGGACCAATTGTACAAATCACGCTCTGATCAAACTCTAATCAAAGAGTGATCACAGTGTGACGGGAAAAAAAATCTCCATCTTCTGCATTCTGGCAGTCCATGAAAATTGGACAGCACTCATATGTCATCCATGTGCAATCAAATGTTTTCCACAGACTCATAGACTTGCATTCCTGCGGGTGATCGGCATATCAGGTCCAACTTGGACATGCAGTGATTTTTTTCCCTTTGCTGTCTGAGGAAAAAAATTGGACATGTGCCCGTCCCATGGAATTGCAAGTGCGATCTGATGTTCTGTTGAATCGTGCATGGACCGAAAATAAGACCTTGGGCGCGATCCCTTAGAATAAGTCATTATCAACAGATACATGGCTCATCCAGCTTCGGCCGAGTGTAGACAACTAGATCAGCTCCTTCTGAAATGAATGGAAGCTGAGCTGCAGGACCCAAGAACGGCCACTACAAAGTGTACTGCGCCGTGCTGATCCTGCTCTGTGCACTCTGCATAGTTGGCTGCAGTGTTGGATCCTGACCGACCTCATATTGAGGACTCATCCCTTAGCTCCTTTCCATACCAGTGCTCCTTTTTTCTTTACAATGTTTTTACTCTTCCAGTTTTATTTCTAGAATCTATTAATCCCCCCCTTCATAAATCACTGCCCTGCATAATATAAACTATCTTGAGTTTGGCTGCCAGAGAGTTAAGTTTACATTGTGATATCCAAGCCCACACACACGGACTTGAAGCCCTCTCCTTCTCACGCCCCGTTCTCTAAACACTGCCTGCTCTTATGACCCTACCTCCAATTAGGCTCCGCTAGGTGTCGGTGCTTTTATTCTTGATGAAGCCATCAAATCTTCATCTCCAGTGATGCTCGAAAGTGCATGCCGGCTAATATGTACTGTATTCAGACATAGGCATCTTTATTTACTATCATAATCTATGCCCAGGGGAAAGAACATTTCCATTGCATTTATCGAAGTCTATGCACATCCACACCAATATATCTACTATTGACACTGCACATGAATCATTCAAAGCAAACTCTACTTTTTGGAGTGACTATGTAACTACTTTTCTTTATTGATCTTGTATTGATTTTGAGTTAAGCTCGTCATGCACATTATTAAATGGTCGAATAATCTCTCATTTATTTGGCAGCCATCTCAGCCGGACCTCCCATAATCAGGAGCGATCACTCGGTCAAGTGCTCCTATGTTCTCTATGAGAGGGCTACGGTTTATCTCCAGTAGAATAAAAGAACTATCTGTCCAAAATCACACATGCCGGACCATTAAATCACCTGAAAATCAATTCTCTGGTGCCCCCATATACAATAGACTATCGTCTGATCTCGTGAATATCGACCAACATTAATCTAATGTAAATGGAAGGCTTAACATGGTGTCTCCATCTCCAATTATTGATGAAGCTAATTTCCCAATCATCCCTGTTTCCTATAACCATAGCGTAATGCATGGTAGGAGTACAGATAACTGTGAAACAGAAGTTATAGGGGTATTCCAGTTGGAAAAAGTTATTGCCTATCAATAGCATAGCAGATAACTTTAAGATTGGTGGAGGTCCAACCACTGGGTTCCCCGCTGATCGCCATTTGGCTTAAGTCATAAATATAAGTGGAATTAGCCAAGAATCCGATGTGTATGTGGCCCTCCCAACATATAATGTCACGGGAGTTAACGATGGGGCAGTTTCAAGTCTTAGAAAATGTCTTTCATAAACACTCAACTGAGCCAAGCGGTCATGCATATAGGGGAGTCAGGAGCGATGGCTGTTGGCCAGACGAGAGTCTAAAGTGTATGGGTACCTTAAGCTGTTAGGACACATGTCTGATAGAGGGATGGAAATTTGAAATTGGCCTCAAGTAGGTCCAAGTTTGGTAGAAACAGTTTCCAGTCCCCATTGTTCTTCGAGAACTCATGGATTACCCTTTGGCAAGATACAGCCGGTGTATGGAATCTTATAGGCGGTTTACCATGGGAAATATACTTGCAAATTAGCTCTCTCCTAGAAGGAAAAAAAATCTGTATATTTGACCTGTAAGGCAACATTTTACCTATAAAAGAGCCATGAAACATGAGTAGGTATATCATATTATCCGAACCGGACTCCCTATTGTAGATGGCTGTTTTGAACCCATTTACAGATGGGTTAAGCTGTCTATAACTGGGTCTGATTTGGTTAATATCTCTAGTAATAATCATGTTTCATGGCTTTTTTATGGGTCAGACATTGATTTACGGGACTGATACATGTAGGTGGCACTAGAGTGACAGTTCTCTTCCTTCCAATCTGCACACTGGTTCCCCATAAAGTGATCACCTCCAGCTCATCTATTACATCTATGTGCACCAGAAGGGTATATGAATAGGAGTTTTGTGAGCCAAACACCCTACTTTATAGAATATCTCGTAGGTTAACCATCCCTTACCACTGGCGTAATCCTTAGGTCAGCTGAAAATGAACCAGTCCCTTGTCTCTTCCCATGGGTCCTCATGACTTGAGTACATACGCCAATGCCATAATAAGTCACTTCCAATCTCTTGCCGTGGTGTCAATCTGTTTCTAATTTACTAAACTCTCCTACCTTTCTTTTGGAAATGGTAACGAAGAAAGTAGGATGGGGCCAACAATTTTTTTATTAACCTTTTCAGTGTAGGCTTAATAATTCCTACAATCTAATTGGACGGAAAATCGATGTGTGAAAATCTCAAAAATTTCTGTAAAATGTAACGTAAAAATCCAGCATTGCATTTTGAGATTCTTAATTTTTTTTTTTGTTTCTTTTCAGACAGGTAAGGTGATATCAATGTTCCTTTTATTTGTTTCTAAAACTAGAATTTCCTTGTCCTTTTTATCTGTCTAGTATATCTTGTACATATATATTTAGATGTATCTTTTTTTGTGTGTCTAGAGGAACCTAGAACCATAGACAAAGCTTCTCTCCTGGAACCCAGCCCCCCCGAGCATTTCAACATGTGTTATATTGCAGAGAAAGACATAGGTTCGCTCTCTCTTTCAGAGCTGTCTACGGGGAACGCGAGAGGGTGGTCAATAGATGGTCCTAGATCCCCAACATCTAAATTGTGTGTCCTTCTTCAGGTCTACTAGAGACTCTCGATGACTCCAGTTAAGATGGACACCAAGGCAGCTCTGAAACTCAGGGTGGACTTCATTTTTTGCATTTAAGATCTAAAACTTAGACCCTGCTATTCATTCATCTGTGTGATTCCACAAATCACTTTTATTTGGCTAATTAAGAACCAATCTAATGCCTCCCCTACTTCTTTTTATTTTCTGTCTTGTGTCTTTTTATCTATCTGTATATTTAAATAGAAAAATATATATATATTTTAAAAAAAAATTATATCCATGACACATTATGGGATGTCATTGGAAAAAAAAAACGCAAGCCTATTGCCTACCGTAAGCTTCATAAAAGTGACCACCTGTCTGCAAGCACCTACTGTCTGTCCTGTCTGTCGCAGTAGAACATTCAATCAAACACATGCCCAGAAATATCATTGAAAAAAAAAATCCAATATATATCTATTATTATTATTTTTTTTCCCTTTAAAGTAAAATGCTCTATAACTTGATTTTCACATTCATGTTTGATCCTCTCTTATATTCTAATGCCTTTTTTTACCTATATGGAATGAACAGGCACTTCTGCTAAATATTTTACTCTAGATAATGGTTTTTTTTTTAATGATGTTAAAACAATAAAAAAATTACAAAAAAAAGAAAATAAAAAAAAAGTTGATTAGAAATTCAAAAAGTTTTCTGAAGGTTTTCTTTTTCATTCTTTGCCTGAACCCTAGTACTTAACTTTGCTAAACTGGGGCCCCTGTCTGCTTTCCTGAGTCTTTATGTTGTTCTGGTTTGTTTCTTCTTACCCTGCAAACTTCTAGCTGGACTGAAGGGTAAGTGCTTCCCTATAGATGGCACAGCTCAGATAATCTGTCCAGATTATCTGACATACGCAGTGTGCTTTTTTTTCTCTTTCTCTCTCTCTCTCTAAACTTTTCTCATGTTTAGATTTGTAGTCAAAATTTTCATGTCTTCCTAAATCTAGGTTTGAATTGTAAGTTTCCATACTGAAATTAGGATGCATGTGATGTTTGCATAATTGCCTTCTCTCTTTGGCTTGTACTGCAGCATCATACGATGCTTTTGATCTAGATTATTATTTTTTTATTATTATTATTTATATATTTTTTGGGGTTTTGTGTGTATGTGGGTTTTTTTTCGTTTATCTTTACATCATTATTTTTATTTTCTTTATTATTCTCTTATTACATCCCATGGATTGCAAAATGCTTGTGACCAGATCATCTTGCACTGCAACAGAAAGATGCATTTTTTTCCCATTTTCTGCCACATTTTGTCTTTATTTAATCTGTTTGTAAATGTCAGTGGTGCTTTCAATGAGCCGCATGGATGAGATAACTTACATGCCAGTAACTTTCAATAGTTAGTGTCATGAACATGGCATTAAAGGCACCCTAACCTTACCAGTCAGACGGCCTTATAACTCGAACTCGGACTGGCCGGCGGCTCTCCCCACCTGAGCATGACAGCAAGTATTTCTATGCAGTGGTCACGCTCAGGTTGGGAGCGCCGCCGGCCAGTCCAAGCTTTGCAATGCAATCCTTGTCCAAGTTATACGGCCGTCTGACTCTTCCTTAATGATGAATGTTGTATCATTTCCCTGTTGGCATTTTAAGGCAGTGTCAGGTCTGTAGTGTGATGGGTACTATCAATGTTCAATGAACCCTATTTACTTGGGGCAGTCAGATTTCATTATCTGTAGTGTGGACAGAACTTTGAAGGGTTATTCTCATTTAAGCAAGTTATCTCCTATACCTAACAAAGGTGATAACTCACTGATCCCACCTCTGACACCACCACCAATCGATTCCCTGAAAATTGGTATCTAAGGTACTTCATCTGGATGGATCAATGGTCGAACATGTGCACCACAGCTCCATTGATTCTCTTTGGTACTGCTGTAGATAGTTGACTGTTGGTGGAGAGATGATAACTCACTGATCCCACCTCTGAGACCACCAATCCCCCAAGAATTGGTCTCTAAGGTGCTTCATCTGGATAAATCAATGGTCGAACATGTGCACCACAGCTCCCTTGATTCTCGATGGGACAGCTGTAGATAGTTGACTGCCGGTGGATAGGGTGGATAGATGATAACTCACTGATCTCACATCTGAGATGACCACCAATTCCCCAAGAATTGATCTCTAAGGTGCTTCATCTGTATGAATCAATGGTCGAACATGTGCACCACAGCTCCATTGATTCTCTTTGGTACTGCTGTATATAGTTGACTACCGGTGGATAGGTGATAACTCACTGATCCCTCCTCTGAGACGACCACCAATCCCCCGAGAATAGGTCTCTAAGGTGCTTCATTTGGTTGAATCAATGGTCGAACATGTGCACCACTGCTCCCTTGATTCTATTTGGTACTGCTGTAGATAGTTGACTACCCTTGGATAGGTGATAACTTGCTAACATGGGAATAACCCAACAGTTTAGGTTCTTCCTAACGTTATTTCTTCACAGTCTTTTTGTTTCCTCTGAAAATAATTTCTCTTTCTTAAAGCTACAATGTTACAAAAATAGTAAGACTCTAAAGTAATGCATGACCCATTGAACTTCCATGCACATTAAAATGGCATAAAACGATGATTTTGCCCTACGTTCATATTTGCATCAGAAGCTCTGTTATTCTGAATGACATGCCGCACCTTTTTCTAAACAAAATGATGGACATGTACCAAATCGACAGGCACACCCCCCATGTAATGTCTAGGTGCCACATGCTCGCATTGCAAAAAAACATGCACCAAAAGAAAAGACCACATAGACAATAGTGGGTATCATGAAAAATACTATTTAATTAAAGCTTCAATGCAAAATACAAGGAAACAACATAAAAACACATCTAAAAAAAACACAAATATCAAACTTGCCCACCCTGATTAGTGGCCAGAATTTCACCCTATCTCCTGATCATAAAGGTCCCTCGCCATTACAAGAAAATATGTAAGTGCCAGACAGCATAAAGTGCAATTATGTAGTGCAACAAATTATATGCATGTATTAAAGTTGAAGTTCAAAAACCAGAATTAATATGAAATCCAAAATCAAGAAGTAAAGTGTACTTGCGCCAACAAACAAATAAAACATAACAGCACAGAAACCCTAGAGGAAGTAGGGGTTCCGCATGCTCCCACATGTATCACCGTGAGGCTTCCTCAGAGGTTTAATCAAAACTATAGCCAACTTGTCAGAATCAAACTGTCATCGTGATGGGTCAAAGAGTCTATCAGATGCTGCTGCAGCCCAATGATCAATGGCTCCCATACTGCATTGAGGCTTCCAGTTACAAAAGAAACCACTACATGGTTGTAAATGGAGCCAAGATACAATCAGGCAGAATGCTAAACCTCAACCTTAGATCCTTTGCTCACCCCTATATTATTTTTGTATTAGTCCTTGTCTGGGTAACATTACAGCATTTTGGAGATTACAATTTGTTTTGTACATCTTATCAAATTTGCAAGTTATTTCTTTGTTTCTAATCTGATCAATTTATTCATAAAAGCTAAATGGCTGGGAAGCCTTCACGAATAAATGATCTCATGTTTAAGTCAGGTTTTTGAGTTATGTGCATTTGAAAAAAAAAGTGGAAATGTTTTTTTTTAATACTATGAACTTTATTAAAAAAAATGGTAATCTTGCAATTTTCACACTGTCCACTGAGGCTGTTTTAGACTCATGCTTCCTGTTCTTTGAGGACGAGTTTTCAACAGGTTCCTTGTCATCACAGACAGTATTACAATGACAGGAAACCCCTCTAAACACCGCTTATAACATAAGATACACCTGTCACAATAGGTGATGTCAGAGCTCCCCTTCCCTTCATAATTTTTCACATACTCATTAGATGCTTCAATAGAAAATATTGGGTCAGAGTCTGTTCATTGTGGTTAATGTACGTGTGTTGTTTCCAGAAACCGCAGGAAGTTAGAATTTAAAAAATCCCCAGTGGACAACATGAAAATTACAAGATTTCTATTTTTTTTAACTATATGTTGTAATGTGAATTTTTGTTTCCACAAATACAATTAACACAAAAAAAAACAATTTAACCAAACATTAGAATAATTTTTGATGATAGTCCCCCCCATCCCCCCACTGAATTCAACATGAGGAGCTCACATGTTGTCTTGCATGTGTGCCACCATCTCACTGTCCGTGGGACGGGATGATAGCTATATTGGCTATCTCTGGCAGAGCCATAGGTAACAAATGGTGCTCCATTCTAACAGGATATTTCAGATCAGTTGGGGTCCCGTCAGTCGGACCCATGATCATCAGTAAGTAATCACTTATCCCATGGATAAGTTATAACGTGCCTAGTTGGTCATAGTTGTCACCCAACAGACCCCCTAATATATAAGAACTAAAATCCAATGCCTACACATAACCTCAAAATCAGCCCTCAAAAAGCAAAAAGAATGAAAAATCCCTACAAAAAAGAATAATGAGAATGGCTAGTAAATTCCGCTAATCTGACACCAGATGGTCCAGATTTCTTTGTGGCCAGCTTTTTTACATGACTCATATAATTCGAAAGACATCTGTTTCGGGTTGTCAAAAACGTCCAAAGCATCTCTTGACCTTTTAGACATTTTTGGATCCTAGTCGAATGGAGTAAAAGCTCTATAACAGCGTCATTTTCTACGTAAAAATTCCTTTTTTTGTTTCTTCTCTATTTTTCAATTCTAAATTTCAAAAGCAATTTTTAATTCTTAATTTAGAAAACCCCAAATGGTTTTATGAAACGTTTCCATAACCCGCTGCTTCGGCATACTGATTTTTTTTCATCACAGTTTACCTGTGAAAAAGTCAATCTCATCAGAAACTAATATATGTTTTGCCTTTTGTGGCACATTATTCGCTTAAACCCTAAACTAAATTAGAACTAAGTGAATCATAAGAATAGTTGTTGTAGCTTGGCATGAAAAGCGTTACAAAAGTAAGGGAACGAAATCAAGCTGCCCTAACGCAGCTGTCAATGTCAAAACCATTCCGTTTATTTTCCTGCTTATATATATATATATATATACTAGCTGAAGAGCCCGGCGCTGCCCGGGCATAGTAACTAACTGTGGTTAGTTATAACAAATTATAATTATCCTCCATCCCATAGTCCCGTGCCCATATACCCATCATACATATCCTCCATCCCATAGTCGACTGCCCATATACCCATCATACATATCCTCCATCCCATAGTCCCGTGCCCATATACCCATCACACATCCTCCATCCCATAGTCGACTGCCCATATACCCATCATACATATTCTCCATTCCATAGTCCCGTGCCCATATACCTATCACACATCCTCCATCCCATAGTCCCGTGCCCATATACCCATCATACATATCCTCCATCCTATAGTCCAGTGCCCATATACCCATCATACATATCCTCCATCTCATAGTCCCGTGCCCATATACCCATCATACATATCCTCCATCCTATAGTCCAGTGCCCATATACCCATCATACATATCCTCCATCTCATAGTCCCGTGCCCATATACCTATCACACATCCTCCATCCCATAGTCCCGTGCCCATATACCCATCATACATATCCTCCATCCCATAGTCCCATGCCCATATACCCATCACACATCTTCCATCCCATAGTCCAGTGCCCATATACCCATCACACATCCTCCATCTCATAGTCAACCATTATGACATCATAATGAGCGGCGGGGCTTGCAACCTATGATGACATCAGCATCACCATGGCAACCATTGTGACATCATAATGAGGGGCGGGGCTTGATACGCACACACTGTTTCCCCATTATGTAGATAGGGGCATTATGACATCATAATGAGGGGCGAGGCTTGACGCGCACACACTTTTTCCCCAGTATGTAGATAGGGGCAAAATTGTTTGGTGAATTGGAACACGCGGGGTTAAAATTTCGCCACACAACTTAGCCTAGGACGCTCTCGGGGTCCAGACGTGTGACTGTGCCAAATGTTGTGGCTGTAGCTGCGACGGTGCGGATGCCAATCCTGGACATACACACACACATACATACACACATACACACACACTTTGAGCTTTATATATTAGATATATATATATTCCTTTTTTTTGTCTTTTTCCAGTTAAGAAACAAATATGTATTTTTTTTGCTCCCTATTAAACGTCTCAAACTAGAAATGAAGGAACCAATTAAGTTTGTAATTTAATACAAATTTTTTTGAAAATAACCCCTTACCTATTCACGTAAGTTGTCATCCGTTTGTAGCGTGATCCGCTTTTATAGAAAACTGGATCTGTTACAAATGGAATAAAAACCTAGGTGCACTTTGGATCCATAGTACTAGGGGTGTTTCTGAACACAAGTGTTCTGAGCACAAGTGTTCTGAGCATACGCAGTCCTTAAAGGGGTTGTTGACTAACTGGACTATCCCTTCTTAATTGAAGTAGTCCCCTTAAAATAAAAAAATAATATATTTACCTGCCGCCCCAACGTCGTTCCACCAATATCAGCGCCAAGAGTCCCGGAGTTTGCGTGGCCTTTAAAAAACAGATCAGTTATCAGATGACTAGTAGTGATGAGTGAGCGTGCTGGGATAAGGTGTTATCCTGCCTTGCTTGTATGCTATCCGAGTGACTTCGGCGTGCTCGAAAAATATGTTCAAGACACTTCAGTTGCGTGTCCACAGCCACAACACATATAGGGATTGCTTGTTTGTTAGGTCATCCCTGCATGTCTTGAGACTGGCGAACAACTACGAGACATGTAGCCGCGGGGACTTGAACATATTTTTCGAGCATGCCGAAGACACTCGGTTAGCACCCAAGCATGCTCCGATAACACCTTATCCTGGCACGTTCGCTCATCACTACAGAAGACATAACGGTTGACCATCCATTACAATCCGTGTCCCATAGACTTCAATGTCGAAAAAAAAATGGATCGATTTCTTTTTCTTTGTCTGGATAAAAAAAAAAAAGTTGCGCAGACTTCAATTTTTGATCATGTAAAAAAAATGGATTGCCGCTTGAAAGGAAGCATACGGAAGACATTTTCGGTAACTTATGTCCTCTTTCAAATGAATGGATCTTGTACTGGATCTTTGCTCTTTCCATTTTTATTAATCCGAAAACAGAAATAACTATTGGAAATATAAGCGTAACCTGAGATAAAAAAAAATACACCACCTCTAGCAAAAGAATGAAATCTGCACGATGATGATAAAATGTGTATTTAATGTAAAACAAAAAAAATAAAAATAAATAAATGATCAAATAAAAATAATAATATAATTAATAAAATAATACAAATTAATGATATAGGAAATAATCTAATAAATAACCCAATAAATAGATGAATGAATAATAATTTGGCCTCTCTTTATCAGACCAATTTAATGTATTACCAATCTACATATATAAATACCTGTCTGTGTTCATCAACTCATGAAATACATTTACATTTGACCGGCTTGCTTTTTCTAAAATTTCCTGCACCCCGACCAAGGGCCAAGTTAGTAATAATATAATATTATTTTTAGTATTATAAATAATAAACTAGTGCCAAATAATATAATAATCAATAAAAATAAAGAATATAAAAAAAAAAATAATAATAATTTAGGAGATATTGCCATAAGTATAGAATATGTAACTCAAAATATTTAGGTTTGACATAAAACATTTATAGTAAATAAAAACGTAGATTTTTTTTATTTCAAAATCACAATCCGGAGGTTGAGTGCCTTTAATGTAGAATGTTACGATCGTATTTTAGCATTGGTGGATGATCTATGAATCCTACTTTTTTTTTCTCTCGTATCTCTCATGGTCCAGTTGATTTTTTTCTTAATTTGTGGATGTTAGATGGTTATTCCTTTGATTTTATTTTTGCGATACCCAAGAGGCCATTAGACTTGTCATGAGAGTTGGCAAATATGTACTTGGAGTATTTTGAATGCCATATGAGACGGAGCAGGTGACGTCCCTCCCGACCATGAATACAATACTCCTTTTCCTTCCTTCTTTCTTTCTCTCCTTTATTTTGCTTACATTCCCCTTGGATAGCAGGCAGAATCTTATCCTTACTTCTTCAAGCAGATACAATATTCTTTTTTGGGGTGTCTGAATAGGACTCCAGCAAAGCAATGCTGCAATATGATAACATGCTGGAGGTTGCTATATTTTTACGAATTCAAAAAAAAACTTATACCGATATATTGTCAACCATAAAAAAAAAAAAAAAAAAGGGAAAGGATGAATGAGAGAACGAATGAATGGACATCTTGGATTGAAATCTCAGTACTTTGCACCATTTGCTATCCTGTGAGATCTTGACGATTGTTTGTTCTGCTTGACATAAATCTTTTAACACTCCATTCAGCTCACTGCTATGTTTTTTCTTGTATGATTCAACTCGTATCTGCTACATTCACTTTGGACGTTTCAGGCGTTTCGGCATCTGGGGAGCCGGCCATAACCTTCCATTTATCTGGCTTGTCTTCCTGCGCCAAAAAGCATGAAACCCGACTATAACATTCCACATTAATGGCATGAAAAAAAAATGTGCGCAAATCACAAAAAAACAAGCATGCTACTTTTGACATATGTTCCCATGAACTGTATTTTTTGAAATTACTGCTCATTAAACATAAAAATTTTGTATAACACATATCCAATGACGTCTGTTCTCTGTATTATTATACTGTTGTTGTCATTTTATAATGTCGATTCCGAGACGATTGCCATTCAGTGCATAAAATATTAATTTCCAGTACATTAACTAATGATAAAATATTATTTATTACATTTTTTTTTCATAATTGCACAAGTCACTTTTTATTTTTTTAGTTTTTTTCTTTATTTATTGTTAGGGTTTGATTTTGATTTTTATTATTATTATTTTCATTATTATTTTTATTATTATTTATGTTAGGGTTTGATTTTTATTATTGTCATTATTATTTTTATTATTATTATTTATGTTAGGGTTTCATTTTTATGATGATGATTACTATTATTATTATTATTATTATTATTATTATTATTATTATTATTTATGTTAGGGTTTGATTATTATTATTATTATTATTATTAATAATAATAATCACAATAATATTAATATTATTATTTATGTTAGGGTTTGATTTTTTTATTATTATTATTATTATAGATATTATTATTATTTTTATTATTAAGTATGGTACATATTTTATCCATTAGCACAATAAATATATACATATTTTATATTTACCGTATTATATAATTATTTATTGATATATATCAGAAATATAATTAAAGAGTAAATATTACAACTAATTATCATTAAAAAAAGTTTGCTTAGGCTTTTTTTAGATCCACTAGTACATCAATTTATTGACATTTCAATATTTGGAGTATTAATTTCATTTAATTATGATTAAAATACTCTTAAAGATAGGATAGTCAGTCTATGATTAAACATATTGTTTTTTTAATAAACATAAATTACATAATACAGTGGTTAATTTAAGAAAAAAAATATTTCTGGATTTTATTTTATTTTTTTCAATGCTTGGAAACCTAAAGAACACTGTTTAGGTAGAAATAATAATTCAAATAACATAAAAAAAAGTTTGAGTTTCTCCCCCTGCAAAAAAAAAAATGAAATAAGAGCATGCTTGAAGCATATATGTTTGTGTGTGTGCTTCCGTGTGTTTATTTCCGGCCTCCAGATATCTGTTATGGAATGTTTGCAGTTTGCAGTTGTTCCCTCTTCCTGTGATTAACTTTGAAATTTTTTTTCATTAACCTTTACTAAAAAATTTTTGTTCAACTCTCGCGAATAAAAAGTTAATAAGAAAAAGACAAACAAAAAAGAACTCACACACACAAGTTACTTTTTTATTTAGACTGTTCCTGTAAGTTACGCAACGCCAGCCTAAAAGCAGAAGCGTCAGCCTGTAGCAAAGTGTTTTTGAAAAAAATGCTGAAAAATACAGAGTATGAAAAAATGAGCAAATTCTCTTCCGCTCGAAATCGCTAATAACCTTATTTCACCCTTTATCGAGTAGTCATTTCCGATTCTTCACGTTGAAAAAAAATAAAACCTATTTTGTGTCGTTTTTCACCGATCAAACATCACATGATCACCGCTAATATTCAGGTTTAGGAAACTTATGTGGTGTCTCTTGTTTATTCATACTGTTTGTACTGTACGTAAATCCTTTGTTGTCTTAGATTCCTGTGTTAATACTTCCCTCCTCCCCCCCCCCAAAAAAAAAAAATTACCAAATTGATTTTTTGGGTTTAGGTTTTTTTTGTTTCTTTGTTTGTTTTACAAAAAATTATTTTTGTATAAACTTTTTTGATTCTTTTACATTGTTTTATTTCTTTTTTTTATGCCTTAATATTTCAATGGCAGAAGGCCTTCTGAATTGAAAAATTTCGAGATCTTTCGATGGCCAGAACATATCATTTATCAAAGTTGTTCTTCCGCCGGCGTACGCACTTGTTTCATTTGTGCTTTTGGTATCTGAAGAGAACTTTTATTGCAGCCTTACATTTCATATTGAAATCTCCTAGAAGATTACCCACTTGAGCTATAGAACAGTAACAGCATGCACAGCAGGAGACTGAGTGTTTCTCAGTGGTGGGCAAAAGTGTTTTTTTTTCCCCGCTTCCAACAAAATAAGCCACATTATTTTTCGCTATGATTTCGCCTTCTTTTTTAATTAGTAAAAACAAATAATGGTGTTTTTCAACTTATTTCATCCCCTACGTATTTTAATTTAATTTTTTAAGAGTAGTATTATAGTTATTACAGTATTATTAGTACATAAGGCAAAAAAACCCATACTTGTTCTACAATACATCATATAAATATTTTATTTCTTTAGATTTAGAATATTTAAAGAAAAAGCAAATATAAAAAATGCACAGATTTTCAACTTTTTTTAATTAGTTATTTTTTTTTAAAAAATGCAAATGTTTTGCAACTTTAAATTCATTCCAGGCCTTTATTTAATTAATTATTTTTGCTGTGATTTATTAAATATATAGGGTTAATGGGTCTAAATAATCATAAATGACAATAAACATAGGCATTACAAATTTGCCTGAATCTTAATGTTTAAGGAATTTGCCAAAATTCAAATTCGGTAATTTGCTTGAATTTGGCTAAGAAATTCGATTTGTCTCAAAGCTATTCAGTGCAAATCAATCACAATCATCCCCTTTAGCCTCTGCTGTCTTTCCGGACCCTGGAGCAGAATAAAAATGGGGGAACAAAAATACTCATCTTGCGGTTTGGTTTCCCTACTGCCACGGCAAATCCAGTTCGAAGGGAGAAGTCAGATGGCCGTATATCCCAGACGGAGATTGGAATGTGTGGACTGGCCAGCGGGTCTTCTGACTCGATTGTGACTGCTGTTCAGAAATGCGTGAAGCTGTGGGGAGAGCTGCCGGCCAGTCCACGCATTACGCTCTGATCTTGATCCGATTTATACAGCCATCTGATTGCTCTTTAATAGTGTCCTCCGTCTCTTCCGTCATCTTCACTCAGTTCAATGGAATGGAGGGTGAATATATTTTTCTCTGCTGCCTACAATTTAGCAAACTAACAGCTGGCTGAATTTTCACAAAGCAAAATGCCAAAAAAAAGGATTCATGAGAAACGCTATTATTTTTCCAAAAGTTGGGGAGAATTTAATTCACCACAAACAGATTCGCTCTATTCTAAGAAACCTACCAAAAAGTGTATAAAAGTGTATAAAATTATCAGACCCTCAGATTAGAGAACTTAGACATCTATCTGCAGAAAATTTCTTTAGTAATCAATTTGTTTAGACTTATTCATGGTTAGGGACTTAAGTGAGCGTGGCTAAATTGGAACTTGTGCCCTAATATTCAAAAAATATTGACATGTATGCTTGTGTTAAGTGAATGCGCTTGTTCAACAAGTGAAGGCAATCCCTTGTATGTGCCAGTGCCCCCAAAAATTGGGGAAAAAAAATTCCCTTTGACGTATATGTGGTCAATTTCATAGAAAAGTCCTGTGAAATTTTCATTTGATATTTTATTTATATGTAAAAAATAATGTCCATACAATTTTTGTGTGTAAGTGTGTGATTTCAACGACCTCCAATACGTGCAAAAAAAAATTCCTGTGGAAACGTATGTGAAGTCCATGTGTTGCGAAATAGTGAAAAAAACAATCAATAATTATTCATTTCTTATCATTCATTACGAGGTCATTTAAGAGGCAGACAATGGATGCAAATAAAAAGTAAATCTAAACATAAAATAAACATTAACATAAAGGTTTCTGGAAAGTGATACAAATGGATTCAGCTATTCTTGACATTAACGGGTCATTTACTACCGGTGGAACAAGTCAAACTTACACCAATATGATGCCCTCATTGCTTTGTCCGCCTACAGATTAAAGATAGTTTGGGAAAACTGGCAGTAGGAGATAATGTTTCCTACAGCACCACCAAAGGGAAAATTAGGTATTACACAGTGTATATTCAAATTAGTTGGTTGTCTGTGTAATGCAGGAAAAGAAAGGTCCTCCAGAGAATGAGAAACTATTTGTGCTGCCAAACTCAGACATCTGTAAATTATTGTCCTAGGATAGAACCTTATCGTCGGACTGGTTGCCGGTCTACTGACCCAAACTCAACAGCCTTTGATGCTGTAGAGGAGTTCAGGTCAAGAGACACTTGGCTTGTTGGAACATTATTATTATTATTATTATTATTATTATTATTATTTATTGTTATAGCGCCATTTATTCCATGGCGCTTTACATGTGAGGGGGGTATACATAAAAACAAGTACAATAATCTTAAACAATACAAGTCATAACTGGTACAGGAGGAGAGAGGACCCTGCCCGCGAGGGCTCACAATCTTCAAGGGATGGGTGATAATACAGTAGGCGAGGGTAGAGCTGGTCGTGCAGCGGTTTGGTGGATCGGTGGTTACTGCAGGTTATAGGCTTGTCGGAAGAGGTGGGTCTTCAGGCTCTTTTTGAAGGTTTCGATGGTAGGTGAGAGTCTGATATGTTGTGGTAGAGAGTTCCAGAGTAGGGGTGATGCGCGAGAGAAATCTTGTATGCGATTGTGGGAAGAGGAGATAAGAGGGGAGTAGAGAAGGAGATCTTGTGAGGATCGGAGGTTGCGTGCAGGAAAGTACCGGGAGACGAGGTCACAGATGTATGGAGGAGACAAGTTGTGGATGGCTTTGTATGTCATGGTTAGGGTTTTGTAATGGAGTCTCTGGGCAATTGGGAGCCAGTGAAGGGATTGACAGAGGGGAGAAGCTGGGGAATAGCGGGGGGACAGGTGGATTAGTCGGGCAGCAGAGTTTAGAATAGATTGGAGGGGTGCGAGAGTGTTTGAGGGGAGGCCGCAGAGCATGAGGTTGCAGTAGTCAAGGCGAGAGATGATGAGGGCATGGACTAGGGTTTTTGCAGATTCTTGGGTGAGGAATGAACGGATGCGTGAAATATTTTTGAGTTGAAGTCGGCAGGAAGTGGAAAGGGTTTGGATATGTGGTTTGAAGGAGAGATCAGCATCAAGGATTACTCCGAGGCAGCGAGCTTGTGGGACTGGGGAGAGTGGGCAGTCATTTACTGTAATTGATAGGTTCGTAGGGGGGGTCACGTGAGATGGGGGAAAGATGATGAATTCTGTTTTGTCCATGTTGAGTTTCAGATATCTAGTGGAGAAGAAGGATGAAATAGTGGACAGACATTGAGGGATTCTGGTTAGTAGGGAGGTGATATCTGGTCCAGAGATGTAGATCTGTGTGTCATCAGCATAAAGATGATACTGAAAGCCATGAGATTCTATGAGCTGTCCCAGGCCAAAGGTGTAAATAGAGAACAGCAGGGGCCCTAGGACTGAACCTTGTGGGACTCCGACAGATAGGGGGCGAGGTGAGGAGGTGGTGTGTGAGTGGGAGACGCTGAATGTCCGGTCTGTTAGGTATGATGAGATCCAGGAGAGGGCCAAGTCTGTGATGCCGAGGGATGAGAGGGTCTGTAATAATAGGGAATGGTCCACTGTGTCAAAGGCAGCCGACAGGTCCAGGAGGAGGAGGACAGAGTAGTGTCGCTTGCTCTTGGCAGTTAAGAGGTCATTGGTGACCTTAGTAAGGGCAGTTTCAGTGGAGTGGTGTGACCGGAAGCCAGATTGTAAGCGGTCGAAGAGGGAGCAAGAAGAGAGATGGGAGGACAGTTCAAGGTAGACGTGTTGTTCCAGTAGCTTGGAGGCGTATGGGAGAAGTGATATAGGGCGATAGCTAGATACAGAGGATGGGTCAAGAGAGGGCTTTTTGAGGATAGGTGTGATGGAGGCATGTTTAAAGCTTGAGGGGAAAACACCAGTTGTTAGTGATAGGTTGAAGAGATGGGTTAGGGTTGGGATGAAGACTGTGGTGAGGTTTGGGATGAAGTGGGATGGGATCGGGTCGAGTGCACAGGTGGTGAGATGTGATCTTGAGAGTAGAGTGGAGAGTCGATCTTCTGTAATGGTGGAGAAGTTGGTTTTGAAGGTGGAGGGCTGGGAAGTCGGGAGGAAGGGCTCTGGGGGTTGTTGACCAAAACTGTCCCTGATGTTATCAATTTTCTGCTTGAAAAATGAGGCAAAGTCTTCAGCTGAGATGAGTGGGGAGGGAGGAGGTGCTGGGGGGCGGAGGAGAGAATTGAAGGTGTTGAATAACTGTTTAGGGTTGTGAGACAGGGAGGATATGAGAGATGAGAAGTAGGTTTGTTTAGCTGTGGCGAGTGTGGTCTTGAAAGTAGTGAGGGACTGTTTGAATGCGATGAAATGCTCGTTGGAGTGGGATCTTTTCCATCTGCGCTCAGCAGCCCTGGAAGCTCGCCTCAGCTCTTTGGTCAGGCTGGTGTGCCAGGGCTGTCTGTTGATTTTGCGAGTTTTGGTATGTGTAAGTGGGGCAGCGGATTCCAAAGCTACAGCTATTGTGGTGTTATATAGAGCGGCAGCGTCATCCGCATTGTGTAAGGAACTTATATCTGTAAGAGGGAGGAGGGATTCGGAGAATGAGTGTAGGTCAAGGTGTTTAAGATTCCTGCGAGGGTGTGAAAGTTTGTGGGGTGGGGATTGTAGACATGGAGTGAAGAGGGAAGAGAATGTGAGCAGGTTGTGGTCAGAGAGAGGAAGAGGTGAGTTAGAGAGGTTAGATAGGGAGCAGAGGCGGGTGAAGATGAGGTCCAGTGTGTGGCCATCTTTGTGGGTGGCTGTAGAAGACCATTGAGTGAGGCCGAAGGAGGAAGTGAGAGATAGAAGTTTAGTGGCAGCTGAGAGGGAAGTGTCAATGGGGATGTTGAAGTCGCCCATGATGATAGTAGGGATGTCCGCGGAAAGGAAATGAAGTAACCAGGTGGTGAAGTGGTCAAAGTGGTCAAACATCATCCATAGTTAGACCATGCTCCACATATGTGTTTATTTGGCCTAACCGTTCTTCACTCTGGTCAAGAGATGATGATTCTTAACAGAGGACCCCAGTATTAACTTAAAGAGCTTTTTTAATTCATGACTGTGAGATGTCAGTTTAATACAGACATGAAACATTGACTGCACTCAGATGGGCAGACCCGGTCCGACCTCTGGTTATTCCAACCTGAGCTAATTGCTTTATACGTGTTCAAGAAGGCCTGGCCTGCCGATCTGAGACCAATCAATGTTTCATGTTTGTATTTTACTGGCATCCCAGAGTCTTGACCCAATCGTCTTGTCCAGTCTTCTTATCTGAGCAGGGTTTGTGTTTTATGGATGTATGAAAATGGCTGAATGAATATTAAAAAAATTCCCATGACTTTAAGGGTCTATTATACAACCAACCTATCGAGAAAGAAAGATTAAGAAGTAGAAAGGTTCAATGACTTCTATATTGACCAGTATGTTTCCATACTAGAGAGAATTATCCTCCTATGTGAATAGCATGTCATCATTAAAGTCATTGGTGTCAAGGTTAAAAGATCCAATTCCAATTTTTGTACTCGGGCCCAAGATATACAAGCTGTGTGATGTCATGCAAGGAATCCCATCAACACTTTGGGACCATATAAACATATTTCCCTTCCCCGTAACCCATAGCATAGGCAAAGCCCCAAAGATCTTTCCAGATGCTCCATACATCAAGGTTCTACAAGAACCATTGCCCTCACAATAATGGTGAGTAAGTGATAGAGGTTTCCTACTACTACCATAAATGATAGAACATATAGCATCAAAGAGCAGTTATCAAAAACTATAAATATTCCCAAAATTGCCCCCAAAAAACCTTTACCATGAGACAACATCAGATCTTAATTTCTTATAAGTTCATTTTTACTTGTGTTTTAGCATTTTCTGTATCTGGACAAAGCTGTGTAAGCCTTCTGCCCATCATAAATGACCCTAAAATACAATGTGTCATCTTTTTGTCTCTATGTTACGGTTTTAAATGTAGAATAAGTATTACTAAACATTATGTCTAGTTAATAAGTTCATAAAGAAAACTAATGCTCTCCATTCATTCATAAGGTTTAGGGACACCTAAGTGAATAATCTAGTCCATGCTTAGGTATTTTTTATCTTTCTATTATTAATTATCTATTTTTGATCATTCTATTTTTATACTAGGCTTCATTGGGTGAAAAAGAAAAAAAAAATGTTATTTCTCTTCTTCTAAACTGTGTTTTTCTCCACACATGAAAACAAACAGATGCCGACAGAGCTCAAAAACATGGCATGGATGAATTCATATCTTCAAACCCATGTAACTTTGATCACGCCACCCTATTCGAGATGGTTCAGCGGCTTACACTAGACCATAGACTCAACGACTCGTACTCTTGCCTGGTAAGTTGCCAATACTTTATGTAGGGTGGTCAAGCTTTGAAGTTGGTGTGATGTCATATGGGGTTGGTTTTCCATAGTAGAAAATTAAATAGTAGTGACTTAAAGGGGTTGTTCATCTAAAACATGTCGATAAATGTGTCAAAATTAGTAAGTTTGTGTTCTACATGGGACAGCATTTTATGTATCTGCATGTGATCAGAGCTGTATGTATTGGATGACTGCTTATTTAAAAAGCTAAGCCAACCCCAGTCTCTAGGAAGACAAAAACTTTACAGGACCACCCGAGTGTTTTTTATTGCTCCCTTTGTTAGCCATCAGTAATATGTATACAATGGGGCCAATTCATAAAAGCTTTTACACCAGCACAGTGACTTAAAAGTTTTGAGAAGTTTCAAAATATTTGTGCAACATTGAGTTGCGTGAACATTTTGTGAATCTTGGTGTTTGCGACAGTTTGAATTGTCTCTGCTGTAAGGGGGAATCATTGGAAGAGCTGGGTCCATGCACATCCAATTAATTACAAGTGATGGCATCTTGCACCTCTTAATAAATGTGTTGCCTTGCACTCTATCAAGATTAGCTTACCATGAGCATGCGCTACTCCAGTCCTGATGAATCAGGCCCATTGTGTAAATTAAACTATTTACCCGTCGTTGCCTTCTGTGGTTTCCAGCAATGATTCAGTCCTCTACTGCATCATGTGGTCACAGTTATGGCTATCCAACTCACATAACATATCTTTGTGGATCAGAAATCACAAGTAAGGCTTGTATTACGTAAAGGAATTAATGATCCACAGTGTGAGGCAGCAGGCCAGAGTCGCATGATGCAGCAGGGAGAACTATGCAGCACTGGAAACAGCAGAAAATAGCAATTGTTAGGAGGCAAGGATGGAAGGGGCAATAAAAAAAGTTGAAGTGGTCTTTTTAGATTTCCAAGTTATTCAACTGTAATTCTACAAATACTGTTCAAATGTACCTCTATATGACCTCAATTTCGTGTTCCATTGGATACCATATTAGTGAGTTATTTTCCATAGTGGAGAATAATTCCATAATATGGAATACAAATTACTATTCAGTGGCACACTGTGTAATATAAGAGCCATAGGAACACATGTTGTCATAGAGATGTTTCACCTTTCAGCTTGAGTTTTAGAAAAGGTAATTAATGTGATGTGATATCTCTTGCTACCAAAAGTGGTTGGCCAAATCTATATTTTGTGCCAGTTTATGTCAATACAGATAGCATCCCAAAACAGGCTTTTAGAGTTAGGACAGTTTCCGCTGTAGGGGTGCAAGGAATCAGGGCGTCATGTAGTCCAAGTTAGGAATTGCACCTAAAAAAATTTTATGTTACTTCTCATCAAATACAGTTAAAAAAGTATTCCTAAGTTATTTAACAAAAATAATACTTTCTGAACAGCCTGGAAGAAAGTATATATTTTTTTCTTGGTTAAAGATTAGTGAGGAGGTTTGATGTTTGTTGGGTGTGTAAACAATTCCATTATACGGAACATCGCTTGTGCTCTACCTTCTAATTTGCCTCCTTTGGTCTGTACTTTACTCA
Organism: Dendrobates tinctorius; assembly: GCF_039654945.1. NCBI lineage: Eukaryota > Metazoa > Chordata > Amphibia > Anura > Dendrobatidae > Dendrobates > Dendrobates tinctorius. Next base: position 13,040,442 of record NW_027361695.1, read on the forward strand.
CTAGCCATTCGTAATCAATACTAAAAGCAATAGGTATCAATTAACAGTAGCTTAATACCATAACTACTATCCATATGGGAAAGCTATAATTGTACAATTAAATCAAGCTCTGTTGCATTTTCATGGATCATTGGTTGTAGTGTTTTTAGGGTCATCTGCTCGGGGCTGACAGACATCTGTTCATATACTGACAAGCAATGAAAATGGAGCTGTAGAGCCATGAAATAAAGGGATCTGTGTGTAATGTTCTAACTTTATCATAAATTCTCTTCTTTGATAAATCCTCATCCCTAGATCCATACAGATGTAATACAGATATTGATTTCTATAGCTGCATCCTTCATCTATAGATGAACCTAAGTCAACAAGCAAGGACTAGTCTGGAACTTTGCTCCTCAAGACCAACGTACATGGACTCAATCTTTGCTATGTTTGAGCCTGTTTGGTGGCACTTACAGTCAATATAGTTTTGTGCCACCAAACAATAGCTACTTGGGGGGCCATAAAATATGCCATAAATTGGATATTCTCTGAATCTTGATACCGCAATGCTGCATGGCACATCATTCCAGAGGGATTCAGAAAATATCTCTATATAATAAATATTGCATCTGTTAAAAAAAATGTTTAGTTTTTTTTTCCAAAAAGAGGACCCCAAGAGCACAACATGGGCCCATAGACTCATTGGAGGAGCTTTATTAGCATAGGAATATCAGCTGATTAGGCTACCGAATGTAGAAGCGGCGTATGACAGCTATGAGTCCATTCTTCTGTTAGTCAAAAAGCCACAAAATATTATGTGCCATATCTGGGGCTGACTACCGTCGGTGAAACCTGTAAAGGGGCTCTAAAGGTATGGGGGCCGCTTCCACCTCCAAAGCAGTTAGCAGCTTCTGTCATTGACCCAAAAATTGGTACATTATACTGAACTATTGGACTGCAAAGAGCCCATATACTGTTTTTTCACGCTAGCCCTTTTCTGTCTATGTCAAAATCTATGTCATATGGCTAATAGAGGCAAAGAAACACAGCGAACTAAGAGTTATAAGTCCATTTTATCCCCCTGCCTCACCCCGCCTATGACACTGTTCCTTCCTGCTTTGTCATACACACACACACACATATATATATTAGCATCTGTGACATAGCAGGAAGGTACAGCGTAGGTGGACAGAGGCGGAGGGAGCTCCTTTCTCATGTATACAGTCATTCCTGAAATAAGTCTCCATGATTCTTACAATTTGAGCATGCCCCCTAGGAACTCTTTTTGAACACATGTACTGTATCTACTCCAGTAGACCCAACTTGAGAAAAAGATTATATATATGATCATTGTGTATTAACCTTTTTGAATTTGCCATTTTTTTTTCTTCTAGGGTTGGTTCAGCCCCGGTCAAGTGTTTGTCCTTGATGAATATTGTGCCCGCTATGGAGTAAGAGGCTGCCATCGACACCTGTGTTATCTTAGTGACTTATTGGAAAGAGCAGAGAATGGAGCCATGATTGACCCAACCTTGCTTCATTATAGTTTTGCCTTCTGTGCGTCACATGTACACGGCAACAGGTACAATATTCCAAGAATTTTGGTTAGAAAATCTAAAAAGAAAAAATGAAAAGCTCAGCTTAATAATGTCAAGCTTACGTTTTTTTTTTTAAATAATTAAAGGGAGTCTGTCAGCAGGGTTTTGCTATGTAATCTGAGAGCAACATGATGTAAGGGCAGAGACCCAAATTCAGGCAATGTTACTTATACGGTTGCTTGTTGTCATTTTGATAAAATCCCTGTTTTCTCTGCTGTAGCTTTAGCAGTGCTCAGAATGCTGAGCTGTGTATAACCCCACCCACACCACTGATTGGCTGCTTTTTGTGTACACTATACATTGACAGGAAGGTGCTAATCAGTGGTGGGGTCGGGTTACACAAAGAAGTTGACTAGGAGGCATGAGGAACCTAGTCCTGTTGTCAGTAACCTCCTGCAGATAAAACAGTGATTTTACTGAAACAGAAACACACAACCTACAAAGAAATTAAAATAAATTCCACTAAAGGAATAACAAATAAATTCCTAAAATCTATTTAATTGAGTCCACAAGTTCTGACCTAGAGTAAGGGGTGTTTTATGAAAAATTCATAACTTTTTTGCTGTTTTGCCTCAGACCCTTCACTTAAAAAAAAAAAGTTTGCATGAGGGGGATTAGCCAGAAAATGACAGCTGAACTCTACATCAGCTTATAGCCGCCATAGATTTAATTTTCTTAGTGAGGTTGGAAATAAGTGGGTACAAATCCACGCTGCCAATGGTCCAGAAAGGGGTAGGAGACCGAAATGGTTGAAATCCGGTTTTATTAGTCGATGCGTTTCAAACTAAACATACATCTTCCATCAGGACAAACCACAATTCCTCATTGCGATTTGTCCTGATGAAGACGTATGCTTACTTCGAAACTCGTTGACTAATAAAATCGTATTTCAATCAATCCGGTCTCCTACCCCTTTCTGGACCATTGGCAGCGTGGATTTGTATCCACTTATTTTCGGCCTCACAGGTTTCTTCATATTGTGGATGCGCGGCAGCCTACTTTCTAAGCTGCTGTAGGGGTTGTGACTCCCAAACCCCTAAGGTGAGCATAAATTGTTTTTCCCACTCGGATAAGACCCTTTGGCATTTATTGTCTCCCCAGTTTTTCATTCATTCAGATTTTATTTTCCGGCACATGTATGGCTCAAAGAAGCCTCCTTAATCCAACAGGCTTTTGGATCAAGATTAACATCTGATACATTAGTCTTGATAAATTTCCCCAATATCTGCCTCTCTCTGCCACCGTACAGGCTGAAATATACTTATTTTTTCATTACAGTTAAAGGATGGTAGTTTTTGTATATCTGAAAGTGGAACATTTTTTTTATTTATACTGACTAACTTCTCCAATTGCTACTGGTCCCCTGATTCTGGAACAATTTTTCTTTTTCTTTTGTGCCCCTCTATTCCAAAATTATGCCCCCTAGTAATAAACATGCAAATTTTGCATTCAAGCAACTGGGCATAGAACACAGAACTTCTCTGTGGGTGTGGTCATTTTTGATTGGCCAACATCAGAGGAGAAAAAGAAAACGCCCACAAAGAATTTTTGTGGTCTATGCCCAGTTAGTTGAAAGGGAAATTTTCATCTATATATCCAGGGGGCATATGTATGGAACACAGGGTCAAAGAACAAAAAGAAGAACTATTCCAGAATCAGTGGAGCAGCACCAATTGGAAGAGGCTCTCAGTTTAAATAAAAAAAAAATCAGTGAAAGTTTCTCTTTAAGGTACTCAAGTTCTGCATTAAATTCCTTGTTTGCCTTTAGAAAGTAACTTGGTGACTAGAAGGGGTTACATAGCCGTAATGCCTTCCTCTGAGCTCTGTATTACACAGCCAGCCTTTTGTCAGGTTGTTGAAGCAATAATATGGGTCACACAATGTACAAATTTTGACTTTCTTTTTAAGGTGAGTAAATGACTTTCTTTAATTAACAGGCACAATGAACTCCCAGTTGTTTGCGCCTGAGGGTACAGTAAACAAATAGGCCTCATTTTGGGAGGTTATAATAGGGCTCAGACTGATCCTTCCACTTAGAATCCTGGAGATTGAAGAAGAGGAAAGCTATTAAACAAACGTATTATCACTTTCTTCCAAATGTATGCTCGGTTGCCCTCAGAATTAAAGAGGACAAACATTATATGGCCTGTTATTTTTCGTGTATGAAAATGGATGCACATACCGTAAATTTTACAAGTTATTTTCAGGAAAATAGTCAAAGACCCAGATTAATTATTTATGGGATTTTTTCTTAAGTCATTTTCATTTTTATCTTTTTTTTAACATAATTCTTCAAAATGGTGCACGTGGTTCATGAATTTTTCACAAAGTCAAAAAACATCTTTATTTTTGTCTTTAATCTTTTTAGAGCAAAAAGTCGCACATTTCGCAAAATGTTGAAAAAATAGCTCCAAAAGGGGACTAAAGTCCATTTCCACAAAAAAAAAAAATGCGACTTTTCGAAATGTCTCAAATTATTAATCAAGTGAAATCTTCTGGAAACTGCAAACCCTGTCCACAATGACAAAAAAAAAGAGGTGCAACAAAAAGGTGACTTTAAAAAAAGTGCAAATTAAAAGAAGAATTTGGTGCAAATAAAGAATAGGCATAAAATGCCAAACATTTGGCAAAAGAAAGGGAGAGAATACAATAAGAGTTTAAAAGTTTTCCATAAGTTTATCATTTAAGAATCATTCCTTAAAATTGTAATATGATATCAATTTCATTTTTAACTCATTTCTCTATTATATACAGTTAATTTGACAACCTTTTATACCAATTGAATATGAATTTTAGCATTGCCTATCCCTACCGTCAGTTTGGCTTCAGAACAGGCTTAAAGGGTTTCCCATCTGAGACAGTTACAGTATATCTGTAGAGTAGCCATCAATGTCAGTTTTCAAAATTGTAACAGCTATCATTGTGTAGACACGGGGGTCAGCGGCTGCTCCAGTCCACTGGCTCAAGACCGTATGTACCAGGTGTCGTTCCACTAAACGCCTGATTTCCTTTTACCGTGGGCATAATACTACTCAGACAATACAGGGTGAGGGTAAAACAGTGTGGAAATACTTTATTGAACCACAAAACAGGCAAACAACACATAGAACAGTCCCAGCAAAATACCCAAGATGGTGCAAATTGCAGTGTCTCACCCTTCCACTGACTCATCGGGATTAGAGCCACTTTTAGAGCCAAATACCCCCACCAGTGGCACCCCGCTTCTAGTGGGCACCCACAGAGAGGCGATAATGACAAGTGTAGGAAGATGACGGAGAGAAGTGAGGTATGTGGCCAGGTGACCTAATTGTCCCATCCTGGATTTTTCAAGTGGTGTCTATTGGTTCAGCGATGGTCAATGGAGCAGATATGTGTTCTTCCAGCTGGTGCCATGTTCCCTTAAGCTGACATCCTGTAGAGTCACTTGGAACAGAGGCAAAGTTTCCTTATATAGTTCACAAGGGTCTTTCAAGCCACCATTCCATTCACAGGGGAAAGGGGTAATCATGTTAACCCACATTGTTTGATTATTTATAGTTTATCCTTCAATGTTTGCAAGTCAGCAAACTGCATGACCTGGTAAAATGTGTAATCAACATATCAGCTAACATAATTGTTCAATGACCTTGCATCCCTGTTTTGCAAAGATAACCATGCATAAACTGTAGGAGCTGATATAAGAAGTAAATAACAACCATTCATCAATTTACAAATATCAATTCAACCTACAAGAAGAGTCAATAATTCAGACAATAGTCTATGATTCTGGGCCTACGTAATTTACTCCTGGCATAATCAAAAAGAAATGCTGTGTCCTCACAGTCATTTTTTAGGTCCATGTTTAATTTACTTACTTACCTGTCATATCAGATGAAAAAGAGCATGATTAGTGTGTGTCCCACACTAATAATAATGTGACCTTTAAGGGTTTTCCAAGATCTTTCCAGAATGCTCTGCTCTCTTACCTCCCAGTTCCTGCTTCTTGAGAAATAATATGCTTCTGAATTGCTAATAATTTGTACCAGCTGTATGGTTGAGTTGCTGGCCCAAACTGATCTTTGTCATGTTGCAAGCAGAGGCAGTTTTGTCTTTGCGGTATTGGAGAAGCCCCTTAGGACTGCAGCCAACCAGATCCAGTGATCTGGTCAGCTTCATAGCTGTGCTTATAAGCTCAATAGCTAAGGGCTTGTAAGCACTGACCAGCCATCCCTGATAGACTGCAGAGGTAACCTGTTATCTCGGCAATGAGCGCTAAACTCTAGAATTAAAAATTTCTCAGTCCTTGAGAATGAAAAGGAATTTTAATAAGATGTAATTTGCAATGTTGTTTGTACTTAGCAATTTTACCCATTTATGATATAAAGAAAACTTCTTTAATATCACATAATAGTACACAAAAGCCTGTGTTCAATTATTGAATTAACCTTGCATGAAGGGGAATAGTAAAGAATTGACTCATTTCAGATTTTGACATTTCAATACCTCCTTTTCAAATTAACAGAACAGCAGGGATCCTTCCTATAGATTTTTTGTCTTTATTGAGTTGGAGAACAATGAGTTTTTTCACAGTTAGGTGCTTTTAATACATGTAAAAATGCCTTTACTTTGTCATTGAAAACTACTTTTAATCATTGACCCAGACCTTATCACTACCAAAAAGAATCTGTAATATTTCCTGGTGTCTTCTCTTGTTTAAAAAACATCCGTATTACTAACCAATCAACATGAAGATTAACCATTGGTTCCTTTAGGTTAAGCATGTTTTAATTAATTAAAGAACATGACAGCCTTAAATAGGCCTAAGAGGTTGTCAAGCTTGAATCAGGAGAGCTGGAGCCAGTCCGGGAATAATGGTCCGTACTGAGTGTCTACATGCTCTGATGCCACTCCTTCCGTATTAGCAATCAGTGCCCCAAACCACAGCAGTGGCATAGAGAGTGCTGTGCTAACTCTGAACAACACTCCCACCATTTCAATAGTTAAGGATGGAGCAACACCAATAATAATGTTGTTGTGTCCATCCTGGGCAGAGAAGGACAGGGGAGGTGTGTTTAGGACTCACCAAAGTGCTCCCCATGCCTTTGCAGTAGCAATATTGGACATGAATATAATGGGTTACAGATATAGAAGGAGAAACAGAGTGAATGCAATTAGCTATAGTGCCTATGTGTTACAACTTTATAGTCGTATTTATTAGGGGCGTAGAGGGTTGCTTTCAAGACAAAGTCATACTTAAGGGGTTTTCCAGTAGATAAAAATATTTACAAAAAGGTCTCAGACTGGATAAAAAAAAAATTGGAAGTGATAATTACCCTCTTTCCGACACTATCCCAATCTTCACTAGTACCTTCTTTCTGTCTCAAGCACAACATACTGAAAATAGCAGGAAATGCCTCCCAACCAATCACTAGCTGAGGTGGTTCACTGCTATGGCCAGTGATTGGTTGAGTGGGCATTTCCTTTCACTTTTGGTCTGTCCAGTTGGCAGTAGAAAGTAAAGACCAGCAACGACCGGTTAATCATTGGAGCTCTAGCTGCGTAAGATTGGCGTAGTATGCTCATTTCTTTTATGTTTTTAAAGTAGTCTGAGCCCTTTTAAAAATATTTTTGATTTTTTTAGACAAGCCCTTTAAGAACAGGGGTTGATACTGTCATATGAATCTTTCTCTGTGGTACACCATTTTTGTTGACTTCTAAAAATTGGGATCATGTTGAAGCAAGGAAAAATTACTTAAATGCTTATTGATTGGTCTTCTCATATTCGATCCGTAACATAAAAATTAGCATTGTTGTGCGATCAAAACAAGATATTCCATTGGTTGCAGTGGGCAATATTGCATATTTTTTTTCTAGCTTAAAGCCAGGTTTATATCTCTGAGTATGGCCCATGATAACAGGACTACCCACGGATCTCCTCTTGACTCAGCAGCTTCATATACTGTATGCCTATGAGACTGTAAAGTTCTGGTCAGGAGACCCACACTCGTTCTAGACACAATCTGTACTTAGACCATAAATGTCAGATGAGTGAAACTGGCCTTACGTATTTGATATATTTGTTCCACTGTGTTATCTCATTAGAGTAAAGCAGGCAGATTCTTATCCAATTAACAAGCCAATTTTCCAGTAGGTACTTTCTGACCTGAAGGTACTTTTGTACCAAAGCAGGTTTATCCACAGTATGTACCTAACTTTCACCCTGTAATTCTCTTCTACTCATTAATAAAGGGTGGTATGATCTCAGTTGATGGCCACATTTCAGAACTTTCCACAACCAGTAGAACCTGGGTGCCAACGTACTCCAATGCCGGAAATCCCTCCAATCCTGCTTTAGTTTTCTTTATGCATGATTTTTCTTTTCCTTCTTTTGTCCCTATTATGTTTTTTTTCTCAATTTGCTTTCTTGTATTCTTCTTATTTCATACTTTCTTCTATTTCTCATTTTATCTACTTTTTGTGTACACTGCATGTACCGTCCACACCACTCATGCACTACAGCCAATTAATGCCAGAATTACTTGGTGGCACACAGCAAAATGCAGAAGGTGATGGAGGCAAAGTGCCTAGCCCTTCTGGGATCGAACCAGAGCCTAAGAGAGATTCTAAAAGGGATTCTAAAAAACGGAAAGATTCCAAATCCCAGCCGAGTACTGAACCCAAAAGGTAAGGTGATTATAGTGTTGGAATATCTAGAATATACGTAAACATATCCCATCAAATTTTAAATTCTCATCCCTTACGCCTTATACTTTGAAGAAGCCCAACCCAACTCCCAAGCCATACCTCTCTGAACCCTTTAACCTCGTTATATAGAAATGCACCTAAAAAAAATGTTCTTTCTTTGGTAATAAATTGAGCGATGAATTAACTAACTGGTAGAACTTATTAGTTTTGGAGCTTGGTCTGGAAGCGTAAAACTTGGGTTTACATATCTTCTACAGTGTCTTGAAAAAAGTTTTTTAAAAAATATTTAGAAAACCGTGTATCATTGGCTTTACACTTCACCAAATAAGTTTGTGGGTATAACTTGAAAAAATGCGGAAAAGTTCTTTGACTATGCATACTTTTTCAAGGCATTGTAGTTTGAAGGAAGAATCGATTTATGATGTTGTGAATCTAGATGACTATTGGCCAAGCCAGCCAATTTCGGCAGAAATGGCCAAACATCTATTGTGCATGGGAGTGTCTTGACATGCCCCGTATGGCAGAAGTCTAGGAAAGAGGTATCAGGCACATTGGATTTCAAAATGCTGAATTATTTGTTCTTACAGAAGATACGCCACCACCAGAGGTGTCTAAAGGCCCCTTCTCTCTATTTAGAATTTATACATTCAGGGCCACAGGTGTATGCATAGTCAGAAGAAATAGTTGTCAATCAACATCTGTCATAGTGTATGGACCCTTTTAGGGTTTATATGAGATTAGAGAAAAATGGTCTGCTTATTTTTCCAGTAATAGTGCCACTACTGGTCACAGCATTTGTCTGGTATTGCAACTTTGAAAGATATAATTAAGTATTTCCAATGTGTTTGTGGTCATTGTTTGTAAATTTGTTAAAAATCTCTGTACAAAGTTCCCAGGAGCCTGTTAGCCAATGAAGGGGAAATATATTATTACATGGTGAAAACTTAAATAAATGAATGGACACATGGACATGCTGAGTCCGACAGAGTTAGAAGGAGTCTTTCACCCCCAAAACTCAAATTAAACCTTAAACATTGACTGTAGTGTAGATTTTACTACTTGACTTTTACATAAAAACTGTTTTATTACTTTTGCTAATTGGGAGTCCTCAGTCACCCTTGGCTCACTGCACACAAGATCACACAGTAGTGAGTGGCCGGTACAGGTGAAAGTGCACCAGCACTGGCATTATGTGGCGCTCCCTTGTCTCCTGCAGTGTCAGTGCGATGCGCAAGGTCACGGATCCAAATCAGGAAGCGCTCAAAGTAAACGCCGTTAATGAAGCTATGAGTACAACATTGGGCCGGCTATTTTCCGATAAAACATCAGGTAGCACTCAGCCGTGTTATACAGTCGTGTGAATGAGCCCTAAACACGATTATTTAAAAAACTCAACTTGGCTATGTGCACTCAATGTCTTTTTCATGCGGATTCTGGTGCGAAAGCTGCCTGAAAAACCCAACAGAAAATGCTTAAAAGAATGAACATAAGCACTTCTAGGCAAAAGCAACTTTCTTCACATTTCTTCAGGTTCTTTAATGTCTTTTAACCACTTCAGGTTTCTAAAGATGCTAAGCAGTTAAAACAAGCACTCTAATCATTCTTCTGGCATTTTTCGATCAAAAGACGCTCTACTCATTGAGTCAATGAGAAAGTTCAAAAGAAGCCCAGAAGATATCAGAGGTTTTTTCAGGGCATTTTGCCATAATTTTTGCTTATAAAAGCCCTAGTGAAAAAAAAAAACAACCGGGAAACAGCAATAAAAAGATGCTATAGAAAACATGCGAAAACCCTCTGGAAAAAATAACGCTATCATTTCCTAAAGCTTCTTCTGCTTGAAAAATTTGGCAGGTTCTCCTGAGTTTAAAGATCGTCGTGTTCACGTACCTTTTGAATATAATTCTGGAACAAAATTGTACTTTTTTATGTGTCAAATCATTTCTATTGCATTAGGCTTTAGGTTTTTTCAAACACTGATCCTGCCAGACAGTGGCAGGTTGGCCGATTCGACTCTTCATTTCCATATGCATTGCTTTGCACTTGTTCTATTTTATCACTAGATGTTGATTTGGATTTACATGCCGATAAAAAGAACTAGTAGATTAGTATTCTGTAAGATGAGGCTGGCTGTCAGTCATCATCTGCCACTCTGGTAATGAAGGTCAAGAACAGAGAGAAATCCACATGGCTATCAATCTCTTTTATTTGAAATAGACATTGATGGCGGGATCTGAGGTGGGTTGTCTCTTTGTATCGTGTATGTAGAAGGTCAGACAGTTAGACACAAGTAGCTTGCAGTCAGTGAGAAAGTGCGGAGAGGATGCGATTCAGATGTTATGGTACAGCCTGGAGGTGAGGACTGACAACATGACATAGCATCACATGCAGCTCGCCGCTGTCCAGGGTGCTTTTCTGTGTACGGTCCTGGCACCGTATATCTGATCATCACTCCAGAAGGGCGAGCAGTGTCCCAGCTAACCTTTAGCCTGATCATGACCTATGGCGAATGTAATAAGGTGACTCTTGACTATATACATTTCTACATCAATTACATCTGTCACCACATATATACTGTATCTAGGAGATGGAAAATTGGAGGAAATGAATAATTCAGAAGCTAAAGCTGGAGAAAAAACTGTATTCATCCTTATTCTTATATGTGTTAATCTCATTTACTGTGTAACAGGTCCTGAAAGAACGCTTTATAATTTTTATTTTGCATTCTTTGACATATGTTAAAATAATACTGTACAATAAATTTTCGATAAAACATAAGGTATCCCTCGTGCCATAGATTATTTGTATTTGCACATCTGTTTTGCTCGTTATATCATCTTAAAAGGGAATCTATCATCAGGATTTCAACCTTCCCCCCCAGAAAAAAGTATTATTTATGTAGCTCTTTCAAAGACAAGTCCAGCAACATCTTTTGTGTGACCATTCTGTTCCTCAATTACTGAGAAATCAGCTTTTGAATTGATATGCAAATTATATTGAAGAACTTTTAACAAATCTAAAGCCTCTGTCACTCCACATCTATTTCCCGACCGGCTCTGACTCCTCTTGCTTATAGAAATAAACTTGGCACTCAACTTTGGCTAAAGGCAGAAAAAGAAATGACTTTAATGTACATCCATAGGCAGTACAACAAATGTTTCGGTAAATCACTGACCTTCTTCAGTGTACTGACTGCATGAATGTAAGGAACATTGAATATGCAGGCTAATAGTTAATGATATAGTACTGATGGATAGAAAACTGTACAGTGTGATGGCCACTAGTAAAGTATCAGTGACCTTGGGGTTCTATCCAGAGTGTCCCATGTGGTGTCATCTGTTTGCGGTCCATCAAACAGATCTACCGGATCACACTACCACCACCGCATATTACCGGCTGTAACCGGATGACACCACATGGGACACTCTGTATAGAGCCCCAAGGTCATTGATACTTTACTAGTGGCCATCACACTGTACAGTTTTCTATCAATCAGTGCTATATCATTAAATATTAGCCTGCATATTCAATGTTCCTTACATTCATGCAGTTAGACACTGAAGAAGGTCAGTGATTGACCGAAACGTTGTACTGTCTATGGATGTACATTAAAGTCAATTCCTTTTCTGACTTTATCCAAAGTTGAGTGCCAAGTTTATTTCTATTACTGTACTGGTTTGGGTACCTTCTTGTGCACCACTTTTAACAGTTGTGCCACGGTTACTTCTGACAATCACAGGCCTCCTCTTGCTTGACTGACATCCTCTATGCTGTGTGGCTTCAGACAGAGGAGTAATCAAGTAGGACGAGGTGGCCCTGGGTGGAAAATGCAAGTAAAGCTGAAAATTGGTCAAAGGATGTGAGCCAAGAAATGAACCATGGAGAAATGGAAAAAGCTGGCCTTCTCTTATGAAACACGTTTATATTGACATCACGTGAATGGCCTTATTTGTGTATTACTAGCCTGGGAAAAATATCCCCAGGATATACAATGTGATGGAGACAAACAGATGATGAGGTATTAGGATGCACTGGGGGATGGGTAACCTAAGGTCTTTATGTGGATGTCATTTCATACTTATGTTAGCTTGACACTTACCACTTGCCTAAAATCTTGCAATCCAATCAAACCCCTTCATGATAATGTTGTTCAGTAGGATAATACTTGAGGAATGGCTTGAGGATCATGATGAAGAACTCAAGTTATTGATTTGTCTCCACATTCTCCAAATCTTAATGCAACTTGAGCATCTTTGGGATCAGTTTGGAAAACAAGTTTGATCCATAGAGGCCCAATATTGCATAATACTAGACTTGAAGGATCTGCAGCTAATGTGCTGATGCCACAGGACACCTTTGGAAGTTTTGTGGGGTCCATATCTCAACAGTACACGACTGGAACTGGGTGAATTTATTTGAGTGGAATTGATTTGTTCTGGAATTTTACAACAATTTGTATTCTCCAGAATGCAGTTTTTTCTTTGAATCTGCTTTTCACAAATTCAGTACAATGGCAGCCGGTTGGCCAGAATTTTGCAGACCCATAGAGGGCTGACAAAAGTGTATAAAAAAAAAATAGTCACCTCACCGGCTACTTCTGCTGCTCATTCTCCACTGTATTTTCCATGGCACCTTTTCAACAATTGTCATAAACTGAAACCTCAGGTATTGTCATGCTAAACCGGGATGTCCTGTGCCTAGTTGTGGCTGTTAGATGTGGCCTAGAATATGGGTCATAAGGTTGTAATGCCAGTCATGATGTCATGATGTGTGCCACGATCTTAGGACTCGCACTCTAGTCTGCAACTTCTGGGTGCAACAAGGGTGATTCCAACCTAGTGAGAAGATGCTTGGTGTGTCAACACATGGCAGCAGTAAGAAGAGGTGATGATGACCATACAGGGAACAATGAGCATTGGAGGTCAGCAGTGAAATGGGTATTAGTTGTTTTGTTTTCTAAAACTGACATTTATTATATCTAGAAATCTATCCAGATCATAAAATAGAGCCTAATAAACAACATTAAATTTGTGGAGGATAAATTTGCTCAAATCTAATCCCACGGTAAAATTTTTGAGATTTGGTGAATTTCCAGATCTGCTAATTTCTAGTTGCAGCTGTTGTGGTGGAGTGGGATAGACGTACACCAGGGTTGGGGATCCTCAGGCCCGCAGGCCATTTTCGGCCCTCAATGACCTTTTCTCCGGCCCTGAGCAGATTCCTGGGGATTGCAGTACTTGGGCCGGCAGCTTTATTTTGATAGCCGCTGGCTCATTAATTTCATCTTGCTATGTGAGCACGCACACGCAGTTTTCACTACGAAGCGCTGAGGCACATGCAATGATAAATTGCATGCTGATTCCAGCGCCAGCATCAGGGTATACTTTGTGGGAGGAGTTAGTGTGCAATTTGTACGGCCCCCGAAGTATGGTATAAGTACGCAAATGGCTCTTGGCAGAAAAAAGATTCCCCACCCCTGACGTATACAATAGAAGGCAGTTAGTTTTAATGTTATGGATAGACATAGACATGAGTAAACTGGTTTAAGGTGAATTTAAGTTGACTCAAATTTTATGAAAAATTTTGATTTGCTTTGTGCAGCCCAAAAGGGAACTTCTGATTTGCATATAATTTAAATGCAGATACACAGTATATATATATATATACATATATATATATATATATACTGTATACAGTGTATAAATATATATATATAAACTGCTCAAAAAATAAAGGGAACACTAGGATGTGGTATTTTAGTGTTCCCTTTATTTTTTTGAGCAGTATATACAGTATTCACAATAGCTTAAATTACTATTATCCATGAATAATTATATCTCAGTTGTATATTATATGTTTATTATGGTTGAATCATTTAACTTTTTATTTATTAGTACATTTAATGTAAGAAAAATAGTTACTTCAGAAATAATTTTCTGTTCATACTATGTTTTACTCATGTGTTACATAATGATGATGAAATATTAATTAATTTTTGTTAATATAGATAAAATCTGTTCAGTACAAAATTAATAGATTTTACAGATCTCAAGTAGATGAGCATCAAGATATGATCATAACTCGTGATTTTCTAGACATACGGCTCGGTGATAGTATTTGAAATTTGACAAAACCAAGAAAAGTATTATTATTTGTGACATGGCTCAAGATGGGAGATTGTGAGTAGAGTGAAGATGACAGAACTGGTGCTATGCACTGTGACAACAACTTGAAAAACAGGAAACATGACATCTTTCCTATCGTGCTGCCGAAAATGTCAACTTTGTGAAGGACAGTGAGAAAATGGTTTACCAAAAATTTGAAAGGTAGATTCAAGAGATGCTTGTCATGTCAGATGTGATCTAGTCCTCAGCTGTTTGAGACAGGAAGTCCTTGTACTCCTGATGGCTCATTCTTGGCAGGCCCTCCGAGACATCCATGTAACTTTTCAAATGCAGCAGTCACTGACCTGTGGACAGATGGACTTTTTTTGTTGTTGAAAAAGTATACATGTAATGGTTTAGCAGAATTTAAAGATTACATGTAATGATACTAGTCAGGGCTATAGTTGTCCTATAATATTAATTTTGTTATTTTTTTAACCATACCCTATTTTTGACTTTTTTTTCCCTAATACTCTCTGTTTTAAGTCTTTGAAATTTATAAATCCCTTGCATTTCTCTCCAGGGTTCATTCTGTCAGCACAACATTAATTAGCCACAATAAAATAATTGAATATTTTTAGTAAAAATATTCCATTCTTATCCTTTTTTAAACCATTGTTTTATTTATTCTTGAAAAACTAATTTTGGAAAAACATTTTTTGCTATTTTTAGAAATAAAATAATTCATAGCCAAGATATTACACCTATTTTTTTTACTGTTTTAAAGAAAATATATGCTTTCGGAAAAAAAAAATGCTGCCTTTTGACAATTAAAATAGCTGCAAGAGAATATACGATCTACTGCAAATACATAATATCTTTAAACTTAACGTAGTATAAAAGAATAAATATTAAACATAGTTTACTATTGTTTTTCGTCAAAATATACAGATAAAAAAGCGTAAATGTATTTGAATGGTTAAAAAAATAATATTACTGCTAAGAAATTATTTTTTTCTGAATTTTAAATTTAATGATTTTTTTTAATTTTATACTTGCTGTTGGGTCATTTTATGATCTCAAAATTTATTTTCTTAGCATTTATGATTTGACGTTGTCATTTTTTTTTGCCTTTGTTTATACTTTTTGGTGTCAAAAACATGAATCTAGTTCACTCCAAAGCTGAGTTGGGTTAGGGTTTAAAGATACAAGATGTTTGGTGTGAAGAGGCCCTTCTTTTTCTAAGAGGTCAGTCAAACATTACAGTACAGATTGCAATTTTTGGAATTTAGGGTCTTTTGATTTGTGTAATAAAGAGAAGTAAAGCTAACCAATTAACCCCTGACAGGAGGTTCATTAAAGGTTTGTAATCCTTTGCCAAGTCTTTTGTGCAAGTAAACTAGTCTAGTGCTGAGGATTTGCAAAGCTTAGGCTGTTCACTGGAGGAGGCCTGGGCTTAAAACATTTGTTCGTTTTTTCAGACGACTTATATTACCAGAAACAGACTGTGCCGATACAGAACTACGTAGGTAATGGCTGAATCGGTATACTTTGCCCTACAACAATAGAGAGTAATAACGATGGCTGTCTGGGCTCCTAGTTTCTTTAGTGAATGGATTAGTCTTGTCTCTTGCCCCATTCATATGGATTATGCTGTGGTGTAAATATTCGAGGGCTATCCATATTATGTAGCCGCCTGGGGATAAAGGCAAGAGGAAGTGTATATTTGTAGTTTGTGTCACCTTATATGCCTTTTGTTCAGCAGCTCACAGTTTCTTTCACTAACATAATGCTGGGTTCCAGGGATTAATGAGTAAACATTGAATAAAACATTATTTTGGAGGGACCTAGTAATTGCTTTGGCTCCTATATTATGAATTCCTTAGCAGATTTCAGTCTTGAATTGCGAGTGCAAAGATATAGTTGGAAGAAAAGAGTGCATTGAGCATCGTTAATCTTCCTATGGTGGCGGTTAGGTCTTGAAAATCAATATCTGGAAGCAACGTTCTAAAAAAATATGGGAAAAAAATATTTTATCCTTTTTAATCTTTTATTATGGAATTATTTACATAAATTTTGAATTTACACAAAATTTGAAGTAAATGATCAAACAGTTATATCTTGTGGTGACAGGTGGGCTTACACAATTTTATCAAAATGCGCAGTAAGAAATTCATATTTATAAGTTAACATTTTGGTAATGTGATTTAAAATAATCCACATATACAAAATTGGTATAAACACTTGCATATTTTATGTTTATTTGTCTGTATGTAGTTTTTTTTTTTTTGCCTACACCAAAAATACATATTAAAATATATTAACATTTTCCTGTTCCTCGTATTTCTTCGTATTACGTAATGAAATTAACTTTGGCTGTGCGTCTCATCAGATCCCAGTGTACATGTTCTGCTTTACTTCTTGTGTCAGGAGGTGAAGCCACCAAGTCATTCATTTCTTGTTCTTGTCCCCCAGGCCTGATGGCATAGGAACGGTTACAGTTGAAGAAAAAGAACGATTCGAAGAGATCAAAGAACGCCTTCGTTTGCTTCTGGAAAATCAGATCACGCATTTTAGGTAAAGCTTCTGGATGGATATATCTGTAACTACATATTCTGTATGAATTGTATCAGAAGATGTCTACAGGAAAAAAGGATTGTGAACAGCAAAACTATATATATTCAAATATTCTTAGGTATTGTTTTCCATTTGGCCGACCGGAGGGAGCATTAAAAGCAACTCTGTCCTTACTGGAGAGGGTAAGTGGTATTTTTTTTTTTTAATGCGTGTTTTAGAATTTTATTTTACTTTTGACTTTTATTATATACGTAAATTATTTTTGGGTTATGTGCTTTTAGTTTAAAATGAAAAACAACATAAGGTTATAAGTGTGTTCTCAACTTTGTCTGCTATTTCCAATTTAATTCTGGTAGAAAAAAAATACTTAGAATATTCCAGGAATATCTTTTTTTTTTTTTTAGATTTTACTTCCATTTTTTTTTTTTTTACTAATTTCCTATTATCAAGGTTTTAATGAAAGATATAGTTACTCCCGTTCCTCAAGAAGATGTCAAAAATGTCATTCGGAAATGTTTGGAGCAAGCTGCTTTAACAAACTACACCCGATTATCTGAATATGCCAAAATTGAAGGTAAGAGATGTTTTTTTGTGGTTTGTTTGGTTTTTGTTTGGCTGAAGGTTTCTAGCTTTTTTTTCAAGATCTCTTTGAATTTGTCAAAAATGCACAAAAGGTAAATTGGTTTATGACATGTTTTATGACATCTCAGAATGATTTGCCTTGATCACATGGTTGTGTTGTTGAGGTGTACTCTGAATCATGATGTTTATTCCTTGGCATTGGATAGACTAGCATGACATTGAATTTGCTATGTTGGGATGTCAGATACTTTTGGAAATATTTAAAAGGCTTATTAGATGTGGATATATAAGATTTATGTCAAATTGTTAGTAGTTTATACAAGTTTTTCATTTTTAGAATTGATGTTGATTTTGCAAAATTTGATTTATTTTTTTGCGCCATAGAAATATTTTTCGGTCTGTGATGGTTTTTGGAATTGTGTTGATTTTTCTTTACAGTTGTCATTGTGCCGAAAGGTCAACTTCTTATCCAGTAAGTCAAGTGGGCTATAACGTGGCCCACCTGACATTTCAGAAGGAGAATGTATTAAACTTCAAGCAGTAAGAAACACTCGAAAGGATTATTGGTTGCATGTTGTCTTAGAGATGACTGATAGAAATATAAGTAGGGTTTTGTCTTGGTGACATTTTGGTGATTTATTGAGGTTTTTTATAGTTTGTCCTTCGAGTAAATATAGGGAAGTACTGAATGGTCAAGGGAGGAGCTGGTCTAGAACCACAAGACTTTCCTCCGTTTGAAATTTTTTTTGCAAAGTTCTGTCTTTTCACAGCTGTTTTACCCATAGCTTCGCTGTAACCCGCCGGTAAGATCTACTCTCTTCTTTCAGATAAGTCATTGCAAAACAATCTGTAAGGTCTGTAAGTAAAAATGCATTCATTTCCAAAGTAGAGCACATATAGCGCGTACTCTCCTCTTGTGCCGTAATTTTTTTGGTTGTGTGAATACTCCGCCCCTTATTTTCTTTGCACTGTGACTTTTAGGTCTGGGAATACTTTGAAGCAACAAACTTTTTTTGTTTTTTTTCAAGCTCTCTGTTTAGAGAAGTTCCTCATCCCACACTACCTGCTCTCTGCTTCTTTCCCTCCTTACTTGTTATTGGCACAGCCATTTTCCTCCCCCTTCTGCCTTTTCAGGAAATGGCTTCTGTGCCAATGCCAGAGCATGCTGGGATTGTTAACTCTTTAACAACCCAACATCCACCAGTTGCATGAGTCTGGTTTTTACTCATAGGCATAGTACGGTCATTTGGTTAAATACGTGAACTACTAGGACACTTCCTGCTCCATGTCTCGTCACCAAAACCCAACCATTTATCAATTGACTTCCTGAAAAAGTTGCTAAATTTTAGGTGATTGGAGCACTTTCGTAAGGCTATGCTTATGAGGAAAACCTTTACGTGCCTTGGATACTTAAGGCTTGAATGCTTAGTATCTAAAGTCAAATTGTTTTCTTTCCTTTTATGTTTGGATCATTAGAGTCTTGCAAAAAGAATACAATCCCCCTTCCCCGCTAAGTAAAAAAAAAGTAGTTTACGATAAGTTTTTCAACACCACGGTCAAATTCCGTGGCTCATGGGCATGCTGAATGGTTAATCCAGCGAAATTCAAACACCTTCTTTTGTGTGTCCCGAAATACTCTACAAACTTTTCTCCTTTTAACCTAATGTAACATTTTCCTCTAACTTTTGACCTCTTTACCTCTCTGACCTAAGCCTCTTGCATGCCCAAATCCTCTTTTATAGGGAAAAAGAGAGAAATGTATGAACACCCTGTCTTCTGCTTGGCCTCCCAAGTGATGGATTTAACCATTCGTGAGTACTTACCACCACCTCCTCCTCCTCCTCCTCTCCATGCTGTCTCCACTCTGTTTGCCATTATCTCAAGATACTTCAGATCCAAACCAATTCACTTTTCCTTGCTTCAAGTCTTATGAGCATTATCCTTGTCTGTTGCTTCTGTCTGTGAAACCCAGTGTGAAAGTCCAGTCACTTTTTATCAGCCTAAAAGAGGTGAAAAAAAAATAAAAGTCATTTGTCTGTTATAAACCTGGCACCTGTCTGTAAGTTTTATGTCTGTGACCTGAATGCATTTTTACTTTTTTGCTTCTGTGTACCGCCAATTGGTGAATTGCTTTTACCATTAGTTTCCAAAAGTCAGGGCACCGCAACAGTGGAGTTTACAAAAGCGATAGCGGCGATCTTGCTTAGTCACCAATATCTTACGGAGAGATGAACGCATACTAGTAGTTTTCTTTGACTGCCGATTGTACTAACTCATACATGTACGCTTGGTTTTTCCATGTTGCTAATTTTTCAGCAATTTTAATTATCCTATACGACTGACACCCCTTCTTCTAAAAAAAAATATTGTCTATTTATCAAATTGACTGATTTCTTTTCATCTTTCTCCTCCCCGCCTGGTGCAGCCTCCTTTCCTTGCCTTGATGGGATTTTGATGTTAATATTTTCGAGTGAATGTGTTTTTTTTTGTTATTGTTATTATTACTTTTTTTTTCTGGGCAGTCAAAAGGCAAAAAGTGAATAGATTGGTCCATTTGCTCATTAATTGTGCCTATTGTGTTCTTTCTCTTCTTTCCTCCTTGCTTTCTCTTACAAATAGAGAATCAAAAGGATGCAGGTGAACAACTGTATATGCATTATAAAGTTATAGGAGTGTAACATTTTCTGTTCAATTTTTTTATTATTTTTTTTATTATTTTTTTTCCATAGCTCCTTAAGTCATGTGCTTTTCCAGGCTGTAATGGAAACACAGTGTCACTTAAGGAGTTAATTTGTGCTGTCGTCTAAAAAAAAAGAAAAAAAAACAACAAAAAAAGGATGATAACATCCAACGCAAATCAATATTTTAGGAGAAGAGATGTCTTATTCACTGGTACCAAAGTGCTCCATATAGATCGAGTTTATATATGAACGGAACCGAATACAGCTAAGTCCCCTTCCCCCTTTCATATTTATGTTGAAGCCTTTTTATTTTTTTAACAATGTTTGTGTTTTCTGTACATGTGTACTAACAGCACAGTCAGAAAAAAAACTATTGTCTTTTCCGTCCTTTATGTTTGAAAGATAACGATGTAACGTCACATGGCGAAAATGCTAAAAAAGTTTTGCTCACATGCAGCACAAACCTACAAAGATCATGGGTAGTTAACCCTCCGTCAGGCGCAATATAGATTCTCCTCAGTTCATGCGCAATGTGCCTGACAAGCACAGGTCAGAAAACCACCTATAGTAGCTACATATTTCAATTTCAGGACTATAGAAGTAGTCAGTGACCTTCATAGGAATGTATTAAAAGAGATTACACCAAATCAGATGCAAAAAAAACCATTTATTAACCATAAACTTATTAAAACTAAAAGTACCACTTTTCGGTAGTACCGCCAAATAGGCTCCAGTTATCTTTACTTAACTATTGCTTAAATATAAAATTATGGAAAAAAACTTAAAGGATATTGCACTTAGATGTTACTTAATTATTTTCTACTCATCTTCAGTGGTTTCAATTGCAGCAGAAGCAGCACAGGTACACTTAGAAAAGCAAGGCTGGCAGGCGAAAGTTGCATGGGAAAGGCAGATTGATTCTTTACATATTTTGCAGTCATATTTAGAAAGCCTTCTGAAACCAGATACAAATGAGCAGGTAGTACAACTGCGTCTTTTAGAAGGTGGTAGAGTCGGTGTTTGTTCTGGAACGTCCTTGGGACGTCCTTTGTATTTTTATCTTTGCCCAAATAATAAGCTAGATCTGTGTCTGTTTCCTCTGTATCAGTGTCATGACCATCCTGCTCTGTTCCAGAATCAGTGTTACATTCTGCTACCTCATCTTCAGATGAAATGTCACTAGATTCCTCTAAATCCTCAGTTACTGCTGGTTCTTCCTCATCATCTTCTAACAAAAAAATCTTCATTTCTTCTAAATGAAGGGGTTTAGATGAATCATACTGTTTTCTGGCCATTGCAGCAGAAAATCTGAAGCAAGAGAGAAAGAGTATGTGTTAGGGCGCAATGTGCCTTAGAAGCCACCCTCCTTTTGTCTAAGAAAACAGTACTTATGTACACTAACTTAGCATTAATCCTTCATAAAACAAGCTAAATACACAATCGTGATGAATAAAAAAAGAAAATACTAACCTTTCAATTTGTGTTGAAATCAGGCGCAATGTGCCTGAGAAGCCAAAGTGTTGATATCTGCTCACTAGAAGGTCTGCTGAGTCACTGTGATATCAGGTTTCACAGAGCCTGTAGAGTCAGGAGATAACTAGGAGGGGTGGGGTTTTCTGATAAGTGGGCAAGGAGAGAGAAGTGAAACTAATTACTGTGTGCCTGTCAGATCTATTGCGCCTGACGGAGGGTTAAAAATTTGCATTTTTCTCTAAAATTTATTTATTTTTATATATTTTTTTATTTCTGTTAAAACACCATCCCTAATTGATCTAGGAATTTCACCCTTTGTTTTTATTATGTTGACACTTTACTTTATTTCTATGAGGCAAGATAATTTCTATATAGGATTTGTTGTTTGTTTTTGTTTTTTTTGGGTGCTTTAATGAAAAGAAAAATTCCCGGATGAATTAAACAGCAATAAATGAGATTGTCTAAGATAAGAGAAACGCCACTCCATGCCAAATTTTTTGGTCTGGTGTTCAACCCCTTTGTAAGGGATGTGGCTTGAGCTGCCGTTCTTAGTCTTGCCCTTCTCGAGACACAGAAAAACCTATTTTCTAATTCTAGACATCCTCCTTAAATTGTAAGAAATGTGTAGAAATAGTATTTTAGCTGCTTGGTGACATAAGATTGAATACTTTCTATATTTTTTATTATTTGGCTAAATGATTTAATTAATAGAAAGTACAAAAATATCATGGCCCATAAGATGTTTCCAAAGTTTACAAGGCATTGGAAGCCTCTAAGCAAAATATTTACTGTTAGGTTCAAAAGGTGAGGTGGATCCTCAAAACCCAAGGTTCAGGTGGGCACATGGGCCATGGATGTAAGTGCAGCAGGCAGTTGAGGCACGTGGGAAACGGGTAGCAGAGGTACAGAAGACCACAGACAGGAGACATCCTGGAGACCGCAGACAGGTAGCAGATGTACTGGAAACTACAAACAGGTAGCAGACAGAACTCTGGAGAAACTAGAAAGTCAGAATATCAAGACACAGGTGTGTGTCTTGGTGAACCTTATATAGGATCAGGCAGATGATCAAATGGGATCATGCCGGGCCATCTGCAAAGCCCAATGTGGAGCACAACAAAGTTCACTGCATCGGCGTGAGTGGAGCAAAGCTCGGATCCGAGACAGTTCCGTAACATTTACAAATATCCTTTCTTATCTTTTCTCCCAGTTAAGAAGATCCCACAGTCATAATACCTAAGGCCAAAAAAATGAAGCTAAACATCTTGCTCCATTCATTTTGAGTTGTCTCAAGCCAAAAGAAAAAAATTAGGACACATCTGTAATAACCACAAAAGTCTCCTGGGAGGCATCTGGAAAAAGAGAAGTCATCCCTGACTCCTAGAAGACTTTATAAATCTCCTGGACTCCACAGTAGCCTTCTCGAAAGCCATACTAATGGACTATTTCCAATGTATGGTAATGAGATGCTATGTTACCAGACTGAGCTCTAGTGTCTAGACTGAGCTCTAGTGTCTAGACTGAGCTCTAGTGTCTAGATGAAAATTTTGGAGCAGGAAATCTGAAAACTTTGTGTGAGGCTATACCAATTTTGGAGAAGTATTTATAAAGTTTTTTTTTCTAAGGTTCAGGCGCAACTACCGCCTTCAACCCCTAAAGTTATGTCCAACTAGGATTTCCATAGCTCCTATTGGCCTATCGGTCATCTCTGTACCCAGTACAATACGGTGGAGAAGCTTTTTTAACCCCTTAACCCCCGGAAGTATTTTCGTTTTTGCGGTTTCGTTTTTCGCTCCCCTTCTTCCCAGAGCCATAACTTTTTTATTTTTCCATCAATATGGCTATGTCAGGGCTTGTTTTTTGCGGGACAAGTTGTACTTTTGAACGACATTATTGGTCTTATCATGTCATGTACTAGAAAACAGGAAAAAAATTGCAAGTGTGGTGAAATTGCAAAAAAAAGTGCAATCCCACGCTTGCTTTTTGTTTGGCTTTTTCACTAGGTTCACTAAATGCTAAAACTTATCTGCCAATATGATTCTCCAGGTCATTACGAGTTCATAGACGCCAAACATGTCTAGGTTCTTTTTTATCTAAGTGGTGAAAAAAAAATCCAAACTTTGTTAAAAAAAATTGCGCCATTTTCAGATATCCGTAGCGTCTCCATTTTTCGTGATATCTGGTTGGGTGAGGACTTATTTTTTGCGTGCCAAGCTGACATTTTTAATGATACCACTTTTGTGCAGATAAGTTCTTTTGATCGCCAGTTATTGCATTTTAATGCAATGTCGCGGCAACCAAAAAACATAATTCTGGTATTTTGACTTTTTTCTCGCTATGCTGTTTAACGATCAGGTTAATCCTTTTTTTTATTGATAGATCGGGCGATTCTTACCGCGGCGATACCAAATATGTGTATGTTTCATTTTTTTTCGATTGTTTTATTTTGAATGGGGCGAAAGGGGGGTGATTTGAACTTTTATATATTTTTTATATTTTTAAAAACATTTTGTTTAACTTTTGGCATGCTTCAGTAGTCTCCATGGGAGACTAGAAGCTGCCATAACCTGATCGGCTCTGCTACATAGCGGTGATGATCAGTTTGCCTGTATGTAGTAAAATTACTCACTTGCTATGAGCGCCAACCACTGGGCGGTGCTCACTTCAAGCTAGCAGTGACAACCACAGAGGTCTCCAGGAAACCTCCGGTTGTCATGCCAACCCACCGGTGACTCGCGATCATATGACGGAGTTCACCGGTGGGCGGATTTCCGACGCGATTGCCGGAAGCACATGATAAATGCCACCAGCGTTCGACAGTGGTATTTAACGGATTAATAGCCATGGGTGGATCGCGATTCAACCCACGGCTGTTCCGGGCACATGTCAGCTGTTCAAAACAGCTGACATGTGTCGGGAAAGATGTGGGCTTACCGCCGAAGTCCATATCAAAGGGAAGGAGTCCAACATCAGCGTAAATGTACACCCAATGTCAGAAAGGGGTTAAGGTGGATCAATGACCAGATTTTACCATGCAAACTACATATTGAACAGATCTC
Organism: Dendrobates tinctorius; assembly: GCF_039654945.1. NCBI lineage: Eukaryota > Metazoa > Chordata > Amphibia > Anura > Dendrobatidae > Dendrobates > Dendrobates tinctorius. The sequence goes on from NW_027361695.1 coordinate 13,065,179, forward strand.
TTACATCTACTTAGGCTGGTACACTTATTTTGAAAATCCACATCAGAATGATTGTATAATCTTTGAAATTTTTTTCCCACCTATCCTTACACAATATTCATTTTACAGCCATTCTGAAATTAATGGTTCAAAGTAAGTACACCAGTCTCATCAGGTCTAAAAGTTTTATTTGATCAATTCAGTTTGTATTGTGAAATCCGGTGTGTCACATCCTCTTTAACCTATAGTTTAGAACAGGAGGTACCATTTTTAACCGATGTTTTGAGAATGACTTCCTCTGTGCCATATTTAGGGATTTTTTTTACATTTTGGTTTAGATGAATGGATTTCCAAACAGATCTTTCTAGTTTGGAAAATATGCATATATGACAATAGGATATAGTGAAGATAGCACATACAGTAGTGAAGAGGTTTCTTACTGTTCAAACATCGGATCCTTCCATGGGTTTAGGTTTAATAAAGAAGCTTAATCCTGGACCCTCACCACCTCTGATCTGGGTTGTCAGTTAGTTTATAACACTGTATGACTGAGCTGGCTGTCAGTCAGTCCCGGGGACGCAGTTACAGATGCCACTCACGATGCACTGAGCAGTGACTGAGGGCAGCCACCACCCCATGTGACTGAAAGTCCGAGGATGCCGGTGGTAATAAAGTTCATCGTCAGCGGGTTCCCAGTGTGGGTGCCGGGCAGCTTTACAGTGCCATTAACCTGCAGATTTACCCCATATCTGGAGGTTAGTAGCATTTTTTACATGACAGGTTCCCTTTAAATGCATGTATCTGGCACTAAAAACTATTTGTGCTATTCGAAAACGTTAAAAAGGCAGTCAAGATCGCCACAGGGTAATTAGTTAATTAGCCAACTTCTGCTTCACGTGACCCTAGACACAAAGTTACAGCACAATTATCACAACTGTGTCTCGTGATGAACCGTGCATCGATGTGTTCATTACATGACCAGACATGGTTTGTATCCAATGAGAGTGGCCAATAAGTGCCAGCAAGCAGAGATCTTGAAAAACATGACAATTTGATACAAAAGACATACAGTATATGATTCAATTCATTACATACATGACACACATATCACTCACACATTACATACATGACACTCATTAGACACATGGCATAACATAACATTATATACATGATACTCACATCAGTCACACATTACATACATGACATTATATGCATGACACACATTGCATACATGACACTCACATCAGTCACACATTACTTACACATTACACATAACACACAATACATACATGGCAAGTGCATGCCACTCATACATTACACACATGACATATATATTACTCACAAATTAGACACATGACACACATTATATACAGTGCCTACAAGTAGTATTCAACCCCCTGCAGATTTAGCAGGTTTGATAAGATGCAAATAAGTTAGAGCCTTCAAACTTCACACAAGAGCAGGATTTATTAACAGATGCATAAATCTTACAAACCAAAAAGTTATGTTACTCAGTTAAATTTTAATAAATTTTAAACATACAAGTGTGGGTCATTTATTATTCAACCCCTAGGTTTAATATTTTGTGGAATAACCCTTGTTTGCAATTACAGCTAATAATCGTCTTTTATAAGACCTGATCAGGCCGGCACAGGTCTCTGGAGTTATCTTGGCCCACTCCTCCATGCAGATCTGCTCCAAGTTATCTAGGTTCTTTGGGTGTCTCATGTGGACTTTAATCTTGAGCTCCTTCCACAAGTTTTCAATTGGGTTAAGGTCAGGAGACTGAGTAGGCCACTCCAACACCTTGATTTTTTGCCTCTTGAACCAGGCCTTGGTTTTCTTGGCTGTGTGCTTTGGGTCGTTGTCTTGTTGGAAGATGAAATGACGACCCATCTTAAGATCCTTGATGGAGGAGCGGAGGTTCTTGGCCAAAATCTCCAGGTAGGCCGTGCTATCCATCTTCCCATGGATGCGGACCAGATGGCCAGGCCCCTTGGCTGAGAAACAGCCCCACAGCATGATGCTGCCACCACCATGCTTGACTGTAGGGATGGTATTCTTGGGGTCGTATGCAGTGCCATCCAGTCTCCAAACGTCACGTGTGTGGTTGGCACCAAAGATCTCGATCTTGGTCTCATCAGACCAGAGATCCTTGAACCAGTCTGTCTCAGAGTCCTCCAAGTGATCATGAGCAAACTGTAGACGAGCCTTGACATGACGCTTTGAAAGTAAAGGTACCTTACGGGCTCGTCTGGAACGGAGACCATTGCGGTGGAGTACGTTACTTATGGTATTGACTGAAACCAATGTCCCCACTGCCATGAGATCTTCCCGGAGTTCCTTCCTTGTTGTCCTTGGGTTAGCCTTGACTCTTCGGACAAGCCTGGCCTCTGCACGGGAGGAAACTTTCAAAGGCTGTCCAGGCCGTGGAAGGCTAACAGTAGTTCCATAAGCCTTCCACTTCCGGATGATGCTCCCAACAGTGGAGACAGGTAGGCCCAACTCCTTGGAAAGGGTTTTGTACCTCTTGCCAGCCTTGTGACCCTCCACGATCTTGTCTCTGATGGCCTTGGAATGCTCCTTTGTCTTTCCCATGTTGACCATGTATGAGTGCTGTTCACAAGTTTGGGGAGGGTCTTAAATAGTCAGAAAAGGCTGGAAAAAGAGATAATTAATCCAAACATGTGAAGCTCATTGTTCTTTGTGCCTGAAATACTTCTTAATACTTTAGGGGAACCAAACAGAATTCTGGTGGTTTGAGGGGTTGAATAATAAATGACCCTCTGAATAAACTTTTCACAATTTAAAAAAAAATTAAACAAAGAAATAACATTCTTTTTTGCTGCAGTGCATTTCACACTTCCAGGCTGATCTACAGTCCAAATGTCACAATGCCAAGTTAATTCCGAATGTGTAAACCTGCTAAATCTGCAGGGGGTTGAATACTACTTGTAGGCACTGTACATGACACTCACATCAGTCACACATTACATACATGACACACACATTACTTACACATTAGACACATAACACACAAAACATACATGGCATGTGCCTGTCACTCATACATTGCACACATGACATACATATTACTCACAAATTAGACACATTACACACACATTACATACATGACACACACATGACACGCACATTACATGCATAACACACACATCACTCACACATTACATACATGACACACACATTAGACACTTGACACACAATACATACATGGCACACGCAATACATACATGACGCGCGTCACTCGCACATTACATACATGACACACACATTTGACAGGTAACACATTATATACATGACACACACATTAGACACCTGACCCATACATTACATACATGGCACACACATCAGTAACACATTACATACATGACACACCTATTATATACACGTCACTCACATATGACACATCACACACTTCATACATGACATGTGCATGTCACTCATACATTACTTACATGACATACTAATTACTGACACATTAGGCACATGACGTACACGTCACACAATTAGACACATACAATCATCACACATTACATACATGATGCACACATGTCACTCACACATTAAATGCACGTCACTCATAAATTAGACAAATATGCAAATAAAGTCTGTGGAGCCTCATTTAAGAGTCTCAAACACGGGACTAGCCAAATCTTCCTCCAGGGAAGGACCCAGCCAAGGGGTGGCTCCTTTCAGAAACCACCATTACCACCATATTAAGTGGCCCTTTAAGTCAATATCCAGCTCTTTACGAGTTTGCAGATATGACAAGGGAAATACCAAGGCCAGGTATCCATCCACAGACAGCCGTTTTGGGGTGTTGCCCCTCATCAGTGTGGAGTAGGATTCTTGCTGGTGGGAGCAATGCCTAGTAGACCAACATCACGAAACAATCACTGACCTCAGGGAGACCAGTCAAAGAAAGCACTGCGGCAGCTGGCAAAGGCGCTCAATCAGTGAAATCCTAGGTGCAATGCTCCCTGGGAAATATAAATATGCAAATAAAGTCTGTGGAGCCTCATTTAAGAGTCTCAAACATGGGACTAGCCAGATCTTCCTCCAGGGAAGGACCCAGCCAAGGGGTGGCTCCTTTCGGAAACCACCATTACCACCATATTAAGTGACCCTTTAAGTCAATATCCAGCTCTTTACGAGTTTGCAGATATGACAAGGGAAATACCAAGGCCAGGTATCCATCCACAGACAGCCGTTTCGGGGTGTTGCCCCTCATCAGTGTGGAGTAGGATTCTGGCTAGGCGGGAGCAATGCCTAGTAGACCAACATCACCAAACAATCACTGACCTCAGGGAGACCAGTCAAAGAAAACACTGCGGCAGCCGGCAAAGGCGCTCAATCAGTGAAATCCTAGGTGCAATGCTCCCTGGTAAATACAAATATGCAAATAAAGTCCATGTAGCCTCATTTAAGAGTCTCAAACATGGGACTAGCCAAATCTTCCTCCAGGGAAGGACCCAGCCAAGGGGTGGCTCCTTTCGGAAACCACCATTACCACCATATTAAGTGGCCCTTTAAGTCAATATCCAGCTCTTTACAAGTTTGCAGAAGTGACAAGGGAAATACCAAGGCCAGGTATCTGTTGTGAGTTCATTTTTCCCTTCACCGTTGAGGTCTGATGAACTCCCTCCTCTGGTGAAAGAAGGTAGTGAGGCTGATTACCAAACACCTGGGCAGCTAGATGATGACTGGGTGGCTGGAATTGCGGACTGGATATAAGGCAGCCGACGCCCTTCTGCCTTGCTGGTGATCCTGCTGGATTCTTGGAGACCAGTCTGATTCCTGCATCTCAAAGCTAAGTTTTTCTGCTCTGCTTTGTACACTTCAGTTTTGTTTTTGTTTTGCCTTGTTTTTTGGGAGTTCTGCCATCCCCGGCCGGGGGTGAGCTGAATTCCATTTTTGTCTCTGATCTGTTGATCTTTTGCTCTGTCTTCAGAATATACCTGAGTGCGGATTTAGTCTTTTGAAGCCTAGCGACTTCTGGGCCTGTTTTTCCTATCAGTCGGTTGGCACATTTTGGATAGGGTTTTTGCGGATGGCAGACAGCAGCTTTCCTATCCTGTCCTATTTTAGTTAGCTTGGGCCCCATCATTTGCTCAACCTATCTTTCTATCTGTGTTAGTGTTTTCATCTTGCTTCACCGTCATTATATGTTGGGGGCTGCCTATTGCTTTGGGGTCTGCTCTGGGGCAGTTTAGTTTTTCCCCTTTCTGTCTTTAGGCTATGTAGTTCTCCGGCTGTGATCGAGGGGTCTAGGGCACCGTAGGAACCCCCTACGGCTACTGCTAGTTGTTGTGGATAGGTTCAGGGGTCTGCAATCCGATAGCTGCCAACCTCTCTGGTTTTTCTGGACTTAGCTAGTATTTTGTTTTTTCCTCCTTCGGTGACTCATCATAACAGGTATCCATCCTCAGATGGATGTTTTCTTTAACTGGTCTCCCTGAGGTCAGTGATTGTTTCGTGATGTTGGTCTACTAGGCATTGCTCCCACCTAGCCAGAATCCTACTCCACACTGATGAGGGGCAACACCCCGAAACGGCTGTCTGTGGATGGATACCTGGCCTTGGTATTTCCCTTGTCATATCTGCAAACTTGTAAAGAGCTGGATATTGACTTAAAGGGCCACTTAATATGGTGGTAATGGTGGTTTCCAAAAGGAGCCACCCCTTGGCTGGGTCCTTCCCTGGAGGAAGATTTGGCTGGTCCCGTGTTTGAGACTCTTAAATGAGGCTCCACGGACTTTATTTGCATATTTGTATTTCCCAGGGAGCATTGCACCTAGGATTTCACTGATTGAGCGCCTTTGCCGGCTGCCGCAGTGTTTTCTTTGACTGGTCTCCCTGAGGTCAGTGATTGTTTCGTGATAAATTAGACAAATGACACACGTACAGTATGTCACTCACACATTACATACAGAATGCACACATGACAAACATGTCCCTTACACATTAGACACATAAGACAAATATACATCTCTCACATTAGAGAGTTAGTTATGCTTTGTTCACTGCACATCGGGAAGTCAGCAGGGCAGGTGATGCTGTGCCTACTAATACCCACTGATCGCACACACGTCCTGGTGGGTAGTACTAGACATAACATCTCCTGACCTGTTCACCTATCCGTTTTCATACATGTAGCATACATACCTGCTGTGCAGATGTCACACATTGCACACTTATAACACACATCCCTTACTTATTAGGTACATGCTATACACCTATCATACATATGTCGCTCACACTACAAATACACAGGGTTCTATAGTACCTGCCACCTAGACAATGGCATCTCCACTATGATAACCACTTGGTCCATGATTTAGTTTGGCCCAAACCTTAGACCCAGTTGGAACTCTTTCCGGCACAGGTCCTCCTTTGCCAGTATTGCTTTCTAATGCCTACACACGCATCCCTAATGAGTTGGAAACGGCTAATAGCGGTGCCCTCAGTCAAACCACACATCAATCTTATAAAAATTGCAAAAGATATCTTAGTCCTTGGGAACCACTTTAATTCATCAGGTATCACAATTAACGATGTCGTGTGACCTACTGGGTCTTTCCTATATCATACCGGTATGTACAGATGCATGGACAGCCTAAGGGATAACATTTGTGCTAGTCAACACGAACATACAGCCCTCACACTGACGGAGTCGGTGCTTGTTTTATGTGTTCGCTCTGAAAAGAAGACTATTTTCATCTCTAAATCATTTTGCTTTGCTGATATTCCAAACTGTATGACAGATGGGTCATACTCTGATCGCTGCGTTCTAACATTTGGGAGAGCAGAGAACATATTTGGTGAAGCTGGCATGATTCGACGCTGTTTGATTCAAGCCACAATATGAGAACCACTAGTATTTCACGTTGAAAATAATTAAAGAAGCAGGAAACAATTAGAAAGCACACATTTTGAATAGTGACAGATGTTCTACATGTTTAAATTAGACAAAGGGATATAAGACTAATTCATGGGTCACAGTAACAACTGCTGCCGTCTTAGCTTGTCATTTGTAGCGCAATATGGAAAATTAAGAAAATTAAAGTGGAAAAATAATATTTATGCCATGTGCTCGTCAATCCTCTTATTATAAAATTCGGCATTTTGTGACATCAAGATATGGACTATTATTAGAGTAATGAGCAGTTATCAATAGAGGCCTAAGCTCCTATCAATGTGAACTACGTAATTACCGCCAAACTTTGAAAGTTAAAATACAGGGAGCACCACTGCAAATTGTTCTTAGTGATTAAATATTGCTCCTAGTGAAACCCATTAGAGCTACCACACAATACAATACCCCTTTCATGACCCCACAGTGCCAACCACACACCATACAGTATGGTACCACCGCAGTGCCCCCAGAACAAAATATGATGCCCATCAAGCCCTTATTCACAGTATGATGGAAAAACAGGACATTACCTCCCCACACTATGATGCCCCCTCAATGCCCCACATTATATGATGCCTTCACTGCCCCCCACAGTAGGATGCACTTAAAGAACCCCCACAAACTTTTATTCCCCCCACACAATATAATGCCATCACATCACACACACAGTAAGATACACCTACAGCATGATTCCCCACAGCCTCCTTCACACAGTATGATTCACCAACAGCTCCTGACATATAATGATGCCTTCACAGGATGATGCCCCCTGAGTCCTCCCACTCACTATGATGACCCACATTGTATGATGCCCTCAGTGCCCCAATACAGAATGATGCCTCCACATCTATCTACATGAAATATTATGCCTCTACAGCCCACCTACACAGTATGATGCCCCCTGAATCCTCCTACTCACTGTGATGACCCACATGGTATGATGCCCTCACGGCCCCAATACAGAGTGATGCCTTTACATCTACATGAAATATTATACCTCTACATCTCACTTACACAGTATGATTCTCCCACATTCCCCCGCAGAAAGTATGATAATCTCACAGCCCTCCACACAGCATGATGCCGCCACCAATCCCCACAAAGTATGATGCCCCCCAAGGTCCATCTACACAGTATGATCCCCAACAGTCACCTACATGCAGAATTATGCTCTCACAGCCACAATATCACACAAAGAATGATGCCTCCAGTATCTCACGTGCAAATTATAATGCCCTTACAGTCCACCCACACAGTATGTTGCTCCCACAGTAATATCCCCCAAACCCTGGGTATAGTCTGGACTCGGGGTATACTATGACCTGTTAAACCGGGACAGTTGGGAGATACAGTATGTATACAGTGTTCTACTGGGGTGCCAAGGGCCTACCGGTAATCACCTCCAAGGCCTCACTTATCAATTACATACAAATGTGACATTATCCTTAATCACAAATTTATATAACAATGAACTGGGTAAATTGTTAAATGAATAAGATGCCTCCTTTGTCTCTACATAGTGATTCTAATATATTGTGCTAAGTACAGCCCATGTAAGAGGAACTCTTGCACAGGGGCCCACCAGAGAATTCTCCTGTTCTCCTGTGGACCAGTCCAAGCCCGTATGTATGTCCTAAGAATGTAGATGTGACCACTAGTTGTCTGACAATACTTTTCTAGAATGAAAAAAACCTTCATTGTCAATGTATTACAGATAGATAGATAGATAGATAGATAGATAGATAGATAGATAGATAGATAATCTATAGATAGTTACTAGATGGATAGATAGATAGATAGATAGATAATAGATAGAAAATAGAAAATGGATAGATGATAAATAAATAGATAGATAGCTAATAGATAAATAATAAATAGATTTTTGATATAGATAGATAGATAGATAGATAGATAAAGATGCTACAGATGAGTAAATTGATTCGATGTAAATTGAATTCATGTAAAATTTTTAAGAATTCATTGAACCTGGTTAATTTGAACAATTTGCTATTTGCTTTTCAAGAATCCCCAATAATTTCTATTACCGTTTTAAATATTGTGGAAGATTACATTAGCCAAAGAAGGCTCACATGATCTCAGGCGTGAATCCCCATAATGCCTTGCACTTATGACATCACATTGTATAGCACAGCCAATCAGTGAGGGCTCTCATAGACTGTATAAAAGCAGAGATAGGGAATGCAGCAGCCAGCTTTTTTGGTGAATCTGGATAGTGAAAGGATGTCAAAACTCACAGCTTAGCCATTATGTCAGGGAATGAAATCCATAAAGCCCTAAAGAAACTGTACCGATAGAGTGTGAAAACGCAGACGTGGAGATGATTTGTGATGTAGCATAATCTATGCCAACATCCATACCAACATTTAAATGCCCCAAACCATGGCTTTTAAGATCCTTTCCCAGAATAATCATGAATATTCTCAAAATTGAACTTTTGGTGGTTATTTATATACCTGTACCCTTCATTTTATCGCCCAGCAAAGAAAAAGAGAAAAGGTGCTCCAAGTCTGTGACCCGGCACAAGTCTGTACTTGTAAGAATGTAGGACTGCTGACTCACACGCCGGTGGGAAGAAACGTATTCAAACCAAACGTATTCAGACGCTGTCACAGAGTGAAGACAAGGGTGTATGTTCTCTGGATCTTTATTTATTCAGACAATGCTTTTCGAAATCAGGCTGACTCCTTCATCAGGCATAGTATATTATACAGAGACTCCTCCCTTATGTAGGGGAGGGAAGATACCGCTACACAGGTTAAAACAATAAATAAGTAAAAAATTTATACAAGTCGCAGATGTAAAATTAGCAGCATAGAACCAAATGCTGTACAGTATATAAATGTGAATAATGCTGAGTATATGTATGCTGTTATAAAATTTTATAAAATCATTTTTTTTCTGTATAATATACTATACCTGATAAATGAGTCAACCCGACTTCAAAACGCATGGTATAAATCAATACGAATCCAGAGAACATACGGTACCCCCTTGTCTTCACTCTGTGGCAGCGCTCGGGAATCAGCGCTCTTTTTCCTGTTTGGTTTGAATACTTTGTGGTCCTGCAAAAATTGGCAGCATTGACATTAATGCCAAGATAGCACCACCCTAGGATCAGATCTTACTATTGAAATGTATATCCTACAGAAAACATGAAGTCAAAGTCCACAATTATATGAAAAATTCAAGAAATGTATTAAGTAATACAAAAAAATCAGGCCCAAGAATCATTACATAAATATTAAAAATCAAATTGTGGCAGCCAATCCACAAATCAATAGCAGGCGTGGGTAGTATAAGTCATGAATACAGTATATATAATAGCTCTCATAAAGTGCTAGTGCCACTATATACTGTCATGAGACAAAATCAGACCAGATTGACTGACCAAACGCAATAAATTTTGACAGACGTGTAGGTAACCTAATATAACTGCATGAATAAAGTGCTAGTGCCTAAATTTTATAACCACGCATACTATGTGAATAAATGTAATCTAGTCGAATGAACACAGTTGATATTATGTCTCATGTACCTACCACTAGTATACACAATAATATACCCCAAAGCATGATCTATAAACTTTATAATCAAAAAGAGAAACAATGGGCTAAATAAATGGACAGGACCCTCTCACCCATATTCTGCCCGCGTGAACCAGCTATGCCAGCAGCCACCTACCCCATTGAAATGCTATGGAATTCTGCAGTGCGCTCATGATACAAAAGGTCCTGCAGAAAAAGCGCATGTTCCGATTTATTTCCTCTCGTGGGCACTGTCTCCTTTAGGGCTCGTGCACACAACTGTAAAACTCAGACAATTTCTAGCCATTGCTTTGATGGGTAGCATCAAAAGGCAATCCCCACATGTATTCAGGCTGTCTAGCAGCCGCAAATCTTGCAGCTATGGCAACAGAAGCTAAATCTCCGAGCACAGCCAAATACTCGGAGATCACCCAAGCATGCTCGGGAAATCTCGAGGAATGAGTATACTCGCTCATCACTAGTCCCCATGTTATTTGGAAAAAATTGCAGCATGCCCAAGTTGGCTCCAGTAATCCAATGGCACTCAGCCATTCAATCCTATGGGTCCGTGGAAAACATACCATCCGAGTGTAGTCTGATTTTCATGAACACATAGAATGTAAAAGATAAAGAATCTTTTTTTCTCCGCTTCCGAGAAAACCAGATCACCATAGCATCACACTTCGATCAAACTCTAATCAGAATGTGATTAGCACAATTGGGCCCATTGTCTTGGATGAGAGAAAATCAGTCGTGTGACTCTAGCCTTAAGCTGTGCAATATATTTCTAATAGAGTATGTAGTTTTAACTCTTTTCTTTCCATATTGCTCAGCTTAGAGGAAACACTGCTTGTGGGCTCAGGGCATGCCAGTCCAACATGGGACACCACTGTAGGCAATGTATAAGCCTTCAAATTATGTTGTTGCATTCACTGACGAGTCAATCTTTTCTGTAGGTTTCAATCAATGGGTTACTACTAGCTTTGTCATCCTGATACTGTACTAAAATACAATACGAAAATCAACTAAGTGTTCTATACCAAGTTCTGTATGGGTGACTTGTCAGAATTTGGAAAGCACATTTGCTTACTTGCTTGAGACAAAGACTCTGTTTATCGGAAATCCCTCTTTCCAACAGCAAAGCCCTGTTATTAGAGTTCCATGAATGTGTGGGGCAACCACTGACTCACTGATTCATCCGTGTTCTACCAGTACAACAAATATCTGTTTGTCTGTTGTGTCGTGAAGGTAACTTATTTGTGAATGGAACGACTCAACATTCACAATGACGATCAAGTGATGTACTTACGTCCCCTTTGATTATTATATCACCCCATCTAATCCTAACATCTCTCCCCTTTAGAAGTCACCATGAGGGATATTTATGAAAACCAAAGCACATTGGAACTCTAGTTGCAGATTGTTTCATTATATCAGCTTGGTTTCATAAATCTACCTATGGACCTTTTTATGGTAGTTTCTTATGACATAGTATTTTTTTTATGCAACCAGAGATTACGTAGATAATTTGCAATTTTTGTTTCTTTTGTCATCTCCATTGTCTTTTCTTTGACACGCTTGGTCCTGTCATCTTTATGTATATTCTCACTCCTCCTTACTTTGTACTCTTTTCTCCGCCATGCATGACCAGTTCATCGGCATAAACCAAAGCCATCACCTGTGCCTCCACCCAATCAAACCCAGGCTAACATGTTAAATCAAAGGCTCAAAGGCATGCCTAAACCAATTCCAAGTACTGTATCGGCTTTACTTCATTTGATTTGTTTAGCCTAGTTTCCTTCCCCAACCTCTTCTCCCTGAACCACTTAGGCATTGGAAGGACTCACAGTGTATTACAATGCCTTGCTGTTTTCTTCCAGCACCTTGGTGGTTAACATAGCTTAGTTTCAACATCGGCTTCCAAGCACTTCCTCTCGATATGTCCATTTCTGTCTAGATCTGTCCGGCACCAGCAGCATTTTCCAATCTGAATGTCAGCACAAAATAACATTGTTATTACATAACATTCTGCATGATAATGTTAATGTTTATGAGTTTCAAATAAAATTTTAACTGTTGTCTTAAAGGGTACCTATCACTTTAGAAAAACTTTTGGAATGTCATAGAGATATGTAAAAGTTTTGACCGATGTGATCTGGGTGTTGAGACTCCCGATGATCATCAAATTATCAGATCATTCAAGGTCTTTATTTTTGTTCATATATCCTATAGAACAGCCGAGCAAGAGGTGTACAGATCCATAGAAAATGTGAATCCTAGGACATATGGGCAGAGCCAATCAGAAATAATATTGAGAGCTTTGGCTTCTTCATTTTACTGATTGGTCGATGTCTCAGCACCCAAAACCTCACGGAACAAAATTTGTCATCAACATTTCACTAGGATGCGCCAAAAGTTTTTTGAAATCATCGATTCGTTACCCTTTAATAGATTTCTTATGTTTTGCAGTATCAGTGCTCCAGCTGGTCATTAGCTGATTGAATGCCAATAAGTAACAATGGCAACTGACCACAAAACCAATGCAGACAAAAAGCAAAAAGTTTCAATTTGTACATAGTTGCAAGTAGCATAGTTGCACATAGTGGAATACCAAACAAAGCTAATGAACAGGAATGGTTATGGGGGAAAGAAAATTGTCAGGACAAATTACATCCCTAAAGGGCCACCACAGTCATAACCTTATACTGGTGTAAATTAGTTTTCTAAACATCTGCTGTATTGTTAAAGAAAAAGTTAAACATAGCAGAAGCTGCATACTTATTAGCAGTATGAAGTCATGGAGGTGGTGTCACTTCCCTGAAGAGTTGTGCTGGCTTAAAGAGTCATGCTGTCCATTTCTGGCTTGAGATGGTGGTGTCACTTTCCTGGAGTGTCACACTGGTTAAAAAGTCATGCTCTCTATTTCTGACTTGAGATGGTAGTGTCACGTCCCTGCAGAGTTATGCTAGCTTTAAGAATCATGCTGTCCATATCTGTCTGAGATGGTGGTGTTACTTCCCGAAAGAGTCATGTTGGCTTAAAAAGTAATTCTGTCCCTTTCTGGTTTAAGATGATGGTGTCACTTTTCTAAAGAGTCACACTGGCTTAAAGAATCATGCTGTCCCTTACTTGCTTGAGTTGGTGCTGTCACTCCCATGAAGAGTCAGGATGGCTTAAAAGAGTCATGAAATTGATTTCTTGTTTAAGATGGTAGTATCACTTCCCTGAAAAGTTATGCTAGCTCAAAAAATCATGTTGTCTCTTTTTGGCTTGAGATCATGGAGTCACTTCTCTGAAGAGTCATGCTAGCTTATAAAGTCAAGTTGTCCCTTTCTGACTTAAGATGATGGTGCCACTCCCCTGAAGAGTCATGCTGTCCATTTCTGGTTGAGATGGTGGTGTCACTTCTCTAAAGAGTCAAGCTGGCTTAAAGAATCAAGCTGTCCTTTTTTGGCTTGTGAAGGTGGTATCGCTCCTCTGAAGAGTCACGCTGGCTTAAAGAGTCATGCTGTCACTTTGTGGCTTAATTAATTCTCCATAGTTCTGGATAAAGTTCTTACAAATCAGCTCCAGCAGCATCCAGTACATTTGCTTTGCATAGATAAAGCCAAGACCAGTACACCTTGCTTTACTGTGCATCTGCTTTGAGTTGGCTTGTAATCACAAATTCTGTGGCCTGTGGGACATCAGTCAAGCCAGAAAAGGTATGTTTAGGGACCAGCAATATATATTCCCACAGAGGTTACCACTAGTGATGAGCAAGTATACTCGTTACTTGAGATTTCCCGAGCATGCTCGGGAAATCTCGAGTAACGAGTATACTCGCTCATCACTAGTTGCCACCTCTGCGACTCGTACTATGTGCAAATTTCTATTTTTAAGTAAATGCAGCAAATAATATTAGGTATAAAGACATATATAGAAAATGTATCTACCATAGTATATGGCTGTTATGGCGCCTAATGGGCATTACTTGTTATGACAAGTTCCTTATAAGATAAAGTCGATTATATATTTTGTCTGCAGTCTATTGAATAATTTGCCTTACAGGATATATTCCAAATAGAAAATACTCCAAAATTATCTAGTGCTGTGAATTAGGAATATTTCTTAAAAATTCAACATAAAATTCTTTACTTGCTTCACATACAAATTGCAGTATGAAAAATAACACGATTAACATAGATGCAACAATCTCCCTACAGTACACAGATAGATATATAGAATTCTAGGTATAAAATGTAGAATAAAAAGTTGTGGACAAATTTGTGGTTCCACAAGGAAGAATAGAAAGCTGGAGCACTGTTTATGAAATTCAAGAAATAATTGTGAACTTAGAGTTTCTGTAATCTTTCTTATTAATTTGTAGCCTTTAAAAAAATCATGCATGATACTAAAGTTATCCAATATCCTGGAATTTGACTAACCAGAGAAATATCCAAATGCATCCCAAGAACTGAAGTTCTAATTCATCTTCTTGTACTTCAGAAAACGTAGGTCGCTTAGTAACTCCTGCAAAAAAGTTAGAAGACACAATAAGACTGGCAGAGCTTGTCATTGAAGTACTCCAGCAAAATGAAGAACATCATGCCGAGGTGAGGACCTACCTATTGTAAAAAAAAATGTTTTGATGGGTCAGTTTCTAGAGCTCTCTCTAGAACATAAATGACTTACAAGGGTTTTTTTGCATTAAAGATATAAGTGATTTTAAAATAATTGGCAATTCATCATAGGGTTGATACAAAATTATTTAATCATCAAGCTTTTGTATTGATTGAAATGATCTAAATCTTAAATTTGGGTATTTTTTAAAATTGAAATTTGCTATTTTTTTACAACTTTTGTAATTTAGTTTTTAAGGGGTGTGGGTTTTATCCTTTTTTTTAAGGTTGTGAAATTAGTGTTGCGCTATCAAAAATAACCATATTCAATATTTTAGAGTTTGGTTAAATGTTTACTATTGTTCGATCATAAACAATTGCATTCATTTTTTGCGTTTGGTTAAATATCAACTATTGTTTAAAACAAAAACGGTTTGAAAAGCAAGTTGGTTAACTTAATCATCTGAGCTCACAGTACAATTCCAATTATATTTTTACATTTATTTAACAATCTTCCACATCATCACTCCTAATATTTTTCTATCAATTCCCCACATTCCCCAAATCTCAACATTTTTTAGATCTCAATAATTTTTCCTCCACATTATATATTTTGTTTTTACTTTTTTTTTGGTTAAAATGTCATGATATTTTTTGATATATGGAAATATGGTTTGTGATGACATCTCAATCACGACGATAGTTTTTCTATCACACTTCACTACCATGAAGCTAATGAATAGTCCAAAAAGACCCAACTATTGCCTGATTTGCATATTTAAATTTACTCCCTGTTTTTTCACTGTTCTTTCTATCTTGGATGATCCTGACAGGGAAAAGAGGTATGTGGTTAAGCTCAACAAACTGAGTCACCTGCTCTCATATCTTGTGCATGTCCTTCATGTTTTTTGATGGGATTTTATCCTTTTTTTTGCTTCCTTTTGTAGTAGCAATATAAGTAGTGTAGCAACCAGATCACGTAGACTTGCCTGTGAAACCTAGTTGCCCCACACAATCGAAGTGTGTAGTGACAATCGACTCCATGCATGCGGCAATGGGCGTATTATACAAGCATTGCAGCTGTTCCCTACCACAACCCAGTCTTCGTTTTATCTTTCCTAATCCTCCTGTTTTATCCACATCCATTTGAAGTCAACATGCTATAATTCAAGAGTGACAATAACGTCTTGGGCCAAGATTATATATCTTCGTTAAATTAATCTGTAAACAGTAGAGTTCCATTGACCATAAATTGCTTTCTGCCGATGTTCTCTATTTTGTATCTTCTAATTTTGGAGTGTAGCATTTTTTATTCTTTTTCTTCAAATATTAAAGTTTTAAAATAAAAAAATAAATACGCTTGTATTTTAATTTGGGACATATTTTTAACTCTCCTTTGGATTTTAGAAATATTTTATTACCTAATGTAGAAATTGTATTTTAATTTGGAACATATTTTTAACTCTCCTTTGGATTTTAGAAATATTTTCTTACCTAATGTAGAAATTTTTGGCTTTTTTGAATACCAAAATATTTTTGAAAAAAAAAAAATTTTTGAAAGTTTTAACAGTGGAACACCTTCATGACATATGATGTACAATTACATCATATGTCGTGTCCCTGCCTTTGATGTGGGCTCGCAATCTGGGCCTGCATCTTTCCAAGCAGATGATGGCCGATTTATTCCGCCATCATTTGCCTCTAGCAGCCTTAACACGCACTGGCAGGGGGGCGCGTAATTTCATGTACCCATCAGTGCACCCGTTACATGATCAGTAGGCACCTATGGGTTGTCATGACAACCAGGGATCTGCTTAAGATCCCCATACCTGTTATTATGACACTTTTATGAAAGCCAACATTTACCTAGCATTCATTTTCGTTACGCATAACTGATGCACCGCTATGTATCCTCCAAGCAAATAGATGATCGCAGCTTCAAGTTCCCTAAAGGAACTAACAAATACAGTAAAAAGGTAAGATAAAATGTTTTTAAAAATATGAAAAAATAAGAAAAATACAAAAGTTAAAATCACACCCTTTTTACTAAATTAAAAATAAAACAATTAGAAAAATTAAAAAAATACACATATTTGGTATCGCTGCATTCGTAAAAGTCTCATCTCTCAAAATATAAAATAAATTAATCTGATTGGTAAAGGGCATCATGAGAGAAAACCAAACAGTCCGGGATTTCAGTTTTCTGGCCACCACAACACTGCAATAAAATGCAATAAAAGGCGATCAAAACATTGTATCTATTCAAAAATGGTATCAGTAAAAATGTCATAACAGGGTGCAAAAAATAAGCCCTCAAACAGCCCCATACACAGGAAATGTCAGATGTCACATGTTACCGGTCTTGAAAAATGGAAACAAAAGCAGTTTTTTTTTCTTAAATTTCCAAATTTTTTTTAACCACTTAAATAAAAAATAAAATATATATATACTAGCTGCTGGCCCGATTCTAAAGCATCGGGTACTCTAGAATATGGCCAGCGGGAGACACCAATCAGCAACGCAGGATTTCAGTTACAGACAGACAGACACCATAAGACGATTATATACAGTATATATACACTCACTGGCCACTTTATTAGGTACACCTGTCCAACTGTGTGTTAAGACTTAATTTCTAATCAGCCAATCACATGGCGGCAACTCAGTGCATTTAGGCATGTAGACATGGTCAAGACAATCTCCTGCAGTTCAAACCGAGCATCAGTATGGGGAAGAAAGGTGATTTGAGTGCCTTTGAACGTGGCATGATTGTTGGTGCCAGAAGGGCTGGTCTGAGAATTTCAGAAACTGCTGATCTACTGGGATTTTCACGCACAACCATCTCTAGGGTTTACAGAGAATGGTCCGAAAAAGAAAAAAAATCCAGTGAGCGGCAGTTCTGTGGCCGGAAATGCCATGTTAATGCCAGAGGTCAGAGGAGAATGGGCAGACTGGTTCGAGCTGATAGAAAGGCAACAGTGACTCAAATTGCCACCCGTTACAACCAAGGTAGGCAGAAGAGCATCTCTGAACGCACAGTGCGTCGAACTTTGAGGCAGATGGGCTACAGCAGCAGAAGACCACACTGGGTACCACTCCTCTCAGCTAAGAACAGGAAACTGAGGCTACAATTTGCACAAGCTCATCGAAATTGGACAGTAGAAGATTGGAAAAACGTTGCCTGGTCTGATGAGTCTCGATTTCTGCTGCGACATTCGGATGGTAGGGTCAGAATTTGGCGTAAACAACATGAAAGCATGGATCCATCCTGCCTTGTATCAACGGTTCAGGCTGGTGGTGGTGGTGTCATGGTGTGGGGAATTTTTTCTGGGCACTCTTTGGGCCCCTTGGTACCAATTGAGCATCGTTGCAACGCCACAGCCTACCTGAGTATTGTTGCTGACCATGTCCATCCCTTTATGACCACAATGTACCCAACATCTGATGGCTACTTTCAGCAGGATAATGCGCCATGTCATAAAGCTCGAATCATCTCAGATTGGTTTCTTGAACATGACAATGAGTTTACTGTACTCAAATGGCCTCCTCAGTCACCAGATCTCAATCCAATAGAGCATCTTTGGGATGTGGTGGAACGGGAGATTCGCATCAGGGATGTGCAGCCGACAAATCTGCGCCAACTGTGTGATGCCATCATGTCAATATGGTCCAAAATCTCTGAGGAATGCTTCCAGCACCTTGTTGAATCTCTGCCACGAAGAATTGAGGCAGTTCTGAAGGCAAAAGGGGGTCCAACCCCTTACTAGCATGGTGTACCTAATAAAGTGGCCAGTGAGTGTATATATATATATATATAT
The DNA here is from genome assembly GCF_039654945.1 of Dendrobates tinctorius. Lineage (NCBI taxonomy): Eukaryota > Metazoa > Chordata > Amphibia > Anura > Dendrobatidae > Dendrobates > Dendrobates tinctorius. Next base: position 13,084,059 of record NW_027361695.1, read on the forward strand.
ATATGTTTTGTAACTACATAATCATACCGAACTGGATAATCATATTGCCAGCTCAGTTTTACCATATAATGAACATGGTAAATAAAAAACAAATAAAACAATTCTGTAATTGTACTTTTTTTTGCAATTTCAACGCACTTGTAATTTTTTTTACACTTTACAGTGCATCACTTGGTAAAATGTATGCTGTCATTAGAAAGGACAATTCGTCCTGCTAAAAAAAACAAGCCCTCATACGGCTACGTGGATGGAAAAATAAAATGATGGCTCTCGAAGAAATGAAGGAAAAAAACAAAAACAAACAAAGGGAAAATAGCCCAGTCATGAAGGGGTTAAAGTATAAACATAATAATATTAAAAACAATAATAGGATCAGTATTTTATATTTCATTACATTTTTTTTTTTTACTCATTGGCCCTGGACCTTTACTTAATTTTCCACTGACAAAATATTCCAATTTTGGCTAAAGTAAACAATACAAGTTATGGAAAAGTCTCCATAGCGCTGTTTATTCTCAATGTCTATTTTAATAATTTACACATTTTTCGAAGCCAGCTAAGTGGTTATTACATTTCAGTTTCGTATATCACTCAGCGTTCTTGCAATGCCATATTATGACAAATATGTGACAAAACTGAAAAATAATTGTAAAAAAAATATTAGGACTAAATTAATCTTGTTACCAAACAGAACATTGATTTCCTGAGAATAAAAATGTCATTCTGTTCATTAATCACAAATTCTTTTTTTTCTCAAAATGTTATATGACTTCAGCATAGAAAAGATACTAATTTATTTTTTTTACGATAGCCTAGTAAAGCAATAGACGAATGCACTTTGGACTTTTTTAAATCCATACATAATAAAATAAATAAAACTTTAAGTAAATATTTAGATTTGTCTTCTATAATGACAGAACAATCCGTAAGCTAAAATTATTAAAAAAAAAAAAAGCTGGATCTAAAATATAAAACAAGTAACTAGAAATTCTAAACTACTATGTTTCTAGTCAACTTTTTAGCAACATTTTTCATCATTTTATTGAAATGTATCCCATATTACAGTAACAATAATATTAAAGTGGATGTCTCCATTCAAAAACCTTTTTCCTATAGGCTCAGGTAAAAAATCAAACTTAGGGTAGATTCACATGACCGATTTTTCCACGTCGTAGAAAAATGGTCTGTTTATTCTGATCAGACTTTGATCAGAGCGGCATCTGTTTTTCTCGGACTTGGAGAAAAAAAAATAAGTTTCTCCACCTTCTTCATTCTCTCAGTCAGTGAAAATCAGACCACACTTGAATGTCATTCAAGTGCAATCCAGCTGTTTTCATGGACCCATAGACTTCCATTGCCGATTTTGACCCCACACAGGGATCAAAATGGAACATATCTCCATTTTTTTTCAGGAACCATTCAGTCCGAGGAAAAAAATTGGACACATACACAGCCCCATAGAATATCATAAGTGAAAATCATGGCCAGCACTCCTCTGAAAAAAATTGTCTTGTGGCCGAGCCCTTAGCTTCACTTAAATTCCCCAGTTCCAATGCTATGTGTCTACCATTGCCCTGATCTTTGTTGTTTTCAATTACAGAGATTAATAACCCTGCTAATATAAACGGCACAAGTCGCTGAGCTCAGTAATTGGTTTCAGATTCTCAATGTGAGGTCTCACTGCGCTGGACCTGGGGAGGTTATGTAAAGCTTAGTTTGATTTTTTTTTAAAGCCTATGGGGAATTTTTTTTTTTACAATTGGGGACAATCAATTTAAAGGTTGCATAAAAATACAGCTACTGTACATACAGTTCTGAAAAAAAATATATTATTATTTTGGATATGCCTTTACAAAAATTTGTTAACATTTTATTTGTAGAAGACTCTAGTTACCAGTGGAAACTCTGAGTTTCCAGTGTTTATTCTTTTTTACACAACATTTTTAACCAACATTGAATTTCTCCATAAAAATTATATCAGTAATTTGCTTTCTTGCCAAATCTGTTATTTCCTGCAGTACACCCAATGATTATGCCAGTACAGTTTGTTGACAAGAGTCTTCTGTTTCTTATGAGTCTCATGTCCCGGTCATGTTGCCTTGTTGTTAGTCTCCCTTAATATGCAAGTACATTTTTATTCTCTTGGTTCCATAATGTAATCTATATTTTATATTTAAACCCATGTCCACATTTAGAAACTCTCCTCCCAAAGAACCAGATATGTGGTGCGCAAAACGAGTTACTGAATTTTTGAAGCATAAAATTCTGGGCCCTGTATTGTTCAACATCTTTATCAGCGATTTAGATGAAGGAATTGAGGGTAAACTGATTAAATTTGCTGATGACACAAAGCTAGGAGGGATAGCTAATACTAGAGGGGAGAGAGAGAGAGGATTCAAAAAGATTTAAATAAACTGGAGAAGTGGGCAGCAACTAACAGAATGGTTTTTAACAGGGAGAAATGCAAAGTACTACATCTGGGCAATAAAAATGAAAAAAGCATATATAGAATGGGAGGAATAGGGCTAAGTGACAGCACATGTGAAAAAGACTTGGGTATACTAATAGATCACAGACTGAATATGAGTCAACAGTGTGATGCAGCAGCAAAAAAGGCAAATGCAATTTTAGGATGTATTAACAGAAGCATACAGTCTAGATCACGTGAAGTCATTATTTCCCTCTACTCCTCTTTGGTCAGACCTCATCTGGAATATTGTGTCCAGTTTTGGGCACCACATTTTAAAAAAGACATCAACAAACTGGAGCAAGTTCAGAAAAGAGTGACCAGAATGGTGACAGGTCTGCAAACCCTGTCTTATGAGGAAAGGTTGCAGGATTTGGGAATGTTTAGTTTGCAAAAGAGAAGACTGAGAGGAGACTTAATAGCTGTCTACAAATATCTAAAGGGCTGTCACATTGTAGAAGGATCAACTTTATTCTCATTTGCACAAGGAAAGACTAGAAGCAATGGGATGAAACTGAATGGGAAGAGACACAGATTAGATATTAGAAAAAACTTTTTGACAGTTAGAGTGATCAATGAGTGGAACAGGCTGCCACGAGAAGTGGTGAGTTCTCCTTCAATGGAAGTCTTCAAACAGAGGCTGGACAGACATCTGACTGGGATGATTTAGCGAATCCTGCTTTGAGCAGGGGGTTGGACCAGATGGCCCAGGAGGTCCCTTCCAACTCTACGATTCTATGATTCTATGAAATGCCCCCTTTTTTGCACATTATACCACCATTCCCACCTACTAAATTCACTTACTCAGAATCCCAGAGTCACACACAGAAAACATTTGGGGAGTGCCGCTATTCCATGTCTGGTACTTGCATCCATCTCCATAATGGAATTCCAAAAGATCTGAGGTACCAAAGGAGGATCCTTAAAAAGCGTGATTTTTATTCCATGATTGTTCAAAAAAGACACAATAGTAAGACAAGGCAACATTTCCTTTTGTAGAAAATACAGCTTATTATTGTTGTGGGTTTTTTTTAATCATAATCTTTTGGTGCCTCAGATCTTTTGGAATTGTATTGTTTTGGACCCAGTAGGAGGCCCTACCGATAAAGCACAAAACCCATCAATGGTGCATGAGATTTTCCTCCACTGGAGTGTGAGGTTTTTCCCAACTCCATAATGGGTCAGATACTTGGCCAAGATATTTCCAAACAATGTGCATATACTGGTGGTTTTGAAAAATCGTGGTGTGTCACCACTCACCAGTCCAATCGTGGTGTTCTTTTTTTATGCACATTCCATGATACTATTTAACATATATTAGTTAATTTTGAAAGCTCTCCAAAATATTTTATCATTCCTCTCACACGCCCATGACATTTCTCATGAATAAAAACTGTAAACCTGGTGATGACTAGTATAAAAACTATAGACCAGGTGATGACTGGTATAAAAAAAAATCTTGACCAGGTGATGACTGGTATAAAAACTCTAGACCAGGTAATGACTAGTATAAAAACTCTTGATCAGGTGATGACTGGTGTAAAACCTCTAGACCAGGTGATGGCTGGTACAAAAATTCTTGAGCATGTGATGACTGGTGTAAAACCTCTAGACCAGGTGATGACTGGTATATAACCTCTAATCCAGGTGATTACTGGCATAAGAACTCTAGTCCAGGTGATTACTGGTATAAAACTCTTGACCAGGTAATGACTGATGTAAAAACCCCATGACTTTGAAAGAAACCACAAGTCATCTTATTGAAACCCTGCCACATTATCTGGTTAGCCGATATAAGTCACTTGAGTCTGGAATCAAAAGTACATTTTTAGTGGCAGGCTTTTAAAGCCAACATAGTAATATCAAAACACAAAAGAATATTTTTTTTTATATATACTTTTACTTTATTTTGGACTTTTTACACTCACTGGCCATGTGCACACGGATTCTTTTTGTTAATTTTTTTTAGGCAGAACCTCCAAGTTTTTGAGGAGTTTTGTATTTTTAAGGCGGATTTGAAGAGTTCCGTCTCAGTTTACACTCAGTGTCTGCTCCTAAACTCATTGGCTTTGTTTAAAAAAAAACCCTACATCTAAAGCTGTCAGAAAAACTGCGCTTATGACTCAAAACCATTATCCACCATTGGTTTACAAAAAATTCCATTAGGGTTCAGAAGAAATAAAAAACAATTTATTTAATGCGTATTTTTAAGAAACCAAGAATTTGAATATTATTTTTTTTTTAAAGTTCTTTTGCAAGCTATGAAAATCAGAAAACTGAAAAACTCTACTTCTGCGTTCTTTTGACCTGACATTCACAGAACTCATTGCAGCCGATTTAATACAACACTACAAGAAAAGTAATGTTTTTTTATTGTTTTTTTTTTCTATTTTTAAAGAGGTTGTCCAGACAGATAATATTGATCACGCATCCGTTCAATGGTCACATTCAGCCGCCACTGGAGCTTATAACAGGTGATCGCGAGGGTTTCGGATGTCAGGCTCAAGTGATCTGATATTGAAGACGTATTCTAAGGATAGATTATCAGTATCTCATGCCGGATAAAGCCAGCAAAGTCAGCTTTTTCTAACTATAAAAAAATCCAAAAATCCTCTAATGTGGGGTTGGATCCATTTATTTTGTCCTTTGAATCCATTCAGTTGAACATTAAAATCATTGGTAACAAAGCTCAGGTAGAATGGGTTTAAAAGGCTTCTGACTGCACGATCAGATCCCTTTTGTCAATCAACGAGGTAACCATGCTGGACCATCTTATTTGTTAGAATAAACAATCTTTGGCCAGTTGAAAAGTCTGAATTCGGGCATATCTTATTCCTACATTATTGTGTGCCAACATAAAGGGGTTATCCACCTTTGGTGCAATGTGTTTTTTTTTACTTAAATGCATATATTTGGGGATAAAAATTATTTTTGCAAAATGTTGTACCACTTGGCTTTTACAAGCTCTTGTTTCCCTGCACATTCTATTCTGATGTGGTCTGTGTGGACAAAGCATTTAAAGGCGTTGTCCACTACTCGACCAATACCTTTTCATCGCGTATATTTCCCCCTTATAATATAATAACACTTATACTCACCTCTGGTGCTGGTGCAGTTCTAGCAATGTTGGCATTGTCTCTTCCAGGGATCACATGACATTATTGTGTCATGGGATCCCTGAGGCCAGTCAGCTCTGGCTTCTCTTTCTCTCCCGTGCCTTCAGATGTATCACATACAGTACATCTGGAGGAATTAAGAGAGCAGAAGCTCTCACTTCCTCTGGATTTATGTGATTTTTCAGAAGGCGGGGAGAGTGAAGCAGCCACTGATTGGCCTCAGGGATCACGTGACACAATAATGTCATGTGATCCCTGAAAGAGACAATGCCAACATTGCTAGAACTGCACTGGCACCAGAGATGAGTATAAGTGTTATTATATTATACAGGGGAAACATACGGGCTGAAAAGTTGTTGGTCAAGTAGCGGACAACGCCTTTAAAGGAAAGGAATATTACCGTACTACTAGCCTATTTGCCAACAATCTTCTTGTGAACCCGACTGGAAAAGGGTTAGTAAAACACTCACAAAAGGTCAGAATTTTTGGGCCTTTCTGAATATTTTGAGGATCTTTTGATGGCATAGCCTAATGTCCCAGAGTTTGTTGGTGAGTATGTACTTGAGTTAATAGTTAAATGACTATATAGCAATACTACTTAGTCCACATTAGTGAGGGGTAAAATGCTTTACAGAAAGAAGATTGCATCAGATAGTTTTCTTTTCGTACACACTCCAGTATTTCTTTTTACCAGGTAAGTGATCATGCGTTGGGTCTAAAAAGATGAAAAAAATAAAAAGCTGATAAATATTTCTATATATTACATGCATATACTCTAGCATAGCATAGATTGTAGTTTTATTTTTTCTAGGAATGCATTATTTAGTGTTGTGTTTTTAATCTGGCCCTGGTTGTGTTACCGAATGAACATGTTCTCGGCTAGCCTCTGCTGGTACTTACCCTATAGATGGAAAATGAAAACTGTATTCTGGTCCTATCAGACTTTCAAGGATATATATAATTTCTCCTAAGTACTTTTCAATATGTCTGATTCCCAGACAAGTGTGTAAGAATAGATAAGTCACTCATTCTGCATGCTCTTCTGAAAAAAAAAAATAAAAGCAAGAGACAAACAACACGCATGCGTCTGAAACACATTCACATCTCTGCTCTGTAAGATGTGAATGGCACTTCGATAAAAACAATTTCTCTGTTTTAATTTAACTCCCATGAGCATGACGTTGAGTTACTTCACTGACGTTTTATTGTATCTTTTTTTATGTTGTCTTAAAGTTTTGTAAAGATTTTTTTTCAAATATCTCCCAAAAATGAGATCTTTGTAAATGATTCAATTTGATTATAGATTGGTAACAAATTGGATTTTTAATAATTCCAAAAAAAAGCAGATCAGTGAAGAAACTCAAGATGATCTCCCAAATTTCTACACTACAGAATGAAATGGTTGAACCTTGAATTCTGAGCATGACCTCAGATACCTTGATTTGCATTGTAAAGGGAACATGTTTCTTTTTAGAATTTTTGAATTCCACTTTTATCTCCTCATTGTTGTTGACTATTTTAGATGCGCACAGTTCTCTTTACAATGGCCTTTCCTTTGAACCTTTGCATTAGAAAAATCTGGGGGACGCAAAAACATTATTTGAAATTTTTCCAAATTTTGTCATGAACTGATTTTTTTTTCTGATTTTCTTTTTTTTTTATTGTACCTAAAGGCATTTGCTTGGTGGTCAGACTTAATGGTAGAACATGCAGAGACATTCCTTTCCCTTTTTGCCGTGGATATGGATGCAGCTTTGGAGGTGCAGCCACCAGACACCTGGGACAGCTTTCCATTGTTTCAGCTCCTGAATGATTTCCTCCGTACTGACTGTATGTATTTTTTTTTTACATTATGGTTTACTTTCATTTTTCAGCATGTAAATTAATGATGAGCGAGCGTGCTCGGATAAAGTGTTATCCGAGCATGCTCGTGTACCAATAGAATATCTTGGGCGTGTTCGAACAATTTGTGAGTTGCAGCGGCTGCATGTCTCAACAGATGCAACCAGGGCCGGACTGGCCATCTGGCAATTCTGGCAAATGCCAGAAGGGCCTGTCTTGGCGTGGGCTATCTTATCTGCTAAGTTGTTAACAGAATCGGTGTTCTCAAGACACCCCTACTGTTAAGAATTGTAACTGAGCACAAAGTCGCTGACTCCGTTACTTACCCCAGCAGGCCACGTGTATCATTAGAAATATTGGTCTTGTAGTAAATCTTCCTTTCCGCCAACCAGGCTAATATTAGTAATATATCCCCATCTGGTGCTTGGGGACGGGGACAACATGGGTCTGTGCGATTTCAAATGCAAGGATTGAATTTCAGTCCCAGTCCGTACTTGGGCGCAACACATGCAGAGATTGCCTGTTTGTTATCAATCCCTGCATGCGTTGTGGCTGTTGAACAGTCGTGAGACATGCAGCTGCGGGGACTTGAACATACGCCGAAGTCACTCAATTAGCACACGAGCGTGCTCAGATAACAACTTATCGGAACACATTCACTCATCACTAATTATATTTTAATTCAGAATTCTAAGAAAAAAAAAGTGTCACTAAACATGATTCAAAAATATATCATGAACTGAAGGGGAAAATCATACAACAAAAAATACAAAATGCTTTATCAAGATTTATCTAGATACAACTTTGTGCTTGTTCTTGGTGATCCGGAGATGGATTGATGTTATAGTGTAGTATGAGATTTTCTATGTATAGTATGGTAAAGTTCTACTAGAATTTTAATGTACGAATTTACATAATTCGTTGATGCTTTTTACAATTTTTGTTTTGTTCTTTTGCTCTTTTTATTATATTTGTTACTATATTTGTTAAATTATTATATGCTATATTTTTTATTGCTGATTTTGATAATATCAGCAGTAATCATGATTATAATATTATTACTTATAATAAGACAAGGTTTATAAGAGGTGTATTTTTTAGAGCTTTTGTATTGCAGAACTACAGTGATAGGTTGTACTGATGTGTAGGCTTTGGCCAGATACACAGCCGTACACTCTTCTTCCAAACCAAAAACCATGAAAATTGTTCGAAAAATTCTCTAGCACCAATATAAATTCTCTTTTTTTTACATCAGTTCATAACCAGCATGTATTTACCAACACAGGAGTCATTTTCAAGTTCATCAAATCTTAGTGTGGGTCGTTAGATGGTTAATATGTTCTGTTGCCAGTAAAAAAGAAACGATATGGATGTAGATGAATCTTCTTAGCTTCTTAATGTGGCACAAATTAAGTCACGGGCAACTTTATCATGTCAGATGTAAATATCTTCACTCTTTTGAGTTTTAGGCCACGTTCACACCTTCAGTATTTGTTCAGTATTTTACATCAGTATTTGCAAACCAAAATCAGGAGAGGAGCAATTAGAGGAAAAGTCTAATTGAAACACGTCACCACTTCTGTATTTATCATCCACTCTGGGTTTTCGCATACAAATACTGATGTAAAATACTGACCAAATACTGAACGTGTGAACGTGGCCTTAAAATGAGAATATCAATTGACTTCCATTACTAAATCCCTGCTGTCTTGCTTTAGTCAAGGCCATAGAGCAAAACACTTAGACATGCTCAGGGTACTCATGAATAATTTATAGGAAATGGCCTACAAGAGCTTATTGTCAGTAACAGGTCAGTGGAGATAGTCTTTTAATGCAGATTTACTTGCCTCTCTATTTATCTAATACATGTTCATGGGAGGATAGCACTAATTCAGTTTCATCTCCTACAGGGCGAGAAAACGCAAGTACCTGTCTATAAACTGAAACATAAAGTTGTATTAAATTGTTATAAGAAAAAGAGTCTAATTTTTAGTTGAAACACAAATTAGTGAAAATAATAAATAATATATAAAAAGTGATACTATAATATATAGGAGTAATGTCAAAATTAGAAATACAAATAAATGTAGAAAATAAAAAATATATAAAATTTGAAATGAGATAAACATGCAAGAGTTAAAAAAAGGACTAAAAGGAAACTATATCAAAGCAAAAATTTTGGGCCACGCCATTTTTTGCAGAAAAATTTGTGATTTTAACCCTCTCTAACCACTTGTGAAAGTGGGTTTGTTTATCTGTGCAAATGCGCTTTAAGCCGGATTTAGTCATTGTGACTTTTTGAAAAGAGAAAATTTGCACAAAAAGTTGCAAACTTGCTCCGGTAGGAGGGGCAGAGTAAAGAGTGGAAAATCAGCTCAAGACCGCTAATAATAACTTTATAGCCAATGTGTTAAAAAAAAAAAGAAAATATGATAAAATTTTGAAAGGTGAAGGTTATTGTATACATCAAGAAGAAAGTTCTAAAAGCAATGTTAAAACAAATATTGCTTTGAATACTTGATTTCTTTATTTAAAGAATGCTCTTAAATAGTGACGAGCGAGTATACTCATTGCTCGGGTTTTCCCGAGCATGCTCGGGTGTCCTCCAAGTATTTTTACGTGCTCGGAGATTAAGTTTGTGTCGAAGCAGCTGCAGGATTTGCGGTTGCTGGACAGCCTGAATACATGTGGGGATTCCCTAACAAACAGGCATTCCTCACATGTATTCAGCCTGTCTAGCAGCCACAAATCATGCAGCTGCGTCGACACAAATTAAATCTCCGAGCACGCCAAAATACTCGGAGGATACCCGAGCATGCTCGGGAAAAACCCGAGCAACGAGTATACTCGCTCATCACTACTGTTAAATTGTTCTCACCGTTTTGACTTGTTGCATCAGTGTCCTATAGAAATGGTAAAATTTGGTGGCATATTTGTGGAACTCAAAGTCGGTGTGCACTAAAAAAAAATCATACTGCATAAAAGTGCCTTTCAGCCAGTCAGTTCTCACGTCCCCCAACAGATCATGATTTCCTTAGTATTGCACAGGTGAGAGAACTGGTAACAAATTTTGATGCCTTTATAATAATTTACCGACATAAGGAGACTTATAGGCCATGCAATGCTCTTCTGGAAATGTAAATTTGCAAATAACCTCTTCGGAAAGAAAGCGTACTTGATTTATATTGACACCTATTGGATGTAGCAATCCTCAAAATCAGTATAGAACCTTTAACAAGCCTTGCCATATGACTTAGGATAAGACACCAAACCAGAAATCCATTCTTAGACATATGTTTTGGGGCGTTTACCCCTACTCATTGAAAAGCAGTAGATCTGATTGGCTAGATGAGAGGCCTCTGACTGGGGTCTAAGTGGATACCTTTCTCATTGAGGAGGAGAGTTCTAAGCCAGTGCAAGGAGACTTATAGGCCATGCCATGCTCCTATGGGAATATAAATATGCAAATAGTTTCTTTAGCGAGAAAGATAAGTTGATCTCTAGTGCCACCTATTGGAAGTAGCAATCCTAAAAGTCAATGTCGACCCTTTAACTTGCCTTGCCACATGATTTAGGATAAAAGTCCATCCAGAATCTCAATTTGCAGACACGCTTTCCGAAAGCGTAACTGGCACAGCTGCAATTATGAACGGGCACCATGTTGCAAACACGAACAAAGTCTTTCTACTCTTTAAAATACCAATCGCATTTTCTGATTTTTGGCTCCACAGTGGCCAATGCCTCAATGGGAAAATTCAAACCTTTTGTATCCGTTCAGAAACAAAATCGACAGTAGTATAGGTGTCTTTGCTCCAATATAAATGGAAGTAATGATGCTACTATGAACAGAACCTTATGTGTATGGTCTCCAAAATAAAAAGGAAAATAAATAAATGAACGCCAAAAATTTGCCGAAACCAAAATAATGTAAAAAAAAAAAAAAAAGAAGTCACTGTGAACCCAGACTCACTTCTGTACTGTTTAGGTTTTGCAATAAAAGATCTCTTTTAATCTGCTCCATAAAAAATAGGAATATATTGTAAATTGTCCAATTATGTGTGTGCGATGGCCTCTAACAGCGACCTCAAATTATTGGATTTGAATTACAAGATCCTCCTTTCTCCTAAGCAACTCCATCTGCTAGACTACTAGGAACGGGTAGTATTTGCTGCACTAAGAAATCTGCCATCTGCTAATCTAAAGATAATTTGCTGCCTTTTGCCTGCTGTCTTGAAAGTATCAGAAGCCAATTTTCAGAACCATTGCTTTTTTTTTCCCCCCCGAAATATGTCTAATTTAAATGATTTGTTAAATTATGCTTTGCATTACATACTGAAAAATAGAATTGGTTTATTGCAACAAAACACATCTGTGACTTTTTTTTTTTTTTTCTTCCCCTGATTTACTTAACATTTCACACTTTCATAGTTTATTATGTAAATGGATTTCCAAAATGAAGCAAAAAAAAAAAAATTAGTCTATCTGGATAGCAGAATATTAATGTTAATATCACAGTTAATTGTTGGGATGTGGATTCAGTCAGACTGATTAAAATAAGGGTCAGTTTAAAGATACGAAGAGATTGTGTCTGCACAAATACACTTGGTTTTATAATGTTGCTGTTCATGTTCTCTATGGCTCTTTCATACTTTTGGAGCTAGTCCTAATATTAAAGGGAACATGCCACCTGATTCATGCTACCCAAACCTCAGGCAGCATGAATCAGAGCCTGGCTGGAAGATTGCAGCCAAGTATACTTGTCCTTGAAATGCTCTGGTGTTTTATAAATTATATACTTTGAATATTCGGCTGGGGACCATAGCCGAAGACCAGACTAGTGCAACACCGCCACCCACCAGCTCTTCCCTGATTTACAGGTTTCTACTTCATGTGTACGTAGGGAGAGGCCAGGCAATCACTTGCAATAGCACTGGAAAGAACAGTGTCAGGCTAGTCTCGTCTCTAGCTATGGTCCACATCCGGAACGGTAAAATATCTTTTCTCTGAAACACCTTATTATTTCAGCAAGGCAGAGGAGTCATCAGACTATTCTTGTCTCCAGCTATGGTCCACGTCGGAATCTGTAAAATATATTTTCTCTGAAGCACCTTAGCGTTTCAGCAAGGCAGGGGAGGCATCAGACTAATCTTTTCTCCAGCTATGGTCCACGTTGGAATCTGTAAAATATATTTTTTCTGAAACACCATAGCGTTTCAGAGAAAATACCTGGCTGCAATAGTGCCAAAGTCCCCACAGTTTAGCAGCATGACTCTGATGCCAGGTTCCCTATAAGAGGTAATGCCATAATGAACACGTAAAGTATATGTCTGATTACTTGGAGTTCCAATGCTTAAACACCCTCGATCACTAGAATGGGGTCCCAATTAGTTAGTGTAGTGACACAGGGACAGTGTCACTGGGGTTAAGCCTGGGGCGCTAACAGGGGAGGTGCGCCACTAGACAGAGTGTGCGGAGACCAAGGAGCAAAGTGCGCACAGTACATGAGCTTAGCCAGTCATATGATCACAGGGGATGGATCTGGCTTGTCACCTGACCACAGGGGGTGGAGCTACCCCGCATTAGGACAGGGAGCTGACCGAGAGCACAGAATACAAGGGACAAAACCAATGACGAAGTCAGAGAGCAAAGCCGAGGGTCGGAAGCCAGATGGGAGCGAGGTAACCGGGGACAAGACAGACAAATAACCAGAGGCAAGCCAAGGGGTCAGATAACCAGGAGGGACAAGTCAGTACCAAGCAGAAAGACAGAGGCAATAGTCAGGGGCAAACCTGGTCGTACACAGCAAACAGACACAAGCAGAGCAACAACAATACAGAGAGTAACCTGGGTCAACGACCTCAAACCAAGTAGGCGGAAGTATCACCGACACTGAACCCAGAAACTACCAGCATTAAATAGCCACCCCAGAACCAAAGAGAGGCGGACAGACTTAACCCTGACCTGACCAGGATGGAGCCAGAATCACCCCGTTCTGAGTCATGACAGTTAGTTCCTCTTGGCTGCATGACCCTGTTGAAAATGAGTTTTCATGTATGAGTACGTGTCCTGCCACTCCACTCAATGTTTATCGGTCCAATTGTTTCTGTAAGCTTTAATGACATTAAATGAAGCAGCACTGCTCTTGTTTGACCACCACTGAAACTCCTCCTTATCGAGGCCATGCTTTGAACAGGACTGGGTGGTTTGATACCCATGTTCTAATGATCTATGTGTGGTCCCAGCAGTGGAACCTACTTCAGTTAATAACTTATCTCCGATTAAATGTATGTATTAATTTCAATATGAGTGCAAAGACCATTTATGAGTTCAAACTAAAGACTTTTAGGCACTCTATGGGCCACCACATGGTGCCTTTGTGAGGCACAGTATTCTTAAGGTCCTCATACACAGTAAGGTCCCCATAATCATTAATTAGAGTCATCTCGATCTGACAATTTTAATGGGAGCATCCAGCCATCAAATATGTATTGTGTCCTCCCAACTTTCCGTCAACAAATAATATAGGCAAAGAAAGGATCCAGCAGTTGAAATTTCACCCACCGATCCTTTTGATATCCTAAGAGATAAGTCGCTGCCCTATCATTCTAGCAGCATCTCTCTCATTGAGAAGAAAGGAACGATCAGCTGTGTATTCCTTTCTATGGTTGGAATTAGGAGAAATAGCTGTCCTGCAGCAATTGTGGAGCCAAAAGCTTTCTACCGAGGGGACTTTAGCAAGAATATACTATGCAATTCATTTAGTGGAATATTAAAACCATAATCATTGACAAGACCATATGCATGAGACATGTAATTGTTTTATTTAAGCCAAATTTAAGATTGGATTAAAAAATGTACACAAACAACTATATATGTCCTATATATAGCAACTTTTGGATATACAGATTGAGCTTGGGGAGAGGAAGCAAAATAAAAAAATCATGAAAAATGCAAATGAGATTGAAGACAAGTTTCATTTCTATCATTATTCCTGTCGCCATTAGTTAAAATAATAGTGGTGCCCTAGAGCGAGCATGATGCAAATTAGAGCCTAGTGCAGTATTCATTTAAATGTGTGTTTTTGCTGTGTCCACTCATGTACAGAGGTAAAGAAGAGAATGGCTCATCATTATTGTCTATTTACAAGTTAGATGTTCTGTAGAACAGTTCAAATGTTAGTTGCTTCTCTCAGTTTCATATCAGGACTTGACATCCCGACTACTTATACCTGTTGTGACATGTGGGTGATCATCTGGTATCATGAGTGGAGCATGTGCCCGATACCTGCTGCTGGTCGCACTTGCATCCAGACAAGTATCAGTAGACGTGACATCACCTTCTCCGCTCAGCACCCAATACAGAACTGAGTGGACCAGGACTAACTCTTTAAAATAGCTAACTTACTAGAATTTGGGCCAAGCATGCATAGTCACTACTGTAAGAAAAGTAGATAACATGCCGCCAAAGACCTTTGGTAATGCTAATCTGGTAAGGTCATGTTGAAATCCAACTTGACTCATGTTGATAAATTTCCCTGTTGTGAGCTCATTTTCGGGTTTGCCTCTGGCTTCTGGAGCTGGCTGTGCTGACAGAGGAGTAGTGAGTTCTCTATCTGGACTCCCTCTGTTGGTGAAGGGAGGTAATGAAGCTGATCTAAATGGCAGAGACCGGCCACCTGAGGAAGAGGACTGCGATTGGACATCAGGAGTTTCTAATTGGATTTAAGGCAGCCGACTCCCTAGTTTCTTGCTGGTGATTTTTCCTGACTGTGGCTCCTGGTTTCCAGTTTGGTTCCTGGAACCAACTGCTTCCTAAAGCTAAGTTTTCTCTGCTATTGTTCATATGAGTTTTTGTCTAGTATACTTAGTTTTTGTGTTCAGCCAGCCCTGGCTGGGACTGGGCTGAATCCCCATTTTGTCTCTGATCAGTTGATCTCTTTAGCTCTGTCTTCAGAATATACCTGAGTGCTGATATAGTGATTTGAAGTCTAGCGACTTCAGGGCCTTTTTCTATCCGACGTGTTGGACATTCTTTTTGGCAGGGTTTTTTGCGTGATTGCAGACAGCAGCTTTTCTTTCCTGTCCTTTCTAGTTAGCGAGGGCCACCATGGCACCATGGCAGAGTTCTGGCCATTAGATAGTTTCAAAGTACACATGGTAGTTTCGTGAAGAGAGGGTTCTGTTCTTTGACAAGTCCAGCACTTCCTCCCCTTCCATTGCCCTCCGAAAGGATCAGCTCCAATAACTTTGGTGCAGAGGATAAAGTCTGCAACTTTTCAGAACTCTCATCATAAGACACTGACAGTGATTTTAGAAAAAAAGCAGACGGAAGACCAAAACCCTGTAATGGTGGCACCACAAGCCCTAATTATGACATCAGGAATGTTGATAATCTGAATATCTATTATCTGTTATTTCTGCTGAATGCTCTTGTGTTATCAATGAGAAAGATGCTGCTTCTAGTGGCAGTTTATCAATTGGAGAACAAAAGGATTGGCAATCCAAAATCAGACATGTCGGATTCTTATCTCCCCCAACAAATATTAGGGGCCTACATACAAATTGTACTTTTGGTCGAACCCATCGATAACGATGGGTTCAGACATCAGTCTAATGTGTGTGATGGACTTAAGATTAGTCAATGTCAAGGAGCACAGTTCTTAGCCAAGTGTAAAATATTTCTAAAGGTTTATAAAGAAACACTCACCTTGTAGGCTTCACTGAGATAAAATCGTATTTGTATTTCTGCTCTAGACTCCCACAGTTTTCTGTGGATGGGCACGTGGCTAATTTTCAGGTTGTCGAAACTTTAGAGACCAATGTAAATTTAATTTTATGAAGTGTCCATTGTGCATTTTAAGTGATTAAGTTTTGCTGATGTTTATATTCTACGTATCAAAACAAATTGCTTGATGATATACCGATGGCCGTATTATATGTTGATCCCAATTAACCATACTCCGATATGCTTATAATTCTAGATAACTTATGCAATGGAAAATTCCACAAACATCTCCAAGACCTGTTTGCTCCACTTGTTGTCAGATATGTCGACCTTATGGAATCCTCAATTGCACAATCAATTCACAGGGGCTTTGAGCGTGAATCGTGGGAGCCAGTAAAGTAAGGAACCCTTTGATACAATCGGAGTTTGTAGCAGATGGATGGAAGTTCTTACCCGATTGGGAATAATTGTTCTTGATTCTCGCCAGCCTTAAGTGTCTACATTTTTCTATGTTAATGGAAAAACAAAGTAGAGAGCCATTATATTTCTTGTGTTCTCTATATATTTTAGTGTAATAATATCTAAGACTATGTTGTAAGTAATTTTCTGTTATCCTGATACATGTATCTCTATGGGACCTCATCAACCTTGCATCTGCTTGATACAAATTCACTCACGAAGTTCAATAGATGCTTAGAATTTAAAAGTCTGATTTACGGTAAAAGTATAAATTTCATGAAATTTGATATTTTCTAGGTAAAGTTTGGACCTGCATCTCTTAACTGTTATATGTATTGTCTTACATTTCATTCTATAAGCTGTAATGTTGCACGTTGATGTTGTTACTTGTGTGTTTTTATGTACCTGAATTGAGCACAAGCTACATCTGTACTGCGGTGTCCTAGGAAGGTGCCACTAGAAATGATTGAAATATCTACGCCTTAATGCCGTCGGCTCATGGCACTTCCATTACTTGTTCACTGTATATTTTATTAATAGGTTTCATTTCATTTAAGTGAAAGTCCACCTAATTGCCCCATGTCTATTTATATCTAACATTGTTGCATTTGTGGATACATTTTCTTAATAGCCAATTCTCTAATACAGAGATCCAAATTGTCTGTATAGAAACATAGTTGAATGATAAAAATGCCAACACTAGGAGAAGCCGAGGAGCTTACCACATACTAATTTGTTTTTGTGTTTAAAGGGGTGGTCTGGTCTTCTATTTGGCTGCACTTTTGAATCCTCACATCGCGCACAGTGCACACTGTCAAGATTCCCCAATACTGGCACCGGGAGTGGGCAGTCATATGACTGCAAGTATGCAATTTGCATACTCCCTGAGACATTTTTATTAGACTGTTTACGGCGTCACTCAAAAACACTTGCATTGAGTGAGGCTGCAATCATCTAGTTGGAATGTGGCACCATACTTGCAATCGCATGGCTGCCGTTCACGATGCCGGCACCGCAGAATCCTCACAGCGTGCAGTGTGTGCAATATGAGGTTTCACAAGTCTGCAGTCACATAGAGTAACTGCCGACTTATAGTTTAAGCCCAGACAACCCCTTTAATGTACAAATGGAAAGCAATTAGCAGTTAAAGGGAAGCGGGAATCTGACAATATTAGCTAGTCACATAGCCTTGTAGGGTACAAAGCCCTAATAAAAAATTGCATCATTCGTGGTCTAATCGCTGTCTCCATTTTACAGAAAATGAGGTTTAACCATATATGCTAATTTAGGCCCTCAGTGCACCCTTGATGTGGCCAAGAGGCTCAGTGCAACGTTCCACCTGCAGGTTTTACATGCCCTGCTTCCGCAACTGGTGATTGACAGCACTGGCTTGCCTGACCTGTCTCTACAGAGAGTGCTTGCTACAGAGATGCAAGAGCTATCAATCTCAAGGGAAGCAGGTGGGAACATGCACAACCAGTGGGCGTAACTATGTATTGAGCCTTTTAGTGAAGGAAGCGATTAGACCATTAACGAATTCATTTTAATTTGGGCGATATTTTCCCTACATGGCCATGGTCCCGATTCGTCAAGACCGGTAATTTTCTCAACAGTCTTTAAAAAGGGTCTTGTTGGAGTCAAACACTCCTGATTTATTAAGAGATGTCACGTCAGACTGGAGTAAGATTTCTGAGGTTAGGAACGCCACAATTAGACATGAATTAGACAAGCTATGGCATCACGCCCCTGCTGCACCCCCATTCAGCCTTAGCTCTTCCCAATATGGCAGAGCTGGGAGAAACAGGTGTGAAAATGCCAAAAGTCACAAAATTTATTTGCAACTCCGAGTTGCTCAAAAATTTAGCAATTTTTCAAAGCAATTTTTGTCAGGATTCTGTCAAAATTGCTTTGATGAATTGGGGTCTATGTGTTTAATTTACAATGTCAGTTCGGGCTGAAAAACACCCTTGAAAGTGGCTTCTAAAAATGAAAACAAAATAAACAATGCTTACTTCTCCTATCACCTGCCGATCCAGTGTTTAAGCTCAGGTGGACCTCCCGGGCTTTGTCTACAGCACATGACCACTACAGTCTATCTATTACTTTACTGGACATCTGATTGCTTGGGCAACTGACTGGCTGCAGCAGTCTTCTTACAAGTGTTAGGAGAACCATCGAAGGTTATAAGTTTAATCAGAGGGGAAGGAAGAAGTACTATTTTTTATATTTTTTTTAAAAAGTTTTCCACAGTTTTCATTACATTTTTTAGAAACTACATTACCCCTTTTAAGATCCTTCTTGGGGCAGAACAAAACAGAAATCATTTTAATGTATAATGGTATATCTATAAAACGGCAGGGCCAGACATAAACAGAAAAAAGCCCCTATGCACAGGCTCGGCCTGGCCCACAGGAGAACAGGAGAATCCTCTGTTGGGCCTCTGCGCAAGTGTAGGTCACTATTCTCTAATATGAGCAGTACTTGGCACAATAAACTTTATTCTCTATGTACAGACAAAGGCGGCATCTTATTCATTTAACAATCTACTCAGTTCACTATTATATAAATTTGCGATTGAGGATAATGTCACATTTGCATTTGCTGAAAAGTGGGGCACTGTAGTTAGTTACTGATGGGCCCTTGGCACCCCAGTCCTACACTGCCTGTGAAAGAATAATATTTGGGCCCTTTTCAGTCCATTAATGAAGCTTCTTGCTGTTTTGGGGGTGCAAGTGTCCCCCTTTCCTCTTGGGTCCCTATGGAGTTGCACAGGTTGCACCAATGGTATTCCCGTCCTTGTTAAAGGGACTTAGAGCTCTGAAAAGAGCAGACGAAGCTGAAAACAATAGAAACAAAAATAGTAAGAAATTTGTCTGCACAGAATTGTTAACCAACTTAGGGAGCTTCAATTTAATGCTGTATTGCCCTACAAGGAACCATATGAATCAAATATAAATTAGGACGTTCCATCAGATATTGAAAATTTCCATGGGATCCGTAAAAAAAAAAGTATAATTAATGATAATGAGGAAGAAATTAGAAATCAAATCCAAATTCTTATTGTGTTGTGTTTTTGGACATCTTTGAAGACTGTAAAGCATATTTATTTCAGCATGTCTTAAACCACAAAACAATGAGGAGCCATATGGGCGTTATTCATGAGCTTATGTATTTCTTAATGAGTGCGCTTTTTTATTCTGACAAAAGCCCTACTCTAAAAAGTGCGTAAATGTAATTGATAACAAAGGAAAATGTCTGAGAGTTTTCCTCTTTTGTAATGTCAATCAAGTATCTTCTAAATCCTAAATCTGAGATTCATTCATATGCTCCAAGTTACGTAGGTCACACTTAGGTACGGCTACGCTCTATTTACGGATACCCAAATTTTTCAAAAACTGTCGAGAAAAAAATTGTGCAAGTTTCCATTATTCCTCATCATTGTCCATCTACTAGCAAAACTGAACATATAGTCTAAAAACTAGCAGAAGACATGCAGTCAGATGTCCCTTGTGCTCTATACTGGTGATGTCTTTCGTGTGATGAAATTGTACAAATCCTTACATTTACCATTTTTAGCTATGAATACATGTGAGCAGCTAGAAAATCCAAGATTCCGACGCACCAGAGAAAATAGGGATAAAACATAACCTTTATTCCATCCTTTAAAAAATCACATGGTGAAATACAACTGAGGTAGACGAATGAAGCAACGTTTCTGCCCAAAAGGGCCTTTTTCAAGGCAGAAGTGCAATAAAAATTACAGCCATATATGTGAGCGCGTAATATATAATATACGAGAGTGTTCTGACTATATCCATAAGTCAACATACTGTAACAGCTTTACGGCATTACAACCTTGCCGATAGATTTTTCTGTACCATCAGCCCATCATTCTTTGACAATCTGTAATTGTTCAAGGAATAAACTCCTTATCAATAATAATTTTCAATTCCTAATCTTACATAGTCGTGCAGATGTGTTCTTTCTTACCTTTCCTTTTGGCTCGAGATATACAGACAAGAGTGACTTCAGAAGACCAGATTTGAAAAAAAAATGGAGTTACTCTGTCAGGAGTTGTTTCTGCTGTATGTGTCTGCATGAAAATTGAATTTGCATTATGATTACTCAGAGACCAAAACTAAATTTGTGGACACATCTGTGGATATCTAATGGACACCAAAGATCATTTTTAAAAGCCTCTATATACTCACAAGACTTTGTAGAGCTTGTTAATGGTTTGTGATCACTGAATATCTGGTTCCCATTTTAAAGGGAAGCAATGATCAGTAAATGCATGTATTTAACAAAAAGTGGCTATGTTTTTTACATATCATGATGTTTATAGAAAAAGAAAAAGAATGATCACGGTAATCTTTTCACACGGACCATTTTTTAGACTCATGATTCCTTGAAGAGTTTTCAGCAGACTCCTTATCATCAGAGGCTGGATTACAATGACATGGAATACCTTCTTTACCTAGCTTATGACATAGGGTCCGCCAATCACAATAGCCGATGTCACAGCTCCCTTTGTCTCCCTTCCCTTACAAGAAATAGGATCGGAGTCTGACTATTGTGGCTAATGTTTATGTGTTATTTCCTGAAACCAATGGAAGTTAGACTCTAAAAAATCCCCAGTGGCCGGCCGATGTGTGAAATGCAATATTTCTATGTAGTTAAATTAAAATTTTTAATTTAGCTTTCAGTTCGTTTTTAATTGTGATATGTAAAAAAATCACCACAAATGAAAAAAATAACACACAAATTCAACAGAAAAAATTAATTATAAGAATAGGACATTTCCTATTTTTTGAGCAATTCAACAAACTTCACCTTGTGTGAATGGATTATATATTTTTTATGTTTTTCCTTTATATTTTTTTAACAGGTTAAAAATATTTTGCGTGATTAGAAAAATATGTCTGCTTTCTCAAAAAGCAGTGCCGTTTTTCTGTCTGCGATACCAGACAAAACCTGTTGATAGGTGAGGTGCTGTTTCTTATATAATAAAAAAGTTTGTAATCCAGTATAACCCCATTAAGTGCTCTTGTCCAAATTATGAATCTGCGGCAGAGAAGAACCTGCACAAGATCGATCTTCCTACAGAGCGATCATCCATCAAGTCACCATGGCTTGAGATCTAGCTGAAGGCCGTTAATAATAATAATAATAGGCATTAAATGTGCCACCATATGGTACTTTGGAAATGAAGCCCTTGTGATGGCAAAAAAAAATTACTATACCATGCAATGGCATGACCAAAAAACTGATCTGGACTATAAGCTGGTATATGTGCAAAGTGTGAGAGCACCTTGACACTGTGGCCATTTCATAAACAAAACCCAATAAGCAAAAAAAACTAAATTGAGCATATACCCTACAGCAAGTAAACGATAATAGTACATGTAAATAACATAGGGTGCATAGTTAACGTTATTTTATCAAAAGAGCATAAAAGCCATTCCACCACAACAAGGTGTACCCATCGGGATGGTCCTAATCTTTACACGACAAGATGTACCCATTGGGATGGTCCTAACCTTTTCACGACAAGCTGTGCCCATCAGGATGGTCTTAACCTTTCCACAACATGGTCTACCCATCGGGATGGTACTAATTATTCCATGACAAGGTATACCCATTGGGATGGTTCTAACTTTTCCACGACAAGGTCTACCCATTGGGATGGTACTATTTTGCCACGCCAAGGTGTACCCATCGAGATGGTCCTAACCTTTCCACGACAAAGTGTACCCATCGAGATAGTACTAACATTTCCACGACAAGATGTACCCATCAGGATGGTCATAACCTTTTCACGACAAGCTGTGCCCATCAGGATGGTCTTAACCTTTCCACAACATGGTCTACCCATCGGGATGGTACTAATTATTCCATGACAAGGTATACCCATTGGGATGGTTCTAACTTTTCCACGACAAGGTCTACTCATTGGGATGGTACTATTTTGCCACGCCAAGGTGTACCCATCGAGATGGTCCTAACCTTTCCATGACAAGGTGTACCCATCGAGATAGTACTAACATTTCCACGACAAGATGTACCCATCGGGATGGTCATAACCTTTACATGACAAGGTGTACCTATCGGGATGATACTTACTTTTCCACGACAAGATGTATCCATTGGGATGGTCCTAACATTTTCATGACAAGGTGTACCCATCGGACAGTCCTAACCTGTCTTTAGTATTAAAATCTTACCTTGTGTCAAACAACGTCAGTGTAAATAAGGGCAGAACAGGACGGGACAAGATTGAGACATCCATCCATGCAATGGTATGGCAGTGATCCCCCCCAAAATTGAAATGCACAAAGGTACGGTATTAGACCAAAGAGACCATAGCAGTCTATGGGTACTATATCACTGATCTGTGCAAGTGTCCGTGATATAGTAATATACACAAGCCCTTAGAAACTTTCATGACACCACGTCAGACACTCATACATGCTTATTAATACAGTTGGCTTGTTACATTTTGCAGCTTGTGTTGTGATGCTTATAACATTTTACTACAGCGTTTTTGGTGGCTTTATATTGTGATTGGGTATTGTATGTGTGTATGTTATGTAATTACCATATCTAATACCATGGAACAAATAAATATCCCATCCTCATGCTTCTATCTCAACCAGTCGCTTTGTATTACTTTTACATTTTTGTCCTTTTGTTTTGTTTTTTTTTCAGAGTGTTTTTGTGCTTCTGCTACATCTGCATTGTCATGTTATGGTATCTTTTTCTTTCTGTCTGTTTCTTCCACAGGAGTTTAACAAGTAATCTGCCCAATGTGAATCTTCCAAATGTGAATCTCCCTAAAGTACCCGTAGCCCTACCAGTTAACCTCCCACAAATACCTAGCTTTTCTGCACCGTCATGGATGGCTGCAATATATGATTCTGAGTGTGTATCCACTTCACTTTAGACCTCATTTATATGTGCAGGAATCTTGGCATGAATGTGGATTCATTATTTCTAAGAGATTTTTATTTTAAATGTCTTTTAAAAAAAAATATAAAAAAAAAAAGTTTTACATTTTTATTTCTGAAAATATATATATTTTTGAAATGTAACTTTATATGTTGCTTATCCTACCAGGCCAATTAACCTAGAAATAATAATTGTGCAGGAATATAAACGTATAGGTTTACAAAACTCTACTCACTGAAATATTTTTAATTAATTTACATATAAGTTTAAAAGTATCATATTGGACTAAAAGTAATTACATAAGATAATTTAAAAAAAATAACCTTTACGCATTTTAGAGAAAAATAGAAAGAAATCAGCTCACCACATTGTCAGGATGCAGGCAGGGAGTCTCGCACGTAAAGGCTCGGAAGAGGCAAAGCTTCAAATGAAAGGAGGAGTGGTATTCCAATGAAACAAACGTTTTGAACCACCAGGGGCACACTATCCAACGCGTTTCGACTTAAGAAGCTTTTACCATGATTAAGGCTTCCTAAGTCAAAACGCATTGGATAGTGTGCCCCGGTGGTTCTACCATCAAAACATTCTTAATTTTTGACTAATAAAGTTTTCCTTGGATTTTACTACGTTTGTTTCCCTTGAATACCACTCCTCCTTTCATATACATATTTTAAGCTCATAGCATCAACAATAGTCATTAGGGCTCATGCAGACAACCACATATTCGGTACGAGCACGATCAGGCAAAACATTAGATCACCTCCGGACCAATGTTAGTCTGTTGGACCATACACTTGACCCATTTTTAATTCAGACAGACTCTGTCAGAGGAAAAAATCGCAGCATGCCCGAGTTTGATTCAGTATAGAGATCGCACTCTGCCATGCAATTTCAATGAGTGCATGGGAAACATCGGACCAGACTTGGATGACATCTGAGTATGGTACGATTTCCACTCACTCACAGAAAGGAGAAGATAGAAAGTAACATTTTTTTCTCCATCTCCAGCTCATCCAAGAGAACCGTATCACACTCTGATCACACTCTGATCAGAGTGTGATCAGAATGTGATTTGTATAATTGACCCAATTCTCTTGGATGAGACAATATACGGTCGTATGCACCTGCCCTTATATTTAAATACCCAAAATCGGAACAATTAGTCCACACCCCACAGCCACCAAGAAGCACCCCCAAAATACCCAAAAATGTCCTCAGAGTGCCCACTTTTTGGAAGGGTTTGCATAAAGTCCTCCCCTCCCTTTTGTGTTTTAGAGCTGTAATTTGGCTTTCCAGAAGTCTACAGAGCCATACTGGACTTCTTTATGGCTCCAGATTCCTAAGAAGGCATTTGGAATCTGAAGATTAAAAAATGCCTCGTTAGATGAAGAATTATGGACCTATTCTCCTCAAGAAGCATTACGAGCAATGGGAACTTGCCATAAAGCCTCTTTGAGACCGTAGCGAAGTCCTAAAAAAGAAATGGCATCCTTTCTAGAATATATAACTAACTGCTAAAAACCTCATCAAATATGCTAATATTTTTCAAGCCTTAAATACACATTGCAGCTGAACCTCAATTTAGAAAAAAAAAAGAAGCACAATTTTCTATATCTACCTACGTGGTGTACCTATGCCTTAGGGCGCATTAAGACAGGCCAAAAATCAGCTACGAGCATTTTTTGGAATGCTCGTTTCCAATTTTCTGCTTGTCTGAACAGGTTTGCTTTCACCGGGGCAAAACACTTGCTTGACGGGGGAGATGATTTCTAAGCAGGCTTAAAAATCTATTCTCTTGGGATCCCATAGTCCCGTGTAAACAAGAGATCTGCTACCTAGAACATAATGTTCTATGTGGACAGATTGATCATGTTAATGATGATTCTGTGCACTTGGAAATGCAATCGCCCTTTCTAAGCAGGATATTAAATGACCGTGGACGACTTGCCGGTTGATCGGTGATTAGGCAATCCCAACAAGCCTGTCTAAAGCCCTAAAGGTACATTTAAACAGCACATTTACTGCGATCGAGCATCCCTATGTGGATTCATTTTACGGTATTCTTAAAGTCAAAACAAGCTTCCTGACAAAGGAGCAAAACGCTTGTTCGTTGGATAAAAGGATCTTTTGGTTTGTGCAAAAGTACTTTGTTCTCGGCATCACATCTTCCTGTGTAAACAGGACTCATGCTGCCGAGACCAATGGTAGCCTATGGGTATTGAACAATCCATTACAAACCCTTCAGTGTGTATCTGAAGGGCTGTCTACTAGAGTAAATAGGCTATTAGACGATTGCCGATCGGTAAATAATTACCGCCGCAAAATCAAATAATGTAAACGCACCTTAAGGCAAAATGAATAATTTTTTTGAGCCTGATCCAACACAGCCAGATGAAAAATGCATCAGTTGCCATAAGGCTTTTCCCCCATCTACTTCCAGACACCAAATCACAAAGTAATATGAAATGTTACCTGTCCGGTAACGGCAGCTGTCCGGTGCAACAACCAATTGATGTGTCGGACATCAGCTCTTCAATCTCTTCGTAGCACCAATCACAAATGAACTCAAACACAAATGAAAAAAATTCTGTAAAAATGTAAAAATATTAAGACAATTTCAATAGAAATAGATTCATTTTTATAAAACTATTTCCAACAATAATAATCATAGGATTTTTTGCATATGTGGATAGTTATTAACGATAATCTACTAAAGAAATAAATGTCCTGTTCATGCTATGATTGCCGTCTTGGAGAAAGGTAGATTAGGCAGCAGTAACTGAGGCTTTTTTTTTCCCCCCTCTCTGTGCATGATCTGTGACACTTCTTGGAAAAGATATGAATCAGTAACTGAGCATACGATGGCTTTATTCAATCAATGAAATCCAAATTAGTTGTGGGAAACATTTCAATTGTGACATGATCAAAACATAAAAGAAGAAAAAAAATGGAGAAGACATTCGAAATAACTCCGAAGGCAGATGGGTGTCAAAATGTTGTAGAAATAGACACCAATTACTCCATTTGTGTGTACTCTTCCGTTTTCAACATAAACCTTTATCGTTCCAAATCTCAATTTAGAATTCAAAAATATACGGGTTTTTTTATTTATTTTTTTTACCATTTGGAAGCAAACTGTTCACAAGATGTGAATGTCGCTTTGCAGACACCTACAGAACATAATATTTACCATGGTAGAGCCAAGGTACCTGGTTGAATATCTTTTCCTGAGCCTGTTTTCCAGAATTAAAAAAAGTTCTATTCTCTCTCCATTTATCAGATATTTCTCTGATTACAACATACAACTTGTTTCTAAACCATATCTTTTATTAAAACAGGACCTCAAGACCTTTGGCATGTTGGGAATATGATTTTTTTTGTTTTATTTTCACCCCGCGATAGCTACGTGTGCATTAGCTATGTATTGCTCCGCGGCATTAACTCAATGCAGCTGGCATCTGTCGTGATAGAAACGCCTACTTCAGACTGTTTCTATAGAGGATGTCAGTACAAGTGGTACTGCATGGTGTGTATAACATCTGATAAATTGATGTGTTGATGTTAGTGGTTTGCGAGGAAAGAATTCAGAATGAGAAACAAAAAAAAAATAACTAGGTACGCATGAATCCAATAGCTTCCAAAAATCTGAAAAAATATATCGTGTCTTGTCTTTCTAATAGTCTAGAGAAATTACAGTAGTCCGTGAGATTCTAAGGCTCTTCCGAAAAGAAAAAAAATAGTTAACTTTGGATGTTGGCTGTCTTCTATGATAACGTCCTCGCCCACCACTAGTTGGCACAACCCGTTACTTAGTTTGAATCCTTTTAAAGGTCTTCCTCCAGAAGTGCATGGATCCCTGATTGTTCACGACTATGGCGTGGTTGTCAACAATCAAGGCTTGTATTACCCAGTTTGTATCCTTAATTTCAATAACTGCATACATCTATGTGATTATTAATTAAGGACGAGATATTCCATACAAACTATCCAGTTTTGTCTAATTTAATTTGCTGTGTTCTGCACCAAAAGAAAGTTAGATTAGGGAGAAAAAAAATGTAGCAAAAAAGCCCTGATGATGGAGAACACAGATATTGTAATTTTGGAGTTGGTGGTATTAACGTTAAATAAAAGAGGACCTGTCATTTGCTCAAAAATATTGAGATAAATACATTTTAAAAATCTCTAAGCTCCCCTGATTCGGACTCTCTTTACCGTTTTGCGCTGCGCTGCTCCGTTTCAGAGATATTCACATTTGTAGCTTTAGGAGTGAAATATGTGAAATCTCTTCTTGTTATGCAACTGAGCATTTCTTTAGAGTTTTCCCTGGAGGTGTGTGCTTTAACCGTTCCCTAGCTGAAGATGGTAATCACAGCTCAGCAGTAGACATGAGCGAATATAGTCGGATCCCTCCTTACTCAGCTCGCTAATAGAGCTTACCGAATACTTGCAGCAGGAACCCGGATACCTGGAGCGCTCCCGATAATCATGTGTCCGGCACCACAGCTGCATGTGTCGCGGCTGTGTGACAGTCACAACACATGCATGGAGAACCTGTGTGTTGTGACCGTGACACATGCAGCTGTGGTGCTGGACATCTGATTATTGGGCGCACTCCAGGTATCTGGGTTCCCGCTGCAGCTATTCGGGAAGCTCTATTAGCTCATGTCTACTCAGCTTTGAGACCACTAGACCAGCTGCCTAGCTGTGATTTACAGTGTCTGGGTGGGGAGTGTGAAAGTGCATACCTCCAGAGAAAATAGAAGTGCCCAGTTGCACAACAAGCAGAGATTTCACATAATGCGCTCTAAAAGCAACAACTATGAATATCGCAATGGAGCCAAGGAGTGCAAAATGGAAAAAAACAGCAGAATTAGGAGAACTCAGGAAATTTTACAAGGTATTGAACTCAATTTTTTTTTTTTTCTGAGCAAGTGACAGGTCCTCTTTATCTAAAATGTTCTCCACATCAGGTTTTGTGTTGGTTATTGGACTAAAAAAATGTTTTCTTGTGTCGCCCCCATCAGTAATGGATCAGCCACATCAGAAGATTTATTTTGGAAACTTGATGCCCTACAAACCTTTATTAGAGATCTCCACTGGCCTGAAGAAGAGTTTGGGAAGCACCTTGAGCAGCGCCTTAAGCTCATGGCGAGTGATATGATCGAGTCTTGTGTGAAAAGGTATAATTATTTTTTAATAAAAAAAAAATTCTAAATAAATGACTGAACCGGTGAATTAAAAATTCCATGTGATGGCCCAAAAAGGCCTGAGACATCTAGACTGGTTTACAAAAAAACATTTCAGAAAGTACAAACTTAATTTGCAGTAAGTGCCACTAGAAACCCTGTTTTCTTCCTTTGTCAAGAGGTTATTTGGATATATTATATACAACACATCCTTTACAGGCCTCAACCTGGCATTGAGATGACTGCTAGCCATTCAATGGGTGTTATTGGAAAACCTACTTAGTAATGGCTGGCTGACAATTTTCTGAATCATAAGAAGCCATTAAAAAGTTAAAAAACAAAAAAAATCAGGCTATACACTGGAAGAGTGGGTAACGCTGCACTGGTGGTAATAAAGAATTCAAAGGTTCTTGATGTTTGAAGGTTATGTAGTTTATTCTCCATTCATTTCAACATCTGTCTGACTTCTTCCACAAGCGAGGAAGAAGGAAAGACGAAATCAGCCAGACTTTGAAACGCATTGAGAATAAACTACATACTGTTCAAACCTCAAGAACCTTGGAATTCTTTATTTACCAGCAGCTCAGCATTACCCACTCTTCCAGTATATAGCCTGATATTTACATTGGAGCTCCCAACCAGCGCAGAGCAGCTGCAGCTGGATCTATCATTGAGCTTTTGTAAGGGTTGTGCTTTCTCAAAACTCAACCTGATGAGGAGTTACCGCACTGCAAAAACTACTCTATCTTGATAATGTCCTATATGCGCCTTTTGTCCTTTTTAGTTTCTTTTCAAAAACTAAGAAATGACGCTTATACTCACTTTACTGGTTACTTCCTCGGCCCCTTTGCTCCTCACCGTCACCCATCTGGTCCTCATTGTATCTTCTGATCCTGATTCAGAATGAGCCAGAACTTGTGGCTCTGATGAGGCCCGGGACAGTTCTAGGTAGGCAAGTTCATAGCACATGTCATTACTTTGTGACCTTTTGCACGCTAGTTCAGAAAACTCTCGAGCTTCATCAGAACAGGAAGTCCCAACTCGATTCGAGAGGAATTTCAGTACTCACGGTGGGGATCAGAAAATGCAATGAGGACCAGACGGGTGATGGTGAGGTGCGTAGGGGCCAGAGAGGTGAGCATAAGAAATTTTTTTTGTAATTTTTCACATATTATTTTGACAATACAAAATTTGATTCCTATAACGGCTGCAATTTTTTATCCGAAATAGTAATTCTTTACAAAGGTTGACAGCAAGTTCTATGTCTAATGAACAGGAAATCATGAAAAGGCCAGCAATAGACGACTTATATCACGCTGGTGATCCTGTTTATTCGACCTCTTTCGATAAATGGGTACTTATGTTGTTATCCGACCCCTACAGCATTGTATGTTTTATTTACAGATAACATTTAGTAATTAGCGTCCCCATATTTTCAGTGGCCCAAAGCAGAAAAATGTAATCCATCATTTATCACTAAGTGGCTGCCGAAGTGATTGGTCCCTTTAATGGCTAAAAGGCGTTTCTCTTTTTTTCTTTTCCATGTAGATAATAAATATTAGAACATTACAATCATATTTGGCACGTTTACTATTTTTTGTTGTTGTTGATAGGCACCAATAAATCGTCTTTTATTTACCGCTATCGTTACATTCATTTATTTGGACAGATGAGAATAAAGCGGAGGGCTCACCATGTAATCGTAGCTCTTCATAAGATGCAATTATCTAATTTATTCTTAAATATGTAAAAGTATGCAGACACTACAGGCTTTTTTTTTTTTTCTTTCCCGCTGTCGCAAATTTCCATTTGTTTCTTCAGGCATATTATGAATCTGATTTGTTAAGAATATCTGAAGACATACATGATCATTATTGGCATCTAAGAAGAAGACGGCAATCTAACCGCTTGGAAATCTAATTGAATTTAATCATGTCGGGCAGTTATCCGGCAGAGGAGACTCAAGCTGTAATTGTTATTAAAAAATTATTGTTGAATTGTTGAATTAAAAAATTATTAAAAATAGACGAGAAATTTAAACAAGACAATTGCAAAACTATCAGAAGATTTAAGATTTGTTTGAATCTTTTTTTTTTCATCTTTGGGGGTCTATAATATTGATTCTACTTATATATAGCAGACTTATGGTTCATAAGAATATTTCCAGTACTTTCTCATCTAATATATAAAGCTCAAGTGTAAGTATGTGTGTATGTCCGGGATTGGCATCCGCACCGTCGCAGCTACAGCCACAAAATTTGGCACAGTCACACGTCTGGACCCCAAGAGTGTCCTAGGCTATGTTGTGAGGTGAAATTTTAACCCCGCGCGTTCCAATTCACCAAACAATTTTGCCCCTACCTACATAATGGGGAAAAAGTGTGTGTGTATCAAGCCCCGCCCCTCATTATGATGTCATACTGGTTAGAATCATTGAATCGTAGAGTTGGAAGGGACCTCCTGGGCCATCTGTTCCAAACCCCTGCTCAAAGCAGGATTCGCTAAATCATCCCAGTCAGATGTCTGTCCAGCATCTGTTTGAAGACTTCCATTGAAGGAGAACTCATAAAATCATAGAATCGTAGAGTTGGAAGGGACCTCCTGGGCCATCTGCAATGGCGACTCTGATGTCATCATAGGTTGCAAGCCCCGCCGCTCATTATGATGTCATAATGGTTGACTATGGGATGGAGGATGTGTGATGGGTGTATGGGCACTGGACTATGGGATGGAGGATATGTATGACGGGTATATGGGCACGGGACTATGGGATGGAGGATGTGTGATGGGTATATGGGCACTGGACTATGGGATGGAGGATGTGTGATGGGTATATGGGCACTCGACTATGGGATGGAGGATATGTATGATGGGTTTATGGGCACGGACCTATGGGATCGTGGATGTGTATGATGGGTATATGGGCACGGGACTATGGGATGGAGGATATGTATGATGGGTATATGGGCATGGGACTATGAGATGGCGAATATGTATGATGGGTATATGGGCATGGGACTATGAGATGAAGGATGTGTGATGTGTATATGGGCACTCGACTATGGGATGGCGAATATGTATGATGGGTATATGGGCATGGGACTATGGGATGGAGAATATGTATGATGGGTAT
Source organism: Dendrobates tinctorius (assembly GCF_039654945.1). Lineage (NCBI taxonomy): Eukaryota > Metazoa > Chordata > Amphibia > Anura > Dendrobatidae > Dendrobates > Dendrobates tinctorius. Next base: position 13,115,934 of record NW_027361695.1, read on the forward strand.
ATGGGCATGGGACTATGGGACTATGGGATGGAAGATGTGTGATGGGTATATGAGCAATCGACTATGGGATGGAGGATAGGTATGTTGGGTATATGGGCACGGGACTATGGGATGGAGGATAAATATAATTTGTTACTATCCACAGTTAGTTACTATGCCCGGGCAGCGCCGGTCTCTTCAGCTAGTTCTATATAAACTTGTAAACTCAGCCTATTAGAAGCAAGCAATACAATAGGCTGTCCTTAACATGGGTGATGCCCTCTACAGTTTTTGTGCCTTAGCCACTCCTACTTATGTACCATATAGTACCCAAATAATACAGTCATATGTTTTTCAACTAGTACTAACCAATGCATATATGAGAAAAATGTGTCATCCCTTTCAGTTGCTTCTGTATAGGATCAGTGGCAGAAGTTATTTTTGGCCAAACCAGCATTGTTGTCTCTCCCACACCTTAAAGTGGTTATCCAGTTAGGGTTAGGGTTTTTTATTGGTGACCTATCCATAGCTGGGGTACCGATTTACATCTATGTAGACTGTGTGCATCCAGCTGTCGTGGGAGCTCCAGTCAGATAATTAGTGAGGGTGTCGAGTGTTGAGTCCCCAATGATCTGATGTTGATGGCCTACGCATAAGTATATAATTCCCGGACAATCAACTTTAATTTGTGACCTGAAAAAATCGTTGATGCCTATGGCTGGCTTGTTATAGGATGCCTTATCATTTATTTTTTTTTTAGAAAAAATCTTATGTTCTTTGTCAGATGTTTTGGTCCCTGGGTGCTGAGATCTCAAAGGGTTGGAAATATAGTACCACATCCTTCCTGCTCAATTCTTGTCAAAGAGACTATGCAGTTTGAATCCACGCACTCTGAGCAGAGACAATGGGTAATTAAACGACACAGTGTTTATCTGACCACTTCGGAGTGACCTTTCATTTCATTGACTAGTTTAAGTCTTAGTACCCAGGTCTCCACTAATAAAAACTAAAAGGAAAAGTAGAAGATGAGCAGCAGAAAGATTTACAGAGCCTTGTCCGGTGGCTATGTTGGTAATCTGTGGAGGCCAGACCAGAGCCCTGTAACTCACCTACTACTTGCCAGCATCCCCGGTGTTTCTTCTGAATAGTGGGCGAGATGTCACATCTTGTGTATGTTGCAACACAATGATGACACACTTGGTTTATTAGTCTGAAGTCCTGCTGGGGATGCTGGCAGCTGATCAGAGGTTCGCAGTGATCTGGTCTGGTGTCCATTGACTATTGACATAGCCACTGGACCAGGGTTCTGTAAATCATTCAGCTCAACTCTACATGATGTGCCCAAGTATCTTTGAATTTATAAATCAATTGATTATTGCCTTTTTTCTTTTAGGCAAGGGTCCCCCAACCATTTTCCTCTCATTCAAGGAAATTGGTCCAATTAGCTACTCACACTCTGATCAAATTCTGATCAGGGTGGGATCCGATTTTCTCAGAGGTGGAGAAAAAAAAGTTTCTCCACCTTCTCTATAGAGTCAAAACGTTAAAATTGTACCGCACTTGGATATCTTCCAAGGGCAATCCGATTTTTTCCACCGACCCAAAGAGTTGAATGGACGAATGCCATCCGATTTTCAGAGGCAAATTGTGCATGCTGTGACTTTTTCCTAGGGGTGACTTGGTCCGAGAAAAATATCGGACATGTGCGTGGCCCCTAGAATAACATGGGTACGAGTGCTATCCATAAAAACCATGGATAACACTCATCTGATTTTTACGGCAGTCTCCAAAAGCCCTTTTTCTAATCTATAAGGGAACACTGTTTAAGGGCAATTGAAATCGGTCTTACATTTAGGAAAACTTCATTTTCGTACATTGTAGATTTCATCAAGTTCAGAAAATCCCCAAATAATGAAACATTTGTTACTGAACAATTGGGAAATTTACACCTTTGCACACAGATGGTCTCTGTGATCTTCTTACAGTAATTAATAGCATAGAAGGCAAAGTGATTATTTTCAAATTCAGAAATTTGGGGACTCTTTATTGCAGGGTATTGGGTTCTTGTAATAATGGTGTCACAGCCTGTTGATTAGAAATCATACGATAAATATGAGCACCGGGTAAGAAAAAAAAAATGGCCACTGAAGTTGTAATGTCAGGCTAATGTAAAATTAATTCAAATGGTGGAAAGTGGAGAAAAATTGTATATTAGGGCTCACAAATCAAATTATTCAAGTTACTATTTTTTACTTATGTGGTAAATAAGACGACAGGTTGTAATGAGTCTGTTAATGCTGAAATATTCTTAAATCTAATCATTTTTCTTGTGCTTTTATTTTGGGAAACTTCACATAGGGACAAAGAAGAAATAGATGAATAAGCTAAATCGCTGTATCTACATTTATATGAGACTGCTGTTACTAATAGGGGAGAACAGGCTACAGATAGAAAGATTTCCGCCTAGTCAGACATGTTTCACCTTTTATGGTTGTGTTAGAACTAACGCTGGCTACTCATGTTGGATAAAAGTTGGCCAAACAAATTTCCAAAGTTTCGACCAATTACTTAATGTGTACTCTCCCTTGACAGATGATGCTGGGGTAAAGAATTTCAACCCTCAATCCTTTTTTCCCATGGGAGAAAACTAGTGATGAGCGAGCGTGCTTGTGTGCTAACAAGGTGTCTTCGGCGTGCTCGAATAATATGTTGAAGTTCCCGCGGCTGCATGTCTCTTGGCTGTTCGACAGCAGCAACACATGCAGGGATTGCCTGTTTGTTAGACAATCCCTCCATGTGTTGTGGCTGATGAATAGCCGAGAGGCATGCAGCTGCAGGGACTTGAACACAGTAATAGAGCACGCCGAAGGTACTCTATTATCACACGAGCATGCTCAGCTAACACCATATCCGAGCATGATCGCTCATCACTAGCGATAACCCATCCCTAGAGGTCTCAAGCAGCGACTTACTCCCTCTCCCTATTTAGAACATGTGCAAGCTCAGCTGAACTGAGAGTACATTCCTTCTGGGGCAGGAAGTGCGACAGTCCCACCGATATCTGCATTGGCGCCTACATTCTATTCAAGAAACGAAGAAAATCGAGGACAGAGAATTTGTCTTCTCCATACTTACTCTCCCTGTTAACGTGATGGCTGTCAGATGTACAGTAATTTACTCACTGGTTATATGTTAGGAAATGATATACTTGTGTGTAATAGCTGTCACCTTTAGCTGTCCATATTTTGCGTATTTCCTCATTCCTCTAGCCTTCAGGCACGATTCAAGTGCTTCCTATTATCCACCAGAAATACTGGAAGGATTTTTACCTAGCCACACTTACTGTATTCCCCCCAACCTCTCCATATTCTCAGTTTGGGAAAGGCAGGTATTTCTTCGAATTCCTCGGTACTTCCAAGCGCTCCTATGTTTTCTACGAGAGAGTCGCTACCCGATATCGCAGGGTGTATTTAGTTGCACCGTAATCCAAGAGGTATTACCCTGCACTGATTTGTGGTGTAGCGCACAAGTTTCAAGTGCTGTGAGTGTATTATCCCAGCACAATGTTCAACACAAGGACTTGGAAACCAGATCTTGGGCTTGTGCTCTTGCCACTTTCTAATCACAGAGGGAATCCCCACAGTGGCATTAGTGTCAGGCACACCTAACCTCTCCACATGCCAAAGCTTAAAGCCCAGTTTGCACTTGATCGATTCCATTTGCACCCTTAGTTTTCTTTGAAGTCTTAGGGAGCAGATGGAGCCTTCATTGAGGCAATTAGAGCACCACAGGAAGCACAAACCACCAGCTGCTCACAGGGTTGTATGTGCCCAGAATTAGCAAAGCACTTTTTAAGGTAGCACCTCTGTCAGCAGCCTGCGTGCACACACTGAGATCAGGCGCTGTCTGCAGGCTAAGAAAGCTCCTTATTGCTTACCTGACCGTTTCCTTGTTTATTGTGAGGTTATCGATTGAAACGAAGCTGGCCACATTCCTCATATTTGAGACGTAGATTACATTTCCACTTATGTTCGTATTTTAAAAATAGGACAGAATCAATAGAAGAGAAGCATTGCAATAAATAGATTAAAAGCACAGCGCACATCAAGATATTTGCAGTTATGCTTGGCAAGAATACACATTTACCTTTTGCATTATTTTTTTCAAGGCTTTTTTATTTCTGTAGATGCTTACCTGATATAATACAGACAGACAGACAGATAGATAGATAGATAGATAGATAATAGATAGATAGATAGATAAATAGATAGATAATAGATAGAAAGATAGATAGAGAAATAGATAATTGATAGATAGATACATAGATAATAGATAGATGATAGATAATAGATAGATTATAGATAGATAGATAGATAATAGATAGATGATAGATATATAGATAGATAGATAATAGATAGATGATAGATAGATAGATGATAGGTAATAGATAGATAGATAGATAGATAGATAGATAATAGATACAAAGATGATTGATGACAGATAGATAGATAGATAGATAGATAGATAGATAGATAGATAGATAGATAGATAGATATGTCTTTCTCACAATTGTAAGCTGACTACTGACACTAAGCTGTGTGCTACTATGGAAAGTGCTGTCTGGCCACTTCCTAACACTGAAGTGGCCTGATCTCGCTGCGGTAAGTCATCCACACCCCTTTAACCTTTCCCTCTGCTCTTCAGTGGTGGCTGTAATGTTCACTCACCCGTCACTCAAGTGCAGTGTGGACAGATGTAGAGTTTGTGGATCGCTTACCGCAGACATCGGCCTTTACCTAAACCATCACAGTTGTTTGCTTCCACAGTCCTAATACGTGAACTGATCATGAATAGATACTGAAAAAGAGGAGTGACTGATGTCTGTAAGGTTGTGATACGGGAATAAAGGATATTCTGGCACTATGAAAATAATGTGAATTAAATAAAAATGCCTTATTTTTTGCAGTGTGATGTCCAGGTGAATATTATTTTATTTTTTCATTTTGGACAACGATCATTTCTGAAACAAACATTCCTTATTTCCCAACAGAACTAGAATTGCATTTGAAGTGAAGTTGCAGAAAACCAGCAGATCCACAGATTTCCGGGTGCCTCAGTCAATCTGTACCATGTTCAATGTCATGGTGGATGCAAAAGCACAGTCAACAAAACTCTGCAGTATGGAAATGGGCCAAGAGGTAACAATAGAACCGTGAAATGTGATTTTCTTCCTATAACTTCAAGAGAACCTGTCATCGCGATTTTAAAGTGAAGGCATGGCCATGATGGCACTTTTATACAGATTCAATAGATGCCTTTATGGAAGAAATCCTTATGGTGGTTGTTCTTTAATCTGTATTTTAAATTTGGGTGTAATAATTTTTGTGTTTAGAGGTGGAACTGTGGTTAGGGTCTTCGGCACTGCCTTGGCCCCCCCGCCGATCTCTGGTGTCTGTATCTGCTGCCTTCTTAAAACTTTGCACCGACACCGGCCTCGCCGTGGGCAGTGCTCACACAGGTTCATCTCCCGGCGGTCTTCAGTAGACTGGCGCCGGTTGCGTCCAACACCCTGTACTCTCGTTGACCGTCTCACTCTGAGGGAGGGTGCTCCATCATTCTCCACACAACAGGTCTCAGGGGAAAAAAAGATTGGGCTTTTGGGTTTGAATCCTGCATTGATCAGAGATTTGGACACGATGACCCCGGAGGTCCCTTCCAACTCTAACATTCTATAATTCCATGACCGATCTTGTCATTAATGGAGATATCCTCCAGTGGCTTACTTCCTCTCCCGATTGAGAACACATGCGGGAGAGAAGCGCATATGTCTATGGGGGTTTTCGAAGGAATAGCTGTCGACTGAACGAGATTTGGTGGTCTTCATCACTAGGGCCAAACAGGTATAAAATCATTATTTGCAGAAAAGTGTCCTTAATCAACCGATGGCTTTGACGTGAGAGCCTCGGTCAATTCGTAGCACTGAAAAACTGTAGATTCCTATCCTATATCTGGTTTCATTGACATGCAATTACGAAACAATACATTTCATCGTTATCCACGCCATTTGTTGTTTGGTTGTACGCGTCACATTTAACATCTGTCCTTTACGTCCCCGAGACTCCTACAGACAATACGTTTTCTAGATTACTGTGCAGTCTGCCATTTAGTTGGCTCCTGGACATGTCATACCTATGACTTTTGAAGAAAGAATTATGTCTGTACACTGATGCTATCGTACAGTAAATCAGTAATGTTTACGGTTGTGTGATCCAGTTGTATAGAAATTCTACACTTTTTGAAAGACTGTAATTATGTTCCATGCAAACAATACAGCATTCTCAACTTTCTAATTCCTTCCTCCAGTCTAGGGAAAGATTGTATTGTAACAGGTGCCACTGGGATTTTTCAGAGGTAAAGGAGTTAAAATTAAAGGTATCATTAAAAGAAGTATATTCCATTTCTAACTAAACAATCAAACATTGTGCTTTATTTGCCACAGAATCCCACTTGTCTCACTTGAGATGAATAGACGCTCTTGAGGTATTATGTGGCAGGAAGAGGTATTGATCATTTTTTCCAAGGAAGGTGATATAAGAGAACAGAAAAGCTTAGAAATAAACTTCAAGATCACTATTTTATTACATATATTAACCCCATAGAAATAAAAAAATATATATAAATTACGATTTGAAAAAATACAATTTTGGATGATCCAGATCTTCTCACTGACAGTGGTCCCAAACCTATCTTACATTTCTGGTGTTACGACTTGAAAAAGGTCTATGATAAATGGCTCATAATGGACCATTACAAGAATGCATTCAAAGCACAACCTATAAAGTGGAAACATAACTAAAAATCAAGTGACTGGGTTAATATTTTCATTTATATGCCTAGAGGAGTACAGCCATCAAACCCAATCCTTAGTAGCTGAAGGCACCTAAAGGACCCATAAAAAGTTACCTGTATTTATATGGCACATGGTGATTTTTCAGTGAGGAACAGGAACATTCATGTTAATTCTCAGTGCTCTTCTGTCGGTCATGGTTGTCTTAGATTCGGTCCAAAAAAACTGCTTCAGTTTCAGTGAAGAGAGGGAACTGTACCTTTCCACACCTTACGCCACCAACTCTAATTCCACCATAGCTCCTTGATCTTCTGAACATTCAAGAATTGACTTATTATTCTGGCAGTGAAGCCAATTTGAGGCCTTTTATTGGCTTTCTAAGATGATGTGTTGGCCTACAACTCCAAGTGACTGTGATGGGGCCAGACACAGGCCTCAGATTGGCTTCAGCGCCAGAATAGAATGGAGTGAAAGAAGTACAGGGACCTGCAGTAGATGCAGCAGTCACTGTGTAAGAACTGGAAGAAAGATAAATATAAAGTCTTTTTTATTTTAACCCACTTACATACATCAATAGATTCCAGAAAATGATTAATTTTCTGGGACATTCTTAGTCAATTTAATTAATTATGAATTGATTTGCTCATCTCTACAAGCTACCTAATTACCATAATGCTATAAAATAACATAATAAGTATAACCGACCTTACCATTTCCTGCTGCTCCTTGGCTTGGCCCATGATTCCATGGTCTACCTTTGATCTCTGCGCTTCATGCACCAGCAATGACATGTTGACATGTGACATGTGATGTCATATTCTACAGACAGTCGCTCTGCATCTGGCTGCAGAAAGTGTCTGCGTTTTGCATTGCAGACACCTTCTTAATTCTTCTGACTTTTGGACCCAGTGGCAACCTCCCTCCGGCTCTAATTGACACACCTGGACCTGGGTGTTTATAGATTCTCAGTCTGCTTCAGAGAGTCGCCAGTGGTATTCACATTTTCCCTTGTGAAGGCTTGGAGCTCTAGCAGTCAGCTTACTTTCTTTCTGGTGCTCTTGGAGGACGTTTGGTGTTATCTCTCTGGAGTCTGCTTAAGCTAAGTTTCTCCCTGCTTGTTTGACTCCCTTCTTGTCTTTAGTGAACAGTGGAGACTGACCAGTGCTCATCCCCCTTCCCTATTAAGGGCCTAGCTCTAGGGATATACAGGGCTTAGGTTCCTGCTTGGCGATTGGTGTGGAACCAATATAGGGATGGTAGGGGAGACAGAGTGCTATCAGGTCTGTCTAGGGTCTCCACTCCCCCTTTATCTAGCATATGGGCTTCTTTTCCCTCTTTCCCTCGTGATGCACTTAGTCTTCCCACGCTGTGCGTGACATATGACCACTCTCTGGAACGAAAAAAATTAGACTGATGGAGGGGGCTCTATAAACATCAGCAGGGGGTAAACATCAGCAGGGGTTAAGGTATTACTACTTCAAGGATTTCATTGAATTCTGAGCTTTCTAAAACCTTTTAGGTGACTGGAAAACCCCTTTACTTATTCCAATTGTGGGCATTTAAGAAAATAAAAGAAGGCTGGTTTTAAAGGTTTTGTCTGGCCATTCAATTTTTTTTGTTTAAATATCTTTAAGTGACAAAAAAAGCATTACTCACATTCATCCAGCACCTGTTCTGAGGCTACCATGTCCCCACTGGTCTCTTCTTCCTGGTCCCACCTCAACGCACAGGAAATGACCTCTCAACCAATCAGTAGCCACAGTTGTGACCTGCCTCATCTAGTGACCAACTGAACACCATTTCTTGCTTCTCAAGAGGAACCAGAAAGAAGAGACCAGCTGGGAACTCAGGAGACATTGGAACGGAAGCAGAGGATATCATTGGAGGTGAATATTGATTTTTGTTGGTGGGGGTTACGCAAAAATTAACCTTTTTAAAACAAAAATTTCTTGTCTAACAACCTCTTTGAGGGAACAATAGACATCAAAGAGTATTTCTATCCAATGACCTTAGTAGAACTTGACATGGCTCTAATGCGTCATAACCTAGAACGTCCACCTGTTAAATTACCTTACAGCCAGTGTTTCCAGTACGTCTCGGTAAGATACATGGAATATACACACTGCCGAAAAGTGTCACTCAAATTAACAGGGAATCAGGCTAACGAATGTGTTGTGTGAAGCTGTTCTGAGGTAATGTAGCATAAGCGCTATGGAAAGTGACAGTTGCTGTGGTATGGTATTTTTAAAGAAAAGCTGAGTTGATAGACACATGAAACACATGGAAATTATCAGTGCATAAGTTACTGTCTCACACTAAACTATGGTATGAAGCAACTTTGAAAGTTGCTGGTTTTTAAATTAGTCTGACGTTCTGATCCATTACTATTTGTCGAAAGTAAGGCTCGAAGGGCGCAATGGGAAGTAAAGCTAATGATGAGAGTAATACTCTTTATGATTATTTATAAAGAACCAATCATGTCCACAAACGCTATTAACCTGCAGATATTGGATCAATCTGCAGGTAAATAACATTACAATGCTGCCTGGCCACCACACAGAAAGTGCAGCTACCAGGAGAAAATGAACTTTTCTTTCCTCCCTGGAGCCGCCTGCTTAGTCAGTACACAGCAGCAGCCTGGCACTTTGATTGACAGCTTTATCTGCAGCACATCTGAACAGAGTGAGCTGTCAATCAAAGTGCTGGGGCTCGCAATGTTGTGAGCAATGACTGCAGGAGCTCTGGGCATGAGTGAAAAGTAATTTTTTTCCCAGTAGCAGCGATTTTAGTATGGCGGCCGGGCAGTGATTGACAGTCTTCTCTGTATCAGAAAATTGATATTGCATAAGTTAACAGCACACCAAGAATAGGCACAAAAAGAAAGAGTTTTTGCACCCTTTTTTATTTTCTACTCTCCTATGCAAAAAAAGTTATTACACCGCAAAGTGAAGTACAGCAACGTTTTGGGTAGTGTACTCTTTGTCAAGCTATGTGTAGAGTAATGTGTGGAATGTCATTCTTGGACAAAAAAATGCAAAAATCCCTTTGTGATAGTATAAGAAGGGATGGAATCACTGGGCTGACACAGATCCAGAGAGAGTGTGGAACTTACTGTTGCCCATAGTCTTCCCTGCATGAATGTGCATGCAAAGATACTTGTCAATCACTAGTAGGACCATCCACTGGACTCAAATGCATACAGACACCAGGTAATTCAGTGAAAAAAAATGCAAAATATACTGAATCTCTTACAACAAAACTACATATTATTTAGTTGTGCTTCTCCTTCTCTTAACCATGTTGTCCACAGATTAGGCTGTATGTACAAAGTGACCGCCACCAAAACTGTGCAGCAGGCACAATAAGCTCACCAAACTCATACCCGTCCATCAGATGCCAGATGGAGAAGTGTAATCCATCACTGCACAAAACACTTTTCCTCCAGAGTCCACTGGTGGCAGCTTTACACCACTCCATCAAATTCTCATCATTGTGCTCGGTGATGTAAGACTGTATGTAGCTGCTCGGACATGAAGCTCCTGGTTGGAGGTGCAATGATTGTGCTGATGTTATGTCCAGAGGAGGTCTGGACTCTGCAGTTATGGTGTCAGCAAAGCATTGGTGACTTTTCTGACCTCTGCTCCTCAGCACTCGTTGACCCCACTCTGTAACGTTACAGGGTCTCCACTTCATGACTGAGTTGCTGCAGTTCCTTCCACATTTCTCAATAATATCACTCACAGGGCGAGATTCAGGAGGAAGAAATGTCATGAATGGGCTCGTCCATTACAGGACCGCACTGATATCTGCAAGCACTTTACCACCTGCTGTTCTGTCACGTTAGTAAAGGCAGATGGTACGGTGGGGGGGGACAGATGTTAAACACTGGGGTTAAAGGACCGGATATTATACACCATGGGTTAGGGGCCGGAGGTTATACATCGGGGGCGAAGGACCGGCTGTTATACACCATGGGTGAGGGGCCGGAGGTTATATGCCAGGAGCAATGGGGCTGAATAAAACGGCAGAACTCAATTATTAAGACACGCGTCACTAATACTTGTGTCCATATAGTCTATATACAAGAACATACATTTTTTTAGAAATGAGCACTCATAGTTCCACCTATGCATCAATATTGTAAAAATTCCATCACAACGTGCTTGGAACTTATGTCTACCTGGTGAAGTTTTTCTACTTGTCCTCAGTGCTTGATCACTTACCATAAATTATAATCTGATTTGAATGTCTAATTAAACCCATATTTTAAGTCTCTCCCACTTATCAGATTCTTAAACATTTGCCATATTCGTTTCTATTACAATCCCTAAGATAACATACTGATGAAATAACTTCCATCAATGCAACTGAGCTGATGAAAACAGATTGTTCGATATTAACCACAAGACGGAAAACTTGTTCTGCACTATTTGGAATAGGATTTGCATCTCATTACATATGAGCGCCGCAAAGTTTTTTAGTCTTCTCAGTAAAGAAAAACTTGTAGCACTGTTGGAAAGAGAGTAAAAATTGTTAAGACTTATGGTCCCATTTTGAAGAGTGAAAAGATTTTAGGTGAAAAGATAAGTAATCTGATTGGCTGTCATAAGCCGCTCTCGGAATGTTTATTTGCACAGTGTATGAGTTCATTATTTGGAAGTCTCATTGTAAGCCATAAAGGGACATCGATAGAAGGTCACCTTCCACCCTAAGGGCAGACCCTTTGACAAAAGTGTAGAGATGAGCAAAAAATGTTACAGGACCGTGATCTAGCGGCCACACCAATAGTCCAAGGATGCCGGATTAGAGACCTGCAAACCACCTCCAACCTGCCGGCAAGCCCAGAGGCTCTTCAGATTAATGGTCCCTTTGGTGTGAATTCATGTGTACAATGATGATGTTGCACTAGGTCAACTAATCTGAAGAAACAATGGGGGATGATGACAAGTAGGAGGTAGTTTGCAGGTCTCTGGCCCGAGGCTACAGTCTACCGAAGTGGTTGATGAACCAGGGTCCTGCTAATCTTTTTCCATAAATCTACAAAAGAGCCACAGTTTCACAATATTTGTTAAAAAAGGGGGCATTCCCGTTGTATATAATGATTTCTAGGAACCCCCACGATTTCTGGGCAAAGCGAGGTGTGGCGCTAGTTTATCTTACTGTTCCCATCACTGTTTTCTTCTGCACCATCCACTTAAAGGAACCTGAGCCCATTATTTTTTTTCCTTATAAACCTTGCCCATCACCTTTAAAATTATACCTTCAGAGGTTCTTCTGCATACCTCAGAAAAAGTCCTTTATTCATGTCCCGCGCTGCATGCAAACTGAGCGGTCCGGCCTAACAAGTGAATCCACATTGTGATCAGCTCCACCCCAATCCCGTCAAGCGCTCTTTCTTCTATTTGTATGGAAGTAGATGATGCCTTCTACGTCATCCACATGGTGCTCGAAATCTTGTGCCTGCGCAGTGGAATCATCAACCTGAACAACCGCTCCTCACTCTGCCCTATTGAACAACCAGTGAGCTGGTGACGAACAAGTAGAGGTTAGATCTTCGCTGAACACTCACTTTAAAGGATTGGAATACCCCTTTATGGGGGTTATCTCATGTAGCCCCTGCTCACATTTCCTCTAAAAGAATAGATAACTCACCGCTTCCCCTCTCTGACCACAACATTCTCTCCTTTACACTCACAAATCCTCGCTCACCCCAGCACCCTCCTACCTACCATTCAGTCAGAAATCTACAAGCCATTAACCCTCATACACTTTCAGACTCCCTACACTCATCATTGTCCCCAATCTCTTCTTTGTCCTGTCCTGATCTGGCTGTACATCACTTCAATGACACTCTTAGAAGCACCCTTGACCAAGTAGCTCCCCTCACCCTCAGAACCTCCAAACACAGAGTGAAACAGCCCTGGCTCACATCGCAAACCCGATTTCTCCAGCGATGCTCTAGGTGTGCTGAACGCTTATGGAGGAAAACACGCACACCAGAAGACTTCATACACTTCAAATTTATGTTAAGGACATATAACTCTGCCCTTCACCTCGCCAAACAGACCTACTTCACCACCCTGATCTCCTCATTATCCAACAACCCCAAGAAACTTTTTGACACCTTTCACTCCCTCCTCAGGCCAAAAGCACAAGCCCCTATCACAGACATTTGCGCTGATGATCTAGCCTCCCACTTTATAGAGAAAATAGACAATATCCGTCAGGAAATCCGCTCCCAATCACCAAGTTCAGTGACTCCCATCCCTCCCTGCATTTCCCCTGGCTCACTCTCCACATTCGATCCCATCACAGAAGAAGAAGAAGTCTCCAGGCTCCTCTCCTCTCCTCGTCCGACTACATGCACAACCGACCCCATTCCCTCACATCTCCTCCAGTCTCTCTCCAGTCGTCACAACTCACCTAACTACAATCTTTAATCTCTCCCTCTCCTCTGGCATTTTCCACTCCTCCTTCAAACACTCTATCATTACTCCATTACTAAAGAAACCCACCCTCGACCCATCCTGCACAAACAACTACAGACCAGTCTCCAATCTCCCCTTCATCTCTAAACTCTTGGAGCGCCTGATATACTCCCGCCTTACCCGTTACCTCTCCACTCACTCCCTCCTAGACCCTTCACAGTCCGGTTTCCGCCCCCTACATTCGACAGAAACTGCACTCATCAAAGTGACCAATGACCTTCTGACAGCAAAACGTAATGGTGACCACTCTCTGCTCATTCTTCTCGACCTTTCTGTATCTTTCGACACTGTTGACCATCCTCTCCTACTCTCTAGGCTCCAGTCACTAGGCATTAAGGACACTGCTCTTTCCTGGTTCTCCTATCTTTCCGACCGCTCCTTCAGTGTTCTGTTTTCTGGCTCCACTTCATCTCCTCTTCCTCTCACTGTTGGGGTACCTCAGGGCTCAGTCCTTGGCCCCCTTCTCTTCTCTCTCTACACGGCCCCAATTGGACAGACCATCAGCAGATTTGGCTTTCAGTACCATCTTTATGCTGATGACACACAACTGTACACATCATCCCCTGACCTTACCTCCGCTGTACTACAGAACGCCACTGACTGTCTGTCTGCAGTCTCCAACATCATGTCTGCTCTCTATCTGAAACTCAACCTCTCCAAAACTGAACTTCTTCTGCTCCCACCATCTACTAACCTCCCTAAATCTGACATTTCCCTCTCTGTGGGTGGCACCATAATAACACCCCGACAGCAGGAGCGCTGTCTGGGTGTTATGTTTGACTCCGATCTCTCCTTCACCTCCCATATACAATCTCTTGCCCGCTCGTGCCGCTTACACCTAAAGAACATCTCTAGAATCTGCCCTTTTCTCACCATGGAAACAACAAAAACTCTCACTGTCGCCCTGATCCACTCCCGCCTGGACTACTGTAATGCTCTATTAATTGGCCTCACTCGACTCTCCCCTCTCCAGTCTATCCTTAATGCAGCAGCCAGGGTTGTCCATCTGGCTAATCGTTACTCAGACGCGTCCGCTCTTCGCCAGTCGTTACACTGGCTGCCATTTCATTACAGGGTACAATTCAAAGTACTTATTCTCACCCACAAAGCTCTCCACAGTGCGGCACCCCCTTACATCTCCTCCCTCATTTCTGTCTATCGGCCTAACCGACCGCTGCGCTCTGCAAATGACTTTCGACTAACCTCTGCCCTAATCCGTACCTCCCACTCCCGACTCCAAGACTTCTCCCATGCTGCGCCAATTCTCTGGAATGCTCTACCCCAAGATATTAGGACCAATTTGCATAGTTTTAGGTGCTCGCTCAAAACACATTTGTTCAGAGCGGCCTATCGCATTCAGTAATCCAAGTCATGTTATGTTTGTGTGTGTGTGTAGCCCATTCACTATCTCCATCTAACCCCCACCCCCTGAAGATGGCTGGACCATCATTGTAAATACATCATTGTAAATACAAACCTGTGCTTTGTATCTCCCCCACCTCATTGTTGATTGTAAGCTCCCACGAGCAGGGTCGTCTTATTTCGCTTTAATTATTGTTTTGTTAACGTTGTTACTTATGACTCTTGTGTTTGAAACTGTTCAACTGTAAAGCGCTGCGGAATATGTTGGCGCTATATAAATAAAGATTATTATTATTATTATTATTAAAGAATATGGATGTTGTACAGAGGGGAGTTCCCAGCTTAATAGCATTACCTATGAGCCAGAATAGAGAGATAAGCTGAAATAATCCTCAGAATGTAACAATACATGATGGACAAAAGATGACCCAACATAATGAGCCATATAGGAAATATTCTTGGAATAGCTTTAATGAAAAACTGCTTTTTTAATTATGTGGTTTTCGCTATTAAATTCTATGATGAAAAACCACGACAGCTCAACATCTGCTAAAAAAAATACAAGATATGTCCAAAAAAATGAGCATATATTAAGGATTATTCCCAAAATGTCAAGTTATCTCTCATCCATGGAATAGGGAATATCATGCTGATTGCTAGGGGGTCCAAATGCCGGGAATCCAGAGAGCTAGAGAATCTAGACCCCAAGATCAGGTCTCTGCAAGCCCCACTCTGAGTAGATTGGAGGTGCTCATGCTGACCGCCACTGCGTTCCTTGTCCATGGGACTGCTGAGTACAGGGCTCGAATATTTCCATCAGTTCCAAAGCCCCCTTTTCGGGATCACTTAGGGTCCCAGCAGTTGGATCCCCAGCAATCAGCAAACTTTTCCCTATAAGGTTGGGCAATAACTTGATTTTTTTGTAACTATTATTGCAGGTATTAATTTACTTTAATTAATTTACTGCAGCTAAAAAACAATAAGAAAATGGGACTGTAGACTGTGAAAGCAATGGAATACAATGGAGGGGCCGGGATTTAGCTAAGTCACTGGATATTTATAATTATGAGCGTGAGACCAAATGATTCAGTGACTCTTGTACCTGCTCAGTACATCTTGTGAGCTCCAATTAAAGGATCACTTAACAAGCTGACTTATATAATGAATGAGTCGGTTTAGTTATGCCCTAACACATCAGTCATTCATCAACCATTGAGAAGTGTATCAACGGCTCTTCCGGCAAAGCTGGAACTGGACCACATAGAAATACATTAGGCACAAACATTAATTTGCATCTATTTATCTATTATATATATTAGCTATCATCTATCTATATGATATATAATTATTGTTACTGATTGTTACTCCTAAATTGAGTTTTGCCCAAGAAACCTCCTAGACAGATAAATCCTCTATTTTGATTTTAAAATCATCTTTTCCGAACGTGCCAAGTAAACTAATATTCAAAAAATTAAAATGTCTAGTTTAAATGTTATTTTTATTGATTCTATGTCTATGAAACCTGGTCTTTTAGTATCTGGGGTATTGTGCACAAAGATTATTATAATTAAACATTTTTATTTTTGTGCAGAAGGGATTACGGTCTTTTTTCCATGTTAGCAGTTAAACAATTATTGTTATTATTATGTAACATTTTGATACCTATTATTATTGTACATTTTACATATATTGATTCCAATTTAAAGTCATTTATTTTCATTTCAATTTTCTTTCATATATACCTTTTTTTACGACATTTTTATATTTCTTAGAGATTTCCATTTGATACCAATATATCCACTATATATTATATTTTCATACTGGTTGTAGCTTCCAACTATTAATTATAAATATATTGTTTATTTCACACCGATAACAAATCTATATATTTTTTTTAAGAATATTCTTTTTTTTTTTCTTACATTTTATTTTTTTTGCCACCCTGTTTAGCACGCGACAATAGCTACATATAGATCTCAATTTTTTTTTTTTTGGGCTAATAATGTAAAGGTCCATAATTACATTAATTAAATAAATAAGCAGACATCAAGAAATGTTTTCATTTTCTGTATTGTAGTTGTAGCCAATTTATTCTGCCTTTGAAGCCACAAATAATAGATGTCTGTTGCGGTATTTTTTTTTTTTTCACATAAATTCCCGGAGAAAGGATTTAATTGAAAATCATCTACATGATATGCCTGTCAATACATTTCACGCTGTATTATTTTGCACATGTCTAGTCATTATCATTTTGCTAAAACCCATAATTTATCAACTGCATGTTAACAAGCGAGCACTCCGCTAACCCCGGCTGCACTTCACATGGTAGCGAGATGCAGATCATCGGAAGGAAGCCGCCTGTAGCTCCAGACTGTCCTTTATAGCATGCACCGCCGGTCTCATCTTCACCGGTTTTGCACTTCCCCATCTCGGGAAACATCATTTTCTCCGTAGTTCATATGGCTTCCAAACAGCCAGTAAGAAACACACTGCAATACCACCTGTTGTTTATTTCATTATAATTATGTCAAATCTGAATTTCCTAATTATTGTGTTTTTCTTGAATATATTATTGACATTTTTTTTACACCACGGTTAGCCATGACAGGTTGCTTGCAAAAGCTAAAATAAAAATAAACTTTTCATATGTACCCAGCACAGAAAGTGAGAATCATGCATCACTAGTTAATTAATGGATTGTGTTGGTCACCTGTTTACACTTCATATAGAATTTTTATTTTTTTTTTATTTTTTTTTCAAAGTATCTGCCCCCTCCTCTCCATCCCTAGGAAATGCGTACAGATCTTATTGAAGAGCTGCAGAATATATATTGGCGTGATTCTGTCTATATCTGCATCTCATCCCCGTTAAAAAATGTAAAAATGTAACAATTAAGAAAAAAATGGTCAGGAAGCATCCGAAGAGATGAACGAATTGATCCGTAAGAAAGTTAGTTTATTATTAATTTCCCCAAAATTTCACATTCGGTTTACTGAAATCTATCAGGATGGTGACCACTGGGATGCCATTTTGCTAGGTTATTTTTAAGTCTAGGAAGGGGTCAAAATAAAGAAAAATACATCTTTATATTCACCTTTCCTCAACTCTTGTTACATTGTAACCGTCGCTCCCTGTACCTTTGTGCCAAAGGACAATCTTAGGCTTATGAATAGTTTCAAGCGGTCAAATGGTGAGATGACACAGGTCATTATGTGCGTCTCTCCCCTACACAACCACCTGAGGTAAATATGAGAATTGTGTTTGGCCTCAGATTGTCCTCAGCACCAGAATAGAGAGCTCAGACGACTGGGAAGCTGTAATGGCATGGTGTAACATACCTGTCCCGAGTCCAGGCTTTGCTCCCTTCACCTCGGTCCGCTGCCCACTGCTGTACTAAATGACAAGCTTTCCCAGCATCTACTATATACTCGTCTAATTCTGTCTGTCTGTTTGTAACAGAAATCCTGCGTCACTGATTGGTCGCACCAGCGTCACTAACTGGTCGCGCCCGGCTGGCCGCGTCCAATCAGCGACAGGCGCAGTCTGGCCGCGAATTGGCACGGAATTCGAACGACGCATGCCACCGCTCTCCCGACGGTTGCCGCAGGTCATCTCCTGCAACACGGAGGTCAGCGGCGACGTAGCCGGGAGATGACCGGCGCTAGCCGGTCATCTCCTGGCTGCAGAAGTATCCCAACCGGCGCTAGTGATCTCGCTCAGTGTGACACGCGGCAGCGACCAGGCCCCCACTGTGAGATCACCGATCGTGGTGGATCGTGCTGGACCATCTTTTGAATGTCGGTCTCCTGCTGGCCAGTATGCATCGGTGTGTTTGACAGGGACAACAACGAACGACCTCAATACTACAGGTCTGAGAGACAGGGTCCCAATGACTGTCGTATTATTCTGTATCATTGCTGCGTCGCTGGTGATATCTGACTGTTTGACATCTCACCAGTGACCACATAGCGATGCACCAGCGATCCCTAAATCCCGCGTCACTGATTGGTCGCGCCCGGCTGGCATATTCTAGAATACCCGATGTGTTAGAATCGGGCCACCATCTAGTGTGAAATAATCTCCCTTGGCCTCTTGAGGCCCATTAGGATACACATCTGTGTTTTCATACTTCCAATGAGGACTCTAGGTCTGTGTCCTCCACCTCCTGTACACATTGTGCTTAACCTGCTTCCATTGCCACATACTTCACGTCATCTGACCTGCTGCTTCCAAGAATCCTGTGTGTGCCATGTCCTGACTTCTCACATGCCATTGTGCCAGTTACACTGATTCTCGGAGTTCTTGTACCCACTTCGACCTGGGGCTTAGCGGGTCCATTTCACAAGGTGAGCTCACACGGAGGAGGCAGCATAAAAGGTACTGTATAAGACAGATGACAAAAAGTGAGCATAGAATTCATTTTTAACCTTTTCTTCGAAATACTACAAATTTTGATCGGAATAAATTTATTAAGACCGAATTGAATCTACAAGCTGAAGATGAATGAATTGGACTGAATTTAACTAATAATTAAAGCTTTTTTAATTTTTTATTGCATTTCCCTCATTGGCCCAAGTTTCCTTGAGCATGGAAAATCCCTTCAATTTTAATATTCTAAACCACAGTACCAGACACAGGCTACATGAATAAGGATGTAACTATTCCTGGTATTAAGAGCATCTAATGGAAACCATTGGGATTTTTGGATTTACTCAATGATCACATGACTTGATTTATTAATCACTCCCACTTTAGGCAGGAGCCTTATTTGGGCTATCCATGAAATCAAAGTACGTATTCTGCGGTATATAAGACGCACCAGATTATAAGACGCACCCAAAATTTTGAGGCGAAAAATAGGAAAAAAAATTTTTTAATAAAATGATGGTGCTTCTTACAATCCAGGCATCTTATTGCTTACCGGGGATGGTGGCTGCTGTGAAGTGGGGTCCCAGGATTGCTGCTGGCAGAGGCAGGAGTGGGGTGATGCTGTGGACCTCAGACTGGGAGAAAGGGGTGTTCGGATGTGCGACGCTGTGGGCGTTTGGGGGTGCGGGAGCTCCACTGACATTTTGTGAAAGCCCGGAGCCCCCGCACTTCCATGGTTTACTATGCGGTGGACTCCAGGAAAATGGCTCCTGGGGGTGGCGCATGCGCAGATGGAGATCTTGGTGCTGAGATCTCATCTCCCGAGATCTTAGTGCCAAGATCTCATCTCCCGAGATCTGTGCCGAGATCTCCATCTATGCATGCGCTGCCCCCGGCAGCCATTTTCCCAGAGTCCACCGCATATTAAACCATGGAAGTGCGGGGGCTTTGGGCTTTCTCAAAATGTCGGCGGAGCCCCTGCACCACCAAACACCCGTAGCATCACACATCTGAACACCCCCTTATCCCAGTCTGTGGGCTGCAGCAATGTTCCACTCTTGCCTCCTCCAGCAGCGACTCTGGGACCATGCTCCACGCGGCCAGTAAGGTATATTCGCATTATAAGATGCACCCCCATTTTCCCCCCAAATTTTGGGGAAAATAAGTGTGTCTTATAATCTGAAAAATATGGTAGTTGCCCAAAGTCAATACATTTGTGAAGTGAGTGTGTAAGATCATCCAATAAAGAGCATTTTAGCACGTTAATGAGCGAAACAACAATTAGCCATATACAAGTTGCTCAGCGCTCGTTTATTGGCCCATTCACACACACCAACGAAAGTATGTGGGACAGAAGAGTTGTTAATATGATCAATTTGAGGCCATACATCATCATGTTGTTGGCATCACATC
The DNA here is from genome assembly GCF_039654945.1 of Dendrobates tinctorius. Taxonomy (NCBI): domain Eukaryota; kingdom Metazoa; phylum Chordata; class Amphibia; order Anura; family Dendrobatidae; genus Dendrobates; species Dendrobates tinctorius. The sequence goes on from NW_027361695.1 coordinate 13,136,391, forward strand.
CATATTTTACTTGGGGCGATGTGCAGCCTACAACAATTATTATGCCGATATAAGTAATCTGATCACTATGTTTACACTGGCCAATAATCAGGAATGACCTCTTATGGGCACTTGCTTGCCGATGATCAACTTTTTTACATGGACTTAATGAGACTATTAGAAAGAGCCAAGGGCAACAGACACATAATCACCTATCCACATGATAGGTTATATGATGTTCTTTATATTCTGGAAAAGACCCTTTAAGGTCTACAATCTCTAGAATTGGTGATCCAACTTCGATCACTATTTACAAGCTGCAGAAAGGTTATCCAGGAAATATCCTTTCCCAAAAGCACTCAAGAGGTTTGAGGTTGGTGCTCTGTTCTTACAAGCCAAATCTTCCACATCAAACTGTCACAACCATGCTCATGAGGAACAGAAAAGGGCCTTCTCTAAATTGTTCATACAAAACTGGAAGAAAAATATCTTGTGCTGAAGCATTAAGAGTTCTCTTCACTGGAATGAAGGGTCTAGGACAACCCTTGAAAAAGAAGCCCATAGCATTATACCCCCTCCAGTAAACTCTACTGTTGGCACAGGTTACGTTCTCCTGGGATTCACCAAACCCAGATTCATCTATTAGTCTAGCAGAGGGGATGTGATCCATCACTGAACAGGTTTCCTCCAGAATCCAGTGGCAGCGGCTTTACATTACATTCGACGCTTGATGTTGTAAGACAGCTGCTCGGCCAAGAAGATCCTGGTGGGGAGCGCAGAGTTTGTGCTGATGTTAATACCCCTACACTTTTGTCCATATAATATAAGTATTAAATGTATTAGGGATGCAATTACTGGGACTCCTTACGATGATGAGAAAAGGGTGCCATTTCCTCTGTTTGAATGGAGTGGTAGTGTGCATGAATTATCATTCTTTGATCTTCTATGCATCTATGGGAACACTAGTGTGTGCATGCGGGACCACTGTTACCAAAGACAGTCATTTATGCTCCATTCTTGTGGTTCACATGCGCCCCATATTTTCATGATTGGTAGAAGTCCCAGTCATCAAATCCTCACAGATTAAACATTGATCACCTTTTATCTTCTTACTGAAGTAACTTCAAGGAACATCAACAAGATTTATTACATCATTTATTTGCAGGTTTGCCAACCGTCCAGAAATTCCAGGACTGTCCTTAAAAGTTGGGCACTTTTTTGCCCTGTCTACCAAAAAAGGTTTAGGCGTCAGTAATTTTGTTTAAGCTGAAGAAACTTATACAGATTATTTTTACTGTAACTATCATTTTACAGATTACAGTGAATGCAGGTGAAGTCTTCCCATCAGAATTATGGGCTGTAGACATGGATCAGTCATAATGATTTATTAAGTTTTCCCAATGTGTCTGTCCGTGATTTTTTGATAAGCCATCCAGGAAAAAAAAAAAAGTCAAATTGGTAACCCTAGTTGGATGATTCTAATGGATGCTGTTTTTATTATTTTTACTGTGGTATTGTATTAAAAAGTGGAAATATATATCCTTAAAAAAACTTATTTGGTTTTTCTAAGATTTTTCTTTGGTTTTCCACTGTTATGTATAGGCTCCTAGTTTTCCATTGACAGGAATGCATGTAGGTTGGCTCAGTGGTTAGGACTGCAGCCTTGCAGCACTGTGGTCTAAGGTTCAAATCCCACCAAGGAAACCATCTGCAAGGAGTTTGTCTGTTCTCTCCATGTTTCCGTGGGTTTTCTCCATGTTCTCCGATTTTCTTCCATACTCCAAAGACATACTGATAGGGAATCTAGATTGTGAGCCCCAATGGGACAGTGATTACGATGACTCTAAAGAGCTTTGAAATTAATGGCGCTATACAAGTGAGTAAAACATATAATATAACGTCACATCACCTGTCACTTTATAGAGGATGTTACTGGCAATGATTTGGTGATGCCGCCATATCATATCACATCACTATATGGACACAAAGCCTAATGACCGACCCCACTCGAATATGGGAGACCAAAGATAATTAACTAAGTATATTAAAAAAAAAATCTGTCTCTTTCGATCTAAGTATAGTATGGACCATTTTCTTGGGGTGTCAATTTACAGATCTGCATCAAGGTCCTGGCGCCTTGTTCTAACAGACAAGCCTATAATTTTTTCATTGGAAATTTTTTATATTTTTGCATTTACTTAACTAACTGTAACGTGCGTTGACATTGTTACTACAGTCCATGTTATGTAAATATTAGAAATTAATTATGATCATAATTTATTATTATAGTGCCATTTATTCCATGGCGCTTTACATGCGAGATGCAACAAAATTAATGCAATTCATCTCTAGTTTGCATCTCTTGAAATGTGAATTTTTTTCCGCTTCTAGACTTAGGTCACAGCTTCAATATATCATATATAAAAAAAAAGTATGCTCCCAACATGTTTCTTTTATTGCTCATATCACTGTTTCATCGCATGCCCTTTTTATTTCCGTTCTGTTTGCTTTTCGTGCTCCATTTTGTTTTACCTCCATTGATTTTTGTTTTATGTCTCCCACACCTTCCTCATTATTTCTGTTCCCATTCGTCTGAAAGTTTACTAAACAGTGGGTAAGTGTGTCTAACATTTTCAACTGTAATGTCACCCCTCGCTCCCCAATGTATAATTAGCATTTATTTCAGTTATTTTTCCTTCCTTCTGTCAACATCCTCATTGTTTTGACTTAATTAGCATTTTAAACAGACATTAATGCAAACAAGCGAAAATGAATCTTTCCGAGATATATTTTAATTACTCGTGTCCTTTAAAAAAAAAAAATTTGGATCATTTTTGGGAAACGGTTCTAATAAATCAAAAGCAGGAAAAAAAAAACCTAACTCTTCAGAATCTCATTATTCCCCATGTTGTTTATTTTTATTACTATTATTAATTTATTCTATGTTACATGTTGTACGGTGTCTACAAAAAGGATAGTCAGGTTCATTAACAGCTTATTTTCACAGCTGATACTCTTAAAATTAAAAAAAGTAACATAGGAATTTTGAGGCCCCCAAAAGCCTGATAATTCCTGGGTCATTGTGTATTCAGCGTTTTAATATTTTGCCTTTTTTTTCTGTCTCCGTTTTTTTAGCACCAGTACCATTCAAAAATTGATGAGCTAATTGAAGAAACAGTTAAAGAAATGATTACACTATTAGTTGCAAAGGTAAATTCCAACTCAGGAGTCACGACCCATATAAAACACTTATGGTTTGGGCCTTTTTTTAGTTCCTTTTTTAAATAAATATAAATGTCAGTTTTATGCTTTATGCTTTTTTATATATTGTGTGTGTGTATATATCTACTATATAATTGTCTAATTCTGTCTGTCTGTCTTTCTGTCTGTAATGGAAATCCTGCCTTGCTGATTGGTCATGGCAGTTAGGCCGCGACCAATCAGCGACAGTTGCTTAGTCGTCGCGGCAACACGGCTGCATTGCTTATTGTACAGGCACATTACAGCCGTTAAAAGCATCACTGTTGCGTCGCTCATTACACAGGCACAGTCCTGTACGTATTCTGGAGTACAATACATTAGGTAATAGCAGAACAGTGACTGCAGCTCTGGGTGTAACTGGAGTACAATACATTAGGTAACAGCAGAAAAGTGACTGCAGCTCTGGGTGTAACTGGAGTACAATACATTAGGTAAGATCTGAACAGTGACTGCAGCTCTGGGAGTAACTGGAGTACAATATATTAGATAACAGCAGAACAGTGACAGCAGCTCTGGGTGTAACTGGAGTACAATACATTAGGTAACAGCAGAACAGTGACTGCAGATCTGGGTGTAACTTGCGTACAATACATTAGGTAAGTGCAGAACGGTGACTGCAGCTCTGGACAACAATACATTAGGTAAAAGCAGAACAGTGACTGCAGCTCTGGGAGTAACTGGAGTACAATACATTAGATAACAGCAGAACAGTGACAGCAGCTCTGGGTGTAAGTGGAGTACAATACATTAGGTAACAGCAGAAAAGTGACTGCAAATCTGGGTGTAACTGGAGTACACTACATTAGGTAATAGCAGAACAGTGAATGCAGCTCTGGGTGTAACAGGAGGACATTAGGTAAGAGCAGAACGGTGACTGCAGCTCTGGGTGTAACTTGCGTACAATACATTAGGTAAGTGCAGAACGGTGACTGCAGCTCTGGACTACAATACAATAGGTAAAAGCAGAACAGTGACTGCAGCTCTGGGAGTAACTGGAGTACAATACATTAGATAACAGCAGAACAGGGACAGCAGCTCTGGGTGAAACTGGAGTACAATACATTAGGTAACAGCAGAACAGTGACTGCAGCTCTGGCTGTAACTGGAGTACAATACATTAGGTAACAGCAGAACAGTGACAGCAGCTCCGGGTGTAACATGAGTATAATACACTAGATGGTGGTCCGATTCTATTGCATCAGGTAGTTTAGAGTCTCTGTTAAAATAAAAAATAGTTACATACTCACCTTCTGACGGCCCCCGGACTCTGTCCCGCCTCTCACCATGCTCCCGGCATCTTCCGGTCCCAGTAATGATTAGCGAGAAGGGCCGGAGATGACGTCACTCTTGCGAGAGCGCAACGTCATCAACAGTGTTTCGCACAAAGCATTACTGGGACCGGAAGATGCCGGGAGCATGATGAGAGGAGGGACAGAGTCCGGGGGCCGTCGGAAGGTGAGTATATCACTATTTTTTATTTTAACAGAGACTCTAGAATACTCGATGCGATAGAATCGGGCCACCATCTAGTATATATATATATATATATATATATATACACACAGTGGGGAAAGTATTTGTTACACCGCCGATTTTGAAAGTTTTCCCCACCTACAAAGAATGGAAGAATGCAGAGGTCTGTAATTATTATCGAAGGTACACTTCAACTGTGAGAGACAGAATCTTAAAAAATGATTTTTAAATAAAATTACTTTTCATTTTATAGCATGAAATAAGTATTTGATGCAATAGAAAAACAGAACTTAATATTTAGTAAAGAAACTTTTTGTTTGCAATTACAGAGGTCAGACATTTTCTGTGGTTCTTGATGAAGGTTGCACATACTGCAGCAGGGATTTGGGCCCCTCTTCCATACAGATCTTCTCCAGATCTTTCAGGTTTTGGGGCTGTCGTTAGGCAACATTGAGTTTCAGCTGCTTCCAAAGATTTTCTATTGGGTTCAGGTCTGGAGACTGGCTAGGCCACTCCAGGACCTTGAAATGCTTCTTTCAGAAACCATTCCTTAGTTGCTCTGGCTGTGCGTTTCGGGTCATTGTCACTCTGGAAGACCCAGCCACGACCCATCTTCAATGCTCTTACTGAGGGAAGGAGGTCATTGGCCAAAACCTCGCATTACATTACCCCATTCATCCTCCCTTCAATAAGGTGCAGACATTTTGTCCTGTTTGCAGAAAAGCAGCCCCAAAGTATAATGTTTCCCCCACCATGCTTCACGGTTGGGATGGTGTTCTTGGTTTTGTACTCATCCTTCTTCGTCCAAACACGGCGACTGGAGATGATACCAAATAGTTCTATTTTGGTCTCATCTGACCACATCACCTTCTCCCATGCCTCCTTTGGATCATCCAGATGGTAATTGGTGAACTTTACAGGGGCCTGGTTATGACCTGGTGTGAGTAGGAGTAGCTTGCGTACCTTGCTGGATTTTAATCCATGACGGCGCAGTGTGTTACTAACAATGATGTTTGAGACTGCATTCCCAGCTCTCTCTTCAGATCATTTTCCAGGTCCTGCTGTGTGCTTCTGTGCTAATTCCCGATCTTTCTCAGACCAAGGAAGTTTGACAGTCATCTTGTGCTTCTTCCATTTTCTAATAATTGTGCCAACAGTTGTTGCCTTCTCACCAAGCTGCTTGCCAATTGTCCTATAGCCCATCCCAGCCTTGTGCAGGTCTATCATTTTGTCCCTGGTATCCTTAGACAGCTCTTTGGTCTTGGCCATGATGGAGAGGTTGGAGTGTGATTGATTGTGTGGACAGTTGTCTTTTATACAGGTAATAAATTCAGACTGGTGCGATTAATACAGGTAATGAGTGCAGAGTAGGAGGCTTCTTAAAGAAAAATAACAGGTCTGTGAAACCCAGAATTCTTGCTGGTTGGTAGGTGATCAAATACTTATTTCATTCAATCAAATCTAATTTAATTATTTAAAAAATCATACAATGTGATTTTCTGGTTTATATTTATAGATTCTGTCTCTCACAGGTGAAGTGTGCCTACGATAAAAATTACAGACCTCTCCATTTTTTGTAGGTGGGAAAACATGCAAAATCGGCAGCATATCAAATACTTATTTACCCCATTGTGTGTGTGTGTATATATATATATATATATATATATATATATATATATATATATATATACATTTGTTAAGTCCTTTTGGATTTGGGTTGTAAAGCATGAATGTATTCATAAAAAAGAAGAGATAAACTGATCTAATAAAATATTCTCAGATAATGTTAAGGCTAAATTCACTTGTCTGGATGATCCGTTTGTCTGTTCTGTGATAGGAATAGAGAAAGGTAAATTATGTGCATCGGTTTTCCAAATGGAAACAAAGTGGTCTCCGTTTTTTATTAAGGGGCCCATCTGGGATCTATTTGGTGCCCATTTTTTAGAACGGAAGAAAAAAGTTCCATTCCAACGGAAAGGATCCCAGACGAGCCCCATAATAACGGATCGCTTTCACACATGAATTCCGTTTGTCTGTTCCTAAAACAGACATCTGTACAAAGCCCAAAAAAGGTATACAGGCATGGCTGTCATTACATAAGTACTGAGAAGAACAAGATTTCTTATTTTGATTACTATAGTATTAATCATTATGATTATTTTCTAACATTGTGGCTAATAAAAAAAACAAAACAATATAAATAATATAAGGGAATAATCATTACAGTGGTAGCATAATAGCCTCATGCAGGGCACCATGTTTGGGATCTGCATCATGGGCATTCCAATTAAATAGAGAATATTTTTCATTGGATGTTCATGAAGTCATATATTGGACTCAGTTTTTTCTTATACTTTTGTGCTTTACTATGGAACTTTTACATAGAATTATGCTTCCATACTTTACGCTGTACCATGGGCCATAACATCGAAGCATTGTGCCAGCCGTGATACATTTCCATTGCCTTGAGCTATTTAAAAAAATATATTGTTGTTTTTTGTTTGTCTTTTTCATTTTTTCCTGTGGTTTTTGATTGTTTCCTTATGTATTTGATTGAATGGGTAAAAAAAGCAGCAAAAATGCTCAAGTAATTGATATGCTGTGATTTTTTTTTTAAAAAATGAACCACAGTTCAAAAGCCGCAATGAAAAAAATGCACTGTGTGTATGATATCTTAAGAATTCTGTGCAGAAATCATTCACACGTCAGTATTTTGTATCAAAAACCAGGAGTGAATCTTAGGCCTCTTACTCACTGGTAATAAAATAGGACGATTGCAATCCGATTTTAAATCGGATTGCACTCTGACCGATGTTAGTGAATGGGTGACATCTCACTTGCGATTTTTTTCTCATCCAAAATCGGTCTGAGAAAAAAATCGCGGCATGCTGCGATTTGAAGCGATTTTCGCCAATACAAGTCAATGGGTGCGATTAAAAAAACGGACCAAAAATGGACCATCCGTTTTCCATCCGTTTTAAATGGATACATCACCATTCTGTGGTATAGAACACTGTAATTGGTCCTGCAAATGACTGTAGAAAAATAGTTGTTGGGGAAAAAAAACGGATGGAAAACGGATGGAAAGATTAAAAATCGCATAGAAATCGCATGACACTCGCATAACACTCCACCCTTTTTTACAGTCCAGAAATCGGACCTTTTTTTAATCGCCAATGGGTATGAGGCCTTACAGAGAAAAACTATAAGGTTGGTCTCACACATTCAGATAATTCCGGTACCGGAGCTGTCCGTGTGGATACGTGGTACCGCCATGTGGCACACGTGTGGTAACCGTGTGCCGCATCAGGACCACATGGACGGCTGCCAGGGAAGAAGCGCTACAGTAAGCGCTGTTCCCCGGTGGCTGGTGCTGACCGCGGCTGTCATTTTTCTCTCCTGCTCGCTGGTGCCGGCAGAGCAGGAGAGAAGAATGACAGCCGCGTTCAGCACCAGCTGCAGAGGAACAGCACTTACAGTAGCGCTTCTTCCCCGGCGGTCGACTGTGAGCATGGAGGACAGCGTGAACTGTTCAGCGTGTACACGTGTTCAGCATTTTTGTGGATCGTGCACTCCCGCGAACACTGACATGTCTCCGTGTTTTTCACACGGACTGTGCGTCCATGAAAACACGCTGACATGTGCAGAGACACATTCATTTTAATGTATCTACGTGTGTCAGTGACTCCGGTACGTGAGGAAACTGTCACTACACGTACCGGAGTCACTGACGTATGAAACCGGCCTAATTGAAAGCTTGACACCTGTTCTGTGTTTTGGAGACACTCCCAATTTCGGCATACAAAATACTGATAATGAATTGAAAAAGACCCGGAAAAAAAAAAAAAGTAGCAAAAACGCTAAGTGTGAACGAACCCATACAGAAGGAATTCCTATGTATCCCAATTCCTAATGAAGATTCTATATAATAAACCCATTTACTAACTTTGGACAATAATTTTATTTGCTGTATCTGTCTAGTGTATTATTAGGCCTCGTTCACACGTTCAGTATTTGGTCAGTATTTTCCATCTGTATTTGTAAGCCAAAACCAGGAGGGGAAAAATCAGAGGAAAAGTGTAATAGAAACATGTCACCACTTCTGCATTGATCACCCGCTCCTTGTTGTGGCTCACAATTTTTTATATAAGGCTATGTGCCCACGGTGCGTGTTAAAACGCACACCAAAAACCGGACTCCTTCCCAGAAATTGCGCGTTTTTTTCCGCGCGATTTCACCGCAATTTTATCGCGATTTTCGCGTGCGATATTCAAGCACTTTCCAAGCGATTTGAAGCATCGCTTGGAAAGTGATTGACAGGTTGGTCACACTCGTCAAACATAGTGTTTGACAAGTGTGACCAGGTTTTTACTATTGAGGCTGCCTATGCGGCATCAATAGTAAAAGATAGAATGTTAAAATGCTAAAAAAAATAAAAAAATCGGTGTATATTTACCTTCCGGCGTCCCGCGCTGCATTCCCGGGCCACAGCGTTCCCAGTAATGCCTTGCAAGACCTGTGATGACGTATTCTCGCGTTGCTATAGCGATCTCGCAAGACCGCTAGAGTCACGCGAGACTACGTCATCACTGGACCGTGCCGCAAGGCACTACTGGGAACGCTTAGGCCGGGAATGCAGCGCGGGACGCCGGAAGGTAAATATATCCTGATTTTTATTTTTTATTCTTTTTTTTACAGGGGTCTGGTACCCAGGGCCTGGAGGACAGTCTCCCCTCCTCCACACCGTGGGTACCAACCGCACATGAGACGCTTAACTTCCCGCATGGTGGGCATAGCCACATGCGGGAAGTAAGCGATTCTCATGCATTCCTATGGGTGCGGAATCGCGGCAATTCTTTGCGATTCCGCACAAAAGAATGAGCATGCTGCGATTTTTTCCGCGATGCTATTCCGCAGTGGAAAAAAGCGCAGCATTAGCACAGTATGTGCGGAATGCCATAGGAATGCATGGGGGGCGTTCTGTACACGATTTTTAAACGTTTCCGCTGCGTTTTCGCGCCGAAAATCGCTGCAAAAACTCTTAAAAATCGCTACGTGGGCACGCAGCCTAAAATCCTGACCAAATACTGAACGTGTGAACGTGGCCTTATACTGAGCATAAAAACTAGACCTGACCGTTAATTGCCGATTATTGCAAAATAATATTGTTAAAAATTTGAACCGAGTGTGAACAGACATCTGTAAGACATATAGTAGTGTATCCAGAATCAATTATAATAGTATAAACCTATCTTTTTGTTACATTAGACATCAGCTAATTGTTTCTAGAAAAAAGGTGAATACAGCCTAGAAATATATTTTTTAGTATTCTTTTATTATTTTTTTAGAGGACAATTATTTTTTTTTACCGTCGTAATAACGTTAGAACTGATGGATACTTTCCATTCTGATGACATTATGCTAATGAAATGTATAATAAAAATATTTATTAAAAAGTGTCCGTAATTCTCAGTGACATTTCTACATTTTGTATCACTAGTTTGTGACAATTCTCGAAGGAGTGCTGTCTAAACTTTCCAGATACGACGAAGGAACCTTATTTTCTTCCTTCCTCTCGTTCACAGTAAGTAAACACGATTTCTGCAGCTTTCATCGTATATTACTTTCCATTCATCGATTTTTTTTTTTCTTCTTTATTTAACTTTTTTTTTTTTTTGGAGCATGATATAATAAAGCACTAAATAAATTAGTATTTAGAGAACTGCAGGTTTTCCCCGAACACTTTTGAATTTTACCGTCAAGACTGATATTTAACCGGTTCATAGGTAGTAGGTAGGCTAAGCGAATGAAATTGTGACCGATACAATAATAAATGAAAAATGTCTAAAAAAATTAAATGTATTTTATATAATTTTATATTGTGTAAAACTTATTAGTTTTAAGTAATTAAATACACAATTCCTGGAAAAAAAAAATAAGTCAAAAAAAATATATATATTTCTAAGTCGAAAGGAACTTGGGCAAAAAATTCCACCTGGGTATCATTTTCTGGAAGTGAATTTATTGAAGGTTCAGAGATGAGAATTTCCTATAAAGTGCCTTTTTTTTTTTATCCCATTGGTCATCTCCATTAAATGAATCTTTATCCAGTTATAGATCAAAAAATAGAATAAAATAACCTTATTTAAGTGTCCTTTTTCATTCAAGGTCAAAGCAGCTTCCAAGTATGTGGATGTTCCGGTAAGTATTATTTAATATTGTTTATTTTTATTTTTTTTTTTGTTTTATTAAGTATATTTTTTTAACATTTTTTGTAATAATAATAATAAAGTGTATAAAACGTTATATTTTGCATCTTGTTCGTGTAGGATAATGCCCTTGAATAATGTCACAATTAAAAAATAAAAAATATTTTTTTTTTTAAATATTAAAATATCATAAGCTTCAGATACCTAAATTGAAACATATAGAAAGTGTCTATTTTAATTCAAATTATTATTATTAGTAGTATTATTATTAGTATTATTATTAATACCATAAGTATTAATATTAATATTAATAATTATAATTACTATTACTAATAATAATTAGAATTAAAATAGACACTTTCTATATGTTTCAATTTAGGTATCTGAAGCTTATGATATTTTAATATTTAAAAAAATATATATTTTATTTTTTAATTGTGACATTATTCAAGGGCATTATCCTACACGAACGAGACACAAAATATAACATTTTATACCCTGTATTTTGCATGCTTATAAAATACGGCGCTATAACTTATTTTTTAATTTTATGTAAGTCCCGATAAGACGGTGATAGAATCTTTTTTTTTTTTTAGCGCTATCGGTGGTCCATGACTCACTAATGTAATAGACGCTCGCCGTTTATAAATAGAGCTCTTAAACTTGGCGAGACATTTGCATTTAAATTGAGGTTAAGCACATGAATATTGACTGTAAGATTTAGATTTCGTGGGTCGCGTTTATAAACGTACAACACTTAAAAGTAAATTCATTATTTAATCTGTCGCGATCCTGAATAAATTCTTACCTTTTCGTGAGCAAATTAATACTTTAGAGCGTGTCTATACAGTCTTCTAAATCCACTTTTTTCTCTTTTATCTTGGCCATCATATAGTATTAGAATAATTATTAATGCAAAGTTTACATCCAAAACAATGAGAAAATTAAGTGTATTTCAGATGTATCTTCATTCTCTTGGCTGAATTATTGCAAAAATTCAATTACAGGTGACGGCGTCAAGGTGTCTGCTTGTTCGAAATAAATCAATCGCTGATGTTTTGAAATTTTAAAAAGAAAAATTTGAAGCAAATATTTTTGCTAAACATTTATACCATGTAGAGTATAATATTATAAAATAAACGATCTAAAATATGGCCTGGAAATTGGAAGCTATTTATTTTTTAGGAATAATAGGAAAATATTGATATAAATATATATCATAGTCTAGTAGTCACTATCCTTAAAACAAAATCATAAATATCTCTATCTATCTATCTATCTATCTATCATCTATCTATATATCTATCTATCTATCTATCTATCATCTATCTATCTATCTATCTATTATCTATCTATCATCTATCTATCTATCTATTATCTATTTTTATATCTATCAATCTATCTATCATCTATCTATTATCTATCTATCTATTATCTATCAATCTATCTATCATCTATCTATTATCTATCTATCTATTATCTATCAATCTATCTATCATCTATCTATCTATCATCTATCTATTATCTATCTATTATCTATCTATCGATTATCTATTTTTCTATCTATCTATCTATCTATTATCTATCTATCTATTATCTATCAATCTATATATCATCTATCTATTATCTATCTATTATCTATCAATCTATCTATCATCTATCTATTATCTATCTATTATCTATCAATCTATCTATCATCTATCTATTATCTATCTATTATCTATCTATCGATTATCTATTTTTCTATCTATCTATCTATCTATCTATCTATCTATCTATTATCTATCTATTATCTATCTATATGTGTATATACATAAATACATGAAAAATATTTTTTAAATGTATAATTATATATGTGTATATATATATATATATAATTCTGCATAATGTTATATACGTATATAAAATAAATACAAAATATATAATTTTATATCTGCATATAAATTATATTTTTTTATATAAAGCAGTAATATGTTCTGCATCACTTTACAATTAAATATGTATGTTCATATACATATATAAAATGATTAATTATTTTTTCTGCTATTTTTTGCCATAGTAGTTATAATTAGAATATGTATATATATATATATATATATATATATACATACACATAAATATTTTTTATGTCTTTAAAAAAATATGGATGATTTTATATATATGTATATATTCATATATATATATATTTAAAATAAATATATATTATTTTATATCTGTACATAAATACATATGTGTATATATATATATATATATAAAATTATATATTTGTTACAATTTTTTTGTTGTAATATATATGTGTATGTACATTATATATATGTATATATAAATAATAAAAAAGGTATGATTTCTTGTGTATATATACATGTATATTTAAATGTTAAATAAGTGAAAAATATATACATTTATATATGTGTATAAATATGTATATTTATATACATTTTTTAAATTTTATATATATATAATTTTTTATTATTATTTTTTCGTAAAACTTATAATTAGAACCTAAATTAATAGAACCTGGTTAGGAAATTCAGATTTGAAGTAATTTAAGAAAGCTAAAACTTTTAAACACTTGATCCGTAGCATAATATAGATACCGACTGGTAAAAATCTTATCTACATTTTTTTTTTAACAAAAAAAAAATCAATTTACTTAAAAATGAACGGTACTTTTTTTTTTACAGTATAATATCGACATAACCTTAACGATTTTTCCAACAGAATGGATGCCCATTTGAGAACATCAAATAAAACTTTTCAATCTAATTTTTTTTTTTTGTCGCCATTTACATGCACAAGCGTAGATATAGCTTAACATTTTGCCAGACACTAAAGGGTTAATGGCAAAGGATATAGTGCAGACAGGATGAGAGACTCCTAGATTGAGTTTCCAGAGTTTTTTTTTTTTCTTCCTTAATTTAGGGAAGCTGATATAAAACACTGCAATTTACTAAAAGCTATTGTCTTGTAGAAGTTATTTCGAATTCCGAAAAGGGGAAATGGTATTTATCAACAAAATACCTCTGTTCTGTTTGTTCCGGAAAAATAACCGTCATTGTGGTACTGATTTTTTTTTAAGCGCATAGTGTATAGCATAACAGGGGGATAATGCCGAGCAACTGAAGTGGAAACCATTATAGACAATAACACTGAAAGCACACAATGCGTTATTTACAAATTATGAAGCGATCAAAGCCTCGCGACGGTCTGGACCGCGGAACATTATGTTCTTATTCCGCAACTCTTAGATCCAAGTGAAGAATATATAATTAACGCAGCATATTTTGACATTTCTCACTGACTAACGAGGAAGAAATTACTAATCAAAATTTACGTTAAACACGTTGACGTTCTAATTTAGAATCTATCGTCAGTCATTTCAAAAGTTCGTAAAGATATGCACAAGTTATATTTTATAGAAGGTTTCAAAAATCAGTAAACCGATTGCCGTCTACTAAAATAAAGGTAGCGAAATAATAGTAAATAGGAAAACCATGAAACGTAGGGTTTTTTCTTACAGGACTGCGTTTATATTAATCTCTTTGTATTTCAAATTAGTACCTTGTCATTGTTTCAGCAAGTGTTAGCTGTCGCCACATTTCGAGGGCCGAACGTTGCCCCCCTCCTCCCTTGCATGATAATTGTTTGCTTTGTGTAAGCAAAAAAAAGTTAAATTACAGTCCTATTGCTCCCCAAATGCTCTTAATTTTCACCCTTGGAAATTACACCGGAGTGTTAACTAACTTCAATTCACAGGGCCTGACAAACTCATATTTCAGAGATTTTGATGGGCTCGGGATGAAAGCTAAAAGAAAGCAGTTATAAAGAAACGTCTAGGATTTGTTTGCAAACATATTCCATATCGAGAACGTAGACGCATTGACTGCATAATGAGCACTGTCAATATTTTTAATGAGATTTTGTTAGAAATCAGTCTTTTACCTGGAGCATGTATTCTCCTTGCCTCGAAGCTAGCAGCTGTTTGAGGAACGTGGCATGAAGCCTTCACAGAATATACTGTACATCTGTACGTTGCGTTCCTCAATATCAGCGGTCACGATAAGAGGAAGGAATGTCTATTCATATATGGAGAAACATTCAGAAGGGTTCTTGATTTCAGATCAGCAAGCAATTTGTAAGGAATCAAATTATAAATTTCCTAAAAAGAATATTAGAATCCAAATTCGATTTTCACGAATTCCAGAAAAATGGCATCCGGAATTGATTTTTCAAGATTTTGAGGGTTGACAAGGAGTTAAAATAAAATCTTATACTCACCTCTCTCTTCGGCACCCATCATACTTTTCCCAACAATGCCTGGTCCTCTGTACATCTCCTCTGTTATGTCTTCTACCTTCTATTTTCTTCTTTCCTGGCCTCCTTTTCACTAGGCCCTGTGCCGTTATATGGGGCGCCATGCACGTCATTGATGTTTCTCTATCATTCATGTCAATAACGTGCATCACGTTCCGCATGATGGTGTTTAGTCTAGTGAGTAACGGCAGTTCCAAAGGGTCAGAAAGAAGAAAGTAGAGGAAAAAAGACAGAAGAGAGAAAACAGAAGAGCTGATTGGAAGTTGGGAAGTCAATGGGAGAGGTATGGAGAGGGCCAAAGAGAGGTCAGTATAAGATTTTTTTAAAGGGTTTGTCCACTAGTTGGGACAACCTTTTCTGATTCCGAATGTTTACCCTTTTTAATTAACAACACATACTCACTTCCTGTGCCAGCGTTATTCAGTGACATCAGCACTGTCTTTGCCGGCTATCGCATCACATAGAGATCTCACGAAAACCCTGCAGCCAGTCAGCAGCCGCTTTACTCTTCCCGGCTTCGTGCATATCAAATACATCCAAAGAAAGAGAAAGAGCAGTAATGCTCACTTCCTCCAGTAATAAATGAGTTGTCCAAAGGCCAGGAGAGTGAAGCGGCCGCTGATGGCCCCAGGATTAGCATGACATCACATTGTGACACAATCGCTGGGAGAAACAGTGCTGATACCACTGGAACCGCATCGTCATGGGAGATGTGCATAAGTGGTGTTATTTTACAAAAGGGAAACATACGAATTGAGAAGGGGTTGTCCCAAGTAGTGAATAACCCACCTAACTCCTTCCGGGCAGATGCAACATGGGATAAAGTGATGTGTAAAGATTTTTTGCATTGTGTTAGTGCCTAAGTAGGCCAAATAACTTGAGAGACTCTGGACTGAGGTTGAAAGGGTAATGTTCCCTAGGTATGTCACTCTCCTCAAGGAGAAACATTATCCCTTAGGCCTCTTTCACACTTCAGTTATTTGCATCAGTTATAATCCGCCAAAAAGGCAGACAAGCGGATCCGTTCTTAACTGATGTGAACGGATGGCACAGGATCCGTTTTTAGACGGATCCTGAAAATGAGGAAATTTAAAGGAATCGCTGGCCGGGAAGGAGAGAGAGAGAGAGAGAATTTTTTTTTTGGTTCGGCACCCAGACAGAATTTGGGGTTAATTCAGTGTCTGGAGGATCCGCCGGCTAAAAAAACGTTGCAGGCTCCGTTTGGAAATCTTTGAGGATGTTGACGGACACTAACATTGTGGCGGATCCTCACAAAAACGGATGCAACGGATGGCAATCAGTCAGGATCCGCCAATAATGAAAGTCAATGGGGAAAAAAACGGATCCGCAAAGAAAAATGGCGGATCCGTTTTTTTTCAAAATTGGCGGATCTTGACTGATTGTCAAAAACGGAAGTGTGAAAGAGGCCTTAGACCTCAGTCCAGAGCCTTTCACCTAGCCAAATAAGAATTCATACTTTGCACTGACGAGGGGCAATACCTTGAAACACTGTGTCTGCAAATTGAGATTCTGATTTGGCTTTTATCCTAAGTCATATTGCAAGGCTCGTTAAAGGGTCGATAGTAATTTGTAGGATCACTACTTCCAACACGTGGCGCTATAGAATACAAGTCCTCTTCCTCCCTGAAGAGGCAATTTTCAAATTAAAATTCCCAGAGGAGCGTTGCATTGTGAATAAGCCTCCTTACATTGGCATGCCAGAACTGGTATATCACTCTCCACTAGGAGAAACATTACCCCTTTTATTAGGCTAAAAAAAAAATATATATATATATATATATAGGAATCATTGCCCCCCCAAAAAAAAAATCAAAAGGCTTTGGATATCTGTTTATTTTATATAGAATATATAGTATATAGTTTTCCAAAAAAATCTTTTTAGCTCTTAAAAGCTACCTGCTTTTGGAGGTTACCAGACTCCGAATGGTAAGTAACTGGACGGAGCAAGGATCTTCTTTTGTTAAAAAAAATTAATAATCTCAAAGAAAATTGGAATAGGTTTGCCTTTTTGTTTAATAACATGGAAAAATAAATACTGCATGCAAAAGTTAACAAAAACATTGCCTTTCAGCACCCTAGACCGAAAATTCCAAATACTTTCATGCAAAATTAGAGGCACATAGAGCCCCAGCTTATAGCTAAAAGGTTCTGCTGTCAGACTCATAAAGGACCAATGCACAGAGCCATAAAACAACTATGTGTTTGAGTTTGAGACTTTCCATTTTTGAAAAATATCAAATGAATGTTGTGTTTTTGGTTTAAGTACAGAATATTGAATTCAACTAGAGATGGGACAATCGATTCGCAGGACTCTGGTTTATCGGTCAGGTCAATAATTCGTGACCACTGGATGGGACACCTGCTATCTCATTACCTCCCTGCATTCCCGGATCTTATTGTGATTAGCCGGCCTGGTGCAGCATCACGTGTGCATCATGCGGCAATGAGGATACCATGTGAGCCCAGCTAATCAAAAGAAAAGCTAGGAATGGAGAGTTAAAATTAGATTCACTGGCCTTCTGTCCGGTGGTCACAGATCACTGACCTGGCCAATGGGCCGTAGTCTTGCAAATCGATTCTTCCATCTCTAAATACAACAAGTATGTTTTTTGTCCCATTCACAGCCATAAGAAATGTTACCGAGTTCCACTCAGTATTTTAGTGAGGAATTCCGCATAGAAGGTGTTTAAAAGTTATCAAATTCTGAAATAATTCCCAATAGATATTCTTTTATTATGTCATTACTGTTAGGTTTTCCATTGGATGCTTATGGCCCCCATATAAATTAGATTAGCGTCAGCCGAACTTACCCATATCTTGACCAACAGTCTAATGTTTATGGGTGACTCCTGACTCCCACGTAACAGATGATTTTGGGCAGATAAGTATCTGATATTTATGATTTTGGGCTGCCAAACCTTTTCTTTTTTCCCTGAGTTAATGACAATGGCACGGGCTCTCTCGTAGAGAATGGAGCAAGTGCTCTTGTTTATGGAGAAGTTGAAATAGAAAGCTGCTGGCCAAATAATTGTCCGAACCATCGTTCTGCCAACAGCCATTTATTATATATGGGACACCTTAGCTTGTAGAAATTTACAGACTCGAGAACATTAATTATACTAGAGTGAAGGGTCCCTGTGCAAGAACAACATATGGGCCCTCTACAGTCCAGGAGCTCATGATAATGCACAATTCCACCTACTTTGGGGTGGTTCTGAGCCCCCTTACCTCTTGGACCCTTGTGTGGGTTGCAATAATAATATGTCCGCCCCTGGATACCTAATTAGACTAGATCAAAGATAACTCAATGACAGATGCCTGACAAAACAATGAATATGAGCCATTCCTAACTGTACGTTTCATTTTTTTTCTTTGCAGAAACCAGGAATGGACCTCGCTGATGCCTATGTCACATTTGTGCGTCACTCTCAGGATGTCCTTCGTGATAAGGTCAATGAGGAGATATATATAGAAAGGTTATTTGATGTAAGTAAATGCCTTCTCCTCCTTGAACAGCAAGGGGGAGATGCCCCAAAATGTGACAAAATAAGCGACAGTGGGATAAGTCACATTTTGAACCAAAACAAAAGTGATCTTCTTACAAACCTTTCTTTTTTTCCCCTCTAAGTTGCTCTTTTCTGCTTTAAATCTTTACTCTGGTGTACTGTGTCTTGGTCTGTGTCTTACTAATCTCTGGACTGGCCTTTGTGGATACATGAAAAAGCCTACTGTATGTTCTTTATGTAAGACCTACTGCTTACGTGTTTTCTTACTATGTGTTACTTGCCAATTATTGCTTTCCTATCTTTTTGTCTACCAGCTGCCAAAAACAAAATCTTTTGACATTTTACCCACAAGAACAAACTGATATGTCCACAGGATAGAATGCCAACAAATCTAAAGTTATAGTTTTACACATCTAAATTAAAAAAAATAATTCCTAAATGAGAAGAAATAAAACAATTATAATAAGATTATTATAATGTTTTTACATATAATATATTTGTTATTTTTGGCTTATAATTTCTTTAAACAGAGACAGTTTCAGTTTTGCCTTAGACCAAATCTCATTTGGTCGATAATTGCAGAAATATAAAAAATAAAAAAATACACTTTAAAATTGAAATAATATTATTGCATAATAAAACTAGTCAATCAATTATCATTGCCATGATTAGATTAAATTAAATGGAAATACAGTTATTACAAAATATGGATACTGAAATGGTTGTCTATATTTTTAGCCAAGCATCAAGACCTCGGATTATTATCCAGTTTGACCTCTGTGGGTGATTTTTTTTTGCCCTTGTTTGTATAGATTATGTTAAGAAGATTGACATGCCACTAGTAGTATCTGTCAGAGTTATGCAGTCAAATTAGTTGCTTGAACACAGTCCAAAGCTCCCCATACACATTAGAATATTGTTGGCCAAACCCACCGATATTGACGAGTTCGGCTAAACTTCTAATATGTATGGGGGCAACAGCCGACTGATTGTCTGGAGAGATGTTGATCAGGTATGTCTGATTTAGGACTGACAATCATATTATTCTCCTAGAGATGAGAAAACACAGGAGCGCTTGGCCAAACGAGTGCTCCTGTGTATGGGAGAGCGGGCCAAAGTGACTGTCGGCTGAACGATCCGCCAAAGCATCATTCGGACAACAGCTATCTAATGCATGTGGAAGGCTTAAGACTGGTTTCACCATCCAACACTTTGCAATGCTTGGACTGGTCTCTGATCTCATGAACCAATCTCAAGTCACTGTTGAGTTTGAGTCAGGAAAACCAAAACTGGTCCAGACTTTGAAGTCCATACTCAGAGCGTGACTGTCTGAAGTGTGAAATCATCAAAAGCTTGAGAAAAATGGGTTAATTCTGCATTGCCAGTGGATTAATGATGAACAGGAGTCAAAGATCCAGGGATATGGTTTATTGTCAACGCATTTCAAAGTCTCACACTTCTTCATCAGAACAAACCAAAAGTTCTTTGTGGTTTGTCCTGTTGAAGAGGTGTGAGACTTCAAAAATGCGTTGACAATAAACCACATCCCTGGATCTTTGACTTCTTTTCATCATTCATCCACTGGTAAGAGTTTTCTCCAGCATTTGATGTTCTCCAAGTCATGGGTCTGTAGCAGCCTTTTCTCAGTCTATAAAATGGTTGTGGTCACACAAACCGACCAGGTGAGCACATTTGTCCACCTCATCTCATTTATATTCAGATAAGACCCTATTGCCCTTATTGTTTTTTCATCCCATTATCCTAAAGTCTGAAACCGGCATAAGAAATACCATCATCTAGGTAACTTAGACAAGCTGCTGTCCATAGTGTAGAGCTACAAATAGACATTTTAGTTTTCAAGTAGCTTCAAGTCCACAAATTATGCCAAAGGACAGATGTTTGAAGACTTAAAGTCCTGAAACCATTTAGGGCTTTTAATCCCAATGACAGATGAGGAAAATAATATGGGGGGTGTACACAGAAACGTGATACTATAACATGCTAATTTTACAAAAAGATCATTAGAGAGGTTGTCCAATACTTTAACATTGATGACCTATCATTGATGTCTAATTGGTAGGGGTAAAAAACCTGGCACCCCCGCTGATCAGCTGTTCCCGCTGTAGTGGCGGTCAGAACTGCACAGTTATGGAGCTTCACTGCAAAGCTCTGTTGACGGAATAATGGCCATGGCCGAGTACTGCACACCCGTCCCATATTGATTTAAAAAGGGGTGGATGTGCAGTACCCAGTTGCTGTTGCTTCAGAGTTAACAGAGCTATGCAGCTCCAAATCTGAGCAGTTTCAACATTGGGAACAGCTGATCGGCGGAAGTGCCGGATGTCGCACCCCCACCGATCAGATATCCTAAGGAAAGGTCCTTAATGTTATAGTGGTAGATCATCTCTTTAAGGTGGATGGAGATATTTTACTTGTACAATTTAGCTTTTAATAGACCCAGGGATTTTGGACCCTGGAACATCAAGCTATGCTTTTAAAATTATGTAAATAGTAGCCAATAGAAAAAAAAATAGGTGTAAAAAAAATTATATTCATGGTATGGTATGAAAATATTACATATGTGACATGTATATTTTCATTACGTAGGAAGATAGAAGTCAGAATATTATGTGTTAATGTTCCTGTCGCCTTGAATGTGTGACACATGTTGTATTCCTGTCTGTAACAGTCTTCTGCCGAGGCTACGACTGCTAAACGAGTCTGTTCTTAACTAGGTCTTGTGTGTCGCATGTGTCTCTGTAATTCACCAAGTACTTTTCTCGTCTATCACACTTGTCATGTGCATCTTCTGGCCTGGTCATGCATTCTTCCTACTTTGCATTCTCACGCTTTTCACAATGTGCTACAAAACTTTTTTTCTTTTCCAACCAAAACTTTTTTGTTTTTACGTTTAGCTTTTTTGTGTGTGCTTCTTGCATTTCCTTCTTTAAAACTATCTCTCCTTTATGATTTTTTTTCCACTCTCTCACTGACATCTTGAATTGAAATGGAACTTATCTCTCATGTCAAAAGTTTTTTCACATTATGTCAAGTGGCATGATTTAGAGTCAAATAATCTTCCTGTGTACATCTACTAGCATGACCCACATCCACTGAGAATGCCTGCTACATGCATACAGCACACGGAGTGGTGCTCGTCGTCGCTCTATGCATGCGTGCCCATCAAACTTTTTAAACTTTAGGTGCCTGGGAATGAAAGTTATGAAAACCCATCCACTAGGCATCGAAATAAAATAGAACCCACAAGAACGGCAGTCATTCTGCAAATTTACTCAACAATTGTCGAAAAAAAATTTGTGGGTTTTTCTTTTTGATGCCTATATTGCCTTTTCTATCCCTACTCCCTTCTCTCCCATAACCCCTATTTCTTTTTGTTCTTCCATGTGTCATCTAAGGATAAACAGTAACTAAATGAAATTTGTATCATTCCAAATCATAGTTTCCAAAACATTTTGTGAAATTATTTTTACTGATCTTTGAAACAATTTCCAAAAAATGAAATAATTCTATTAAAAGCTAAAATAAAAACTTACTGATAAAGTTATGTAAACAAAACTACTATTGCCTCTTGAAGGGAATTTGTCACCGGAAGTTGGAGGCCTATGTAAATGGCCTGTGTCTGGTCCGATGGGTGGTGTTTCTTCTTCTTTCTCCACCCCATCCTTGGCCCCGTCCGCGATCTTTGCCGGTATTAGAGAAGTTCAACTCCATAGTTCGCGTGTGCGCAAAGCAATCTTGCTTTGCGCACTCGCAGTATGCTTTGCCCAACTGCGGGCAAAGCCGAAAATCATTACTGCACATGCGCCGGTACACTATGTCCCGACACACAGCGAAATACTTCCGAGACATAGTGTACCGGCGCATGCGCAGTAATGATTATCGGCTTTGCCCGCAGTTGGGCAAAGCATACTGCGCGAAGCAAGATTGCTTTGCGCATGCATGAACTATGGAGTTGAACTTCTCTTATACCGGCAAAGATCACAGACGGGGGCCACGGATGGGGTGGAGAAAGAGGAAGAAGCATCACCCATCGGACCGGACACAGGCCATTTACATAGGCCTCCAACTTCCGGTGACAAATTCCCTTTAAAGATATTGTCCGGGATTCATTTTAATTTTCCATAGACTTGCAAAATTGGAAAATAGCAAAAACATCTATACTCACCCTACCGAGGTCCAACGCTGCCTTTCTGCTGCTTCCCTGTTCTTTGTTCATTGGCTGAATTCATTACAGCCCATTTGATAAAAACAGCCAATAATAGGGCTCGGGGGAATTGTGTTGTCCACTCTGCCATCACCTCTGAACCTAGTGATTGGCTGCAACGTTTAAATGTGTTGTAATTATGACCTCCCCATTGCCGCCTGTCAAAAAAGACTGGTGCAGTGATGAAGAGGCAGTGCTAGACCTTGAGAGGGTGAATGTTAGTGTCCTTGTTATTTTCAATATTTGTAAGATTATGGGGAAATATAAATTAATACCAGACAAACCTCATAGTAATAATATCATCTGACAGCATAAAATTTAAAGAAAAATAAAATACAAATTTATGGGAAAACTCAATTCCCCCCCCCCTTTTTGAATTTTTGACTTAAAAAGCTAAATTTCCTCACTCAAAAAATATCATTAGATACTTTGCTTCTTTATGTTCCCTTGTTTACGTTATTCCCCTTTTATTTCAATTTTGTTTTTCCCCCTAAAATTTAGTTTTCCTTTTGTCATTTTATTTATGCCTCTTGTCTTCCCCATTTAGAAAAGGCTGGATGATAATAATTCTGTCATGTGCCTGAGAATTTTTGAGGTAATTTTTGGTATTTGATTCATCTAATTTTTTTTTTAACCATTTCATTTTTCACAATTCATTTTAGCACCATCATAGTGTTGTATCAATATTATTATTATTATTATGTTTTGTTTTTTTACAGTCCTAAAATCATTTGCCACGTTTGGTAGCTATTGCCTTTTTTTTTTTTCAAAAGATTATTGGTTTACTTATAACTTTAACTTCTTTTCTTTCACTGATGCTTTTTTTTATGTAATAAGTGATGCAAAGAATATTAATAATATGATATTTACCCAGGTGCTTAGAAAAGAGTTAATCCTCAAGATGTTCATTTAATCCGCTGCTATTATGTATTCTGCATTCAAGGGTTTCATTAATGTGATCTGGGTCAAGGGACTGGCTGACTAGTCCTGGAGAGAAAATGACCTTTTGTAACCTTTCCACAAATAATTTTTCCACAAAACTTTTTAAATATTAATGTGACATTAAATGCGCTCCTGGTTTTACATTTTTGCTATAATACATGTAGTTGTAGCTGTTAAAAGGATTTAATGGGAAAACAAAACATTTATATAATCAATGATGCACAAAGTTGGTCGGACTGAGTTCCTACTCACTATGATCCTAAATAATCACTCCCATCAAAGTTTTCATCTTCTTAATATATTGCAGTCATCACATTATATAGCACTGTGTACTTACAATTGCTAATTTCTTCCTTCTACCCAATTAATTATTCTCTTTTCTAATAGGTCTATGACATCACATTATTAAAAACAGAAGTTATATATAGAGACAGTAAGTCGTCTTTTTTCCTGCATGAGTCATCATCAGAACTACAATTATTTATCACAGCAAAATCCCTGTCCGGGGAAGCCGCGGAGTAGCTGGAACAGGAGTTGAAGAGGGGATAGAGCTGGACTTCCAGGGACATTGCAGTGATGTAGAATTGTAGTTCTAATAATGACTAATGCTGGGAAAATGTACCTCCTTTTTCTACTTAGCACTTAGAAGGATTCAGCTAGTCAAGTAAAGTCATAGACCTAATGGGAAAGAGAAGAATTAACTAGGTAGAAGGCCAAAATGAGCAATTGTAAGTGCACAGTGCTATATAATATGATGATTAAAATATATTAAGAGGATAAAACTTTGATGGGAGGGGGAGGGCTTCCTTAAAGGAGTCATTCAGTGAACTTACGATATCACTTATGATAATGATAGCTTATAGATCAGTGGGGGTCCTAATGCTGGGACCTCCACCGATTGGCAGAATGAGGCACTTTTATTCCTGTTAGTCCTCTCCATTCATTCTCTATAGTACTGTCAAGCCATTTTCCAGCAGCTCCATAGGGAATGAAAGGAGCAGTGATTGAGTACATGCACTGCTATTCCATTCTAACGGAGCTATAGATGCCCCACATTGCTTATCTTGGGAATCAGTGGAAGAACCCGAAGATCCGGCTCAAGCGACATCGACGCGTTTCAGGTGATCTAGCACCCTCATTTATTATATCATGAATAAGGTTCTAGATCCCCTGAAATGCGTTAAAGTCACTTGTCATGTGATCCGTACCACTGATATCTTGTTTTAGCCTCTACAAAGCACTTTGTGAATAAAGGCTTGTTCACAGTTCGTTGAGCTGGATCTTCTAGTTTTTCCATTGATTTGCCTGACACAGCTTTTTCCAAACAAACGTTAAGATCTCCCATACGGTGAGCTGGATATAATTTTCTTCCTATCTTGGGATTCCCCAGTGATCGGACCCCCCATCAATTTATAAGCTATCATCCATTCCGTGAATTGATTACTTCTCTTCACTTGACATCCCCTATAAGAAACGGTTTATAGCGCTGTGAATATGACCTGGGTTACTAGCTACAGCTGCACATATGGATAAGTTGCTGTGCCTATATACCCATTCACATACAGCTAATTGATGGGGTTCCGGGGGGTCACTGAACACGCATGTAAATTATATCCCGGGGATCGACCATTAGTGATTTTTTTTCCATAAGTTAATTGTAATAGGACATTTAACAATGTATCAATAATTGACATTTTATGTAAACATATGAAAGTATTAATGTTTGTTTTCCTTTATCGACATTCATGCTGTAAATATGTTTACATTGGCTGATTCCACTGCACTCCAGTGTTATGATTGAGTCACCGTAGGAGGCAAAAACAGAAATGCTAGCCAAGTCCAGAAAACCAGAGAAGTTGGCAACTATCAGACTGCAGACCCCTGAACCTATCAACACAACTAGCAGTAGCCGTGGGGGGTTCCTACGATGACCTAGACCCCTCGATCACAGCCGGAGAGATACATAGGCCTAAAGAAGGAAAGGGGAAATCTAACTGCCCCAGAGCAGACCCCAAAGCAATAGGCAGCCCCCCACATATAATGACGGTGAAGCAAGATGAAAACACTTACACAGACAGAAAGACAGGCTGAGCAAAGACGGGGCCCAAAAACTACCTAGATAGGAACGGATAGGAAGGCAGCTGTCTGCAATCTGCCAAAACCCTATCAGAGACAAAAGCCAACAAGCTGATATAAAAATGGCCCTGAAGCAACTAAGCTTCAAAAACTAAATCAGCACTCAGGTACTTTCAGAAGACAGAGCTAACGGAACACTGCACACTCCAGCAGGGAGTGGCAGAATCCAAAAAGCAAGAAAAACAAAAACAAAACTTAAATGCAAAAAGGCAAAACAGAAAACTTAGCTTTAGGAGAGCAGGAATCAGACTGGTGTCCAAGAGTCCACAGAGAAATCACCCGCAGGGCAGAAAGGGCGTAGGCTGCCTTAAATCCAGTCAGTGACTCCACTCAGCCAATCGTCTTCATTAGTCCCAGGTGCCTGATAATCAGGCTCACTAAATTCCTTCACTAGAATAGGGAGTTCACCAGGCCTCAGTGACGGAGGGGAAAATGAACTCACAACACTCCAGTATGCATAGGGCGCACATTTTAACAGCCTGTTTGCCTAGCTTAAAGGGAATCTGTCACCTATTTTTTCGTATATAAGATGCGGCCACCACCATCAGGGGCTTATCTACAGCATTCTGTAATGCTGTAGATAAGCCCCCGATGTAACCTGAAAGATAAGAAAAAGGAGTTACATTATACTCACCCATGGGCAGACGGGTCCGGTCCGGGTCCGATGGGTGTCGCGGTCCGGCGCATCCCATCTTCTAGTGATGACGCCCTCTTCTTTGCTTCCCGTCGCGGCTCCGGTGCGCAGGCGCCGGGAGAGGTCTTATATACGAAAAAATAGGTGACAGATTCCCTTTAAGATTCCAATGCCAAATCAAGTCCCACCTCAAGGGTATGTCTACACATAGTGGATACCCTTTGGATTTTCAGTATGGATTTATAGGTGTAAAATCTGCAGCACATTGCAACAGCAACAAAGTGACCTGCAGGGCAAATTATAAATTCCCACCTGTCAATTTATGGTGCAGATTTTTTTTTTTAGTGTATCTTCAAAGTGGTCTCCTCATGAGTGGCCCCCATGCACATTAGTCTACTGTTGGCCAAACCCGCCTATATTGACATGTCCAATGTGTATGGGGACACCATCCAACTGATTGTTAGAGGAGATATCAATCATCAATAGGGCATGTCTGATGTTGTGCTGCCGATCACATTGTTCCGACAGAGATAAGTCTCTGGTAGAGAAATCTGGTGCTGCCTTTCTGATAGAAATCACACAGGCGCGATCGGAAGAGCGAACGCTGATGTGTATGAGAGAGATGGCCGAGAACGACTGTCAACTAATGTCTATGGTCGACTTTAGTTTTCTATGATCGGTGGATATTATTGCATGAATTTTTGCCAAACCTCCGTCTTCCTGCAATAAATATGCCATTTTTTTTAATTTATTTCACCAGTGCATCTAATGTATAAGAGTGCTAACTAAGGAATGAAGAGCAGAAATCCCTCTCTGTATGCTGTGCTGGGTATGCGAGAAATCATATCAGCTAGTCTTCACCCAGTAGCTCAGAGTCAATTGCAAACCAAGAGATAGAGCCTGCAGAGGGGAAGACTTGGTGAAAATGCAGTGATCTAATGGCCAGAAATAGGGGTATTTCTCATGTGTTTAGAGATGACAGCTTATTCTGAAAATTTACTTGAAAGTACAGCTATCCTTTAGTTTAGTTTTGGTGGAAAGCTTTCCATATTTTGTACTGCAGTCACAAACAGTTGTAGAGTAGGTGTGAAATCAAGTTTAACACAAACAAAATTCTTAGTCTTTGCTCTGTTGAATTTAAGATAATTAAGGCAAATTACTCTCATATCTATTATTCATAAAGCAACATACAACCATTCTAATTGGCATTTTAGTGCATCCAAGCAAATCCAAATCTGCATCCAAATCCTCACGCTAAAAACAGCTGAAGATTTCACTGCGGTAATTCTGCATATTTCACCCAAATTCCCCCCTTTGATTTCCAAAGGAAAGATCCTTGGTAAAATCTACCGATTTCAAATTTCATCCAAAAAGCTACTGCTGTAATGGCGCATTTTCCATCTAGAAAAATGGTGGGAAAATATTCTGCCATGCTACCCACGTGCGCATACCCTAGAGGTTTTCCATCATAATCTTTGGCCTCTTTCACACATCCGGTGTCAGGGGTCCGGCGGCGTGCGGCGAAAAGCCGGGCCGCCAGATCCGGCCTGCATCGGTGACACCGGATGTACATGCGGTGCCTGATGCGACTTGGAGGACATTTAAAGGAGCCGCAGCACCGGGGGATGAGAGAGCCAGCTGGTGAGAGATCGGGAGACGAGAGCAGCCAGAGAGACAGCGAGGGATGAGAGAGCAGCCAAAGAGAGAGCGGGGGACGAGAGAACAGCTAAAGAGAGAGCGGGGGACGAGAGAGCAGCCAGAGAGACAGCGGGGGACGACAGAGCAGCCAAAGAGAGAGCGGGCGAAGAGGGAGAGCAGCCAGAGAGACAGCGGGGGATGAGAGAGAAGCCAAAGAGAGAGCGGGGACGAGAGAGCAGCCAAAGAGAGAGCGGGGGACGAGAGAGCAGCCAAAGAGACAGCGGGGGATGAGAGAGCCAGCCAAAGAAAGGTATGGAGCGTATAGAGAGAGAGAGAGAGACAGAGGGAGAGAGAGAAGGGGAGGGGGAGAGGGAGATGCACGCCGGGCACTTGTGGGGTTAAAACTCACAGTGCCTGGGCATGCGCTGTTAAAAAAGCCGGTCCGGCACTGCAAAAAAACGTTGCAGCCAACGTTTTTTGCAGACACCGGATGGCGCATGTTTTCCGTATCCGGCAAAACCCGGAGGCGCCGCATGTCCATCCGGCACGATGCGCGATCATTACATTCTATGTGAAAAAAACGGATCCAATCCCGGATCCGGTTTTCACAATTTTCGCCACATCGTGCCGGATTTAAAAAAACGGATTTGTGAAAGTAGCCTTATATTTATTTCCAGTTGCCTACACGTGCCAGTATATCCCTTAGATTAGCACTGATTAAACATTATATAGTCACCTACATGGAGGTCGATAAAAATTAGCTGGGACTCCTCTTATTGACAGAGGACGTGCACCGACCTACTATAGAGCTGTGATTGTGTGTTCACGGTCACTACACTGTGTCTGCAAGACCAGGAGCAGGTCCTGTGATACACACCCATGATCATGGTCTAAAGGTAAAAGGAATCCTGATCTGTATCCTTTAGTACCTAGTATAAGGAGACTGAAACTGAGCTTAACTTATAGAGTAAAATCAAAGGGGTGTTCCCATCCTCTTTGGGTGGACAGTCCAGGGTCCATTGAGGATGGACCTGGGATTGTCCACGCATAGAAGGTAGGGACACCCTGTTTAAGATGCCTGTTGATGTAGCAAACTTATGTGAACCCAAATGGCAACCCGTCCATTAACAGAGTGGCATATAAAAGTTTGACCACCGCTGGTCAAAATTACTGTTATTGACAACAGATAAGCAAGTATATACTATATATACAGTGGGTACGGAAAGTATGCAGACCCCTTTAAATGTCTCATTCTTTGTTTCATCGCATCCATTTGTCTAATTACAAAAAAGTTCATTTTTTTCTCATAAATGTACACTCTGCACCCCATCCTGACTGAAAAAAAAACAGAAACGCAGAAATTTTTGCAAATGTACTAAAAAAGAAAAACTGAAATATCACAAGGTCATAAGTATTCAGACCCTTTGCTCAGTATTGAGTAGAAGCATCTTTTGAGCTAGTACAGCCATGAGTCTTCTTGGGAATGATGCATCAAGTTTTTCACACCTTGATTTGGGGATCCTCTGCCATTCTTCCATGCATATCTTCTCCAGTTCCATCAGGTTGAATGGTGAACGTTGGTGGACAGCAATATTCAGGTCTCTCCAGAGATGCTCAGTTGGGTTTAGGTCAGGTCTCTGGCTGGGCCAGTCAAGAATGGTCATAGAGTTGTTCTGAAGCCACTCCTTTGTTATTTTAGCTGTGTGCTTAGGGTCATTGTCTTGTTTGGCCACATTCATGTTTTCCTTCAATTGCAACCAGTCCCCCATAGCATGATGCTGCCACCACCATGTTTCATGGTTGGGATTGTATTGGGCAGGTGATGGGCAGTGCCTGATTTTCTGCCCACATACCGCTTAGAATTATCACCAAAAAGGTCTATCTTCATCTCATCAGACCAGAGAATCTTATTTCTCATGGTCTGGGAGTCCTTTATGCGTTTTTTAGCAAACTCTATGCGGGCTTTCATATGTCTTGCACAGAGGCTTCCATCGGGTCACTCTGCCATAAAGGCTCGACTGGTGGAGGGCTGCAGTGATAGTTGACTTTGTGGAACTTTCTTCCATCTCCATCCTGCATCTGTGGAGCTCAGCCACAGTGATCTTGGTATTTTTTAATTTATTTTTATTTTACTCTATTTAGAAATATTGTTTTGAATTTATAGAATGGATTGTTATTTTGATGATGATGATAAAAATGTATATTATTGGATGCATTTTTTTAACTTTATGTAATTAAAATGTATTAAAGAGTACCTGTCAGCACGATTTTGCAATGTAAAGTAAAGACGATGCTGTAATGGAGCTGTAATGCTGACTACAGTGATACCTTTGGTAAAGAAATCCGCTTTGTTGTTCTTGTTTAATCACTATTTTGAGTTTTCTTCTAATTTGATTTCGGTGCACAGGGGCCGGACTGTGCATGGGGTCGTCTCCTCTCTGTTTGTGATTCCCAGTCCCTCCGTCTGCTTCTGGTCTCTAAATCACCCGCCTCCTTTGTTTTAAACCTCAGCAGTGACCTGTCATTCACAGACCAGAGGCAGGCGGAAAGTCCAGGGAATTAAAGACAGGGAGGAGAAAAGTGCACAGTCTGGCCCCTGTGCACCGAGATCTAATTAACAGAAAACTTCAAATGGTGATTAACCAACAAAGCGGAATTCTGCACCAAAGGTATGAATGTAATGAGCATTACAGCCCCATTACAGCATCGTCTTTACTTTACATTGCAACATCTTCCTGACAGGTACTCTTTAATACATTTTAATTACATAAAGTTAAAAAAAATGCATCCAATAATAAACATTTTTTTATCATCATAATCAACATAACAACCTATTCTATAAATTTAAAATACTTCTAGAATAGAGTAAAATAAAAATAAACTAAAAAATAGTTTTTATTATATTTATAATGAAATAAACAAATACTAAAATAATCAACCAGTCTCACAAAATGAGAACTTACATAAGGACATTGACTTAAAATTGGAAAAGCTATGGCGAGAAACAAATTAAAATAAAATAAAAAAAAACAGAAGATTTCTTTTGCCCTTAAAGCCAAAAATGGTGTGGAGTTCAAGGGGCTAAAATGAATGTTCATTCTTGAACTTGAACATCAATTTTTTACCTAAATATGTTATTTAGAAATCCATAACTCTCCTTAAATGGGTGGTCTGAAATCCAATTTCCATCCTAAGTCTCCTACTATTTCATGCTATGATATCAACTATTTTCTAATGTACTTTAAAATTTTCCTATCATTCTTTAACTACACTATTTAACTGCTTTTCTTTCTTATTTTTACTTCCTTTTTGATGACACTTCGTTTGAGAATCCTAGTTCATGTTGGGATACTCAAGCGAAATATCATCAGGGTTGCAGAGGCAGCGGTTACTGCCGGAACATCTGCCCCCTCCCTGAAACAAAACGTCATCAGTTACACTCGTTTCAGGGACCGTGGTAGTCCCTGCGTGATTTGCACAATGACAGTGCACTCTCTCACTGGCTCAGATCAGTATTAACAAGCCTGCCGGTAGCGCACTGTCTGTGCGTGGTGTCAGAATACCTGACGTGCAGAGACCAGCACCACCCCAGCAAATGACTTGCGTGGGCGGCACTGACCTCTGCACTCTGTGTATTTGTTTGACAATGAACATTGACAGTGCACTCTCCTCAAACAAAGTGCCAACAAATAGGAAGTTGTAAAAAAAAGAAAAGCAGTTATATAGTGTCGTTAGGGAAGAATAGGAGATTTTTAATCAAAGTATATTAGAAAATAGTTTAGATTATGGCATTAAATAGAAAGAGATTTGGTATGGAAATTACTTTGGAATTTGAACCACCCCTTTCAGATCTGATGCATGAAGCCGACCAATAGTGCCTGATGGGAGGAAAAGATTTATACTGGGGTTCCTTTGGCTTATGCCAAAGTGTTTATCAGTTTGATGGGCAGAAAATTCTTGCATGGAATTCTATTTCTTTTGTCAAAGACAACATAAACTGTGATGGAGCCTTTGATATAGATGTGAATGCAGTCAAAGATGGCTGTATCCATATTTGCTTCACGTCAATCGGGGAAATAACCTTTGTAGTTCTGAATATGCTAGCATTTTCATTTGGTTGAGTAGCAATTTTGCTTTTTCCAAAGGCATTTTCATACTACAATGAAACTAAGTCACTTGCCCGGAGTGCTGGAAATCTGGATTCATGTACATGGCCAACGGAAGGTGTAATAAGTCATAGACCAGTGATATATGACACCATTAAAGTACATGTTTTATTTACTGCCCCGTTTCTGCCAATTCCAATTCATGGATAAACCAAACCTTTAAAATATTTTTTTTCACCACATTGTTGCTGTCTCCCGTAAGTTAACTTCCACAAGAATATATTTGATTTAAGAAATCAAATGATCAAGGGAGACACCAGTTAATACAGATCAAGGAAACTGATTATTATTTTGACTTCTTGTATGTCTTCAAGATGCAGCCCAAGGAAAATATAAGGATTACAACAGATGTGCTTAATGACGGCTCATCTGCTTAAGTCTAGCAGTCCCCAAGATCAGTGATTAAAAAGCCATCTCTAAGTTTAATGAAAAACACTATCCTGATAATAATACCGTGTGCTTGAAAGCTTTCTTGCAGAGTCCTTGTCAAGGCGAATCAGATCGAGGAAACATTTGACTGGAGATGATACAGGGATTATATGGGTCAATTATATGCTTAATCTGTCTGGTAGGGATTAAACAGTTATAGATTGCCTCGGAGTATTTGGCTTGTCCTTGGCAGTTATCAGATCGCACTGGTTGTGCTTACTATAAAGTCTAGTAAGAACTTAATCATATAGTGATAGGGGCCACTGGCATGTTGTTTTTTGAGGCACCGGTCGCATACCACTTGGCCGTCCATTGCATCCCATACCTAGAGGACGGCTTGTAGATAGTAAAATAAACATACTCTGAAAACTCAAAACAATGTAGAGGAATGAATTATGAAGACCATATATACTTTAAAGCTTACCACAAACTGTGGAACTCCATAAAAGAGCTTACCAGAAAAAAATGCATGACTTTAGAGATGCTAAATATGTCTATGTTGGGGTCATCTCATTTTTTGTATGGGAGTTGACACTCTTTCTCCCTTAGAGAACTAAAGGGGATAAAAAATAAGGGGTTGGTCTTCAATGCTTTGCCTGGTTTTACCATGGTCTTGATTCTCTGATAGAATATTTGTACAAAGATAGCATTGACTGGATATCATTGTACAATTGAGCAGATAGAGTTAAATGGATCTATAAAAGTCTTCATTCCACTTAATTTCTAATTGACGACAAAATTGTGGAGAAAATCCAGGATTTCGCTTCTGGTGGCATTGGCGACCTGCTGCATTAAGCACCCAGATTGCATGCCTTATTCTTAAAAGCAACACCCCTAAAATCAGTCCTCAAAGATGCTAGATGATCAGTGATATTACAAATTACTGT
The DNA here is from genome assembly GCF_039654945.1 of Dendrobates tinctorius. NCBI lineage: Eukaryota > Metazoa > Chordata > Amphibia > Anura > Dendrobatidae > Dendrobates > Dendrobates tinctorius. Next base: position 13,170,211 of record NW_027361695.1, read on the forward strand.
AGCCCTTAATAAACATTGCGTAACACAACTTGTTAATTATACAGTATACCTACATATTTAAAGTAATCAATGCCAAGTCTATATCTCGCTTAAATCCTTGCATATTATACTGTTACTTTGTAGAGATGGCCAAGATGCTCCTCTCAAAAGATAATTTATGGACTCTTATATAGGTTCAATTAATTTATATCAGGTTCGATAGAAATTGAGTTTACAAAAAAATTCAATGTTTATTGCTTTTCAGGTGAGGCTGTAAAATGAATGTCCTGTCCAATGGGAAGGATAGTTACCATATATGAGTACATTGAACTCATATCCCTCCTGGTTGTAGAATGTAATGCCCTTTATTACGCTCTGAGGTCTATCTTAACCCCATAGAATAATGCAATATTTAATAAATAAGGTTATTTTCACCTCACCTTTCACCTTTCTGGGCCCCTCCATTACTGCCACCCATTTGCTCCTCACCACATCTTCTGATCCCCCACCATTCACAAAGGAATCTTTGGGTCTCTCGCAGTGTGCCAGACTGCTGGATGTCATGGTGCCCAAAAGGGTTCTTCACAGGCTCATTGAAAGTCAACAACATCATGGCACTACATCATCTGATGAGACCTTCCGTGGGCACCGTGACATCTGCTAGTCCAGCACAATGTGAGAGTCCTGAAGATTTCATCTCAAATGGACCAGAAGATGCAGTGACGGCTGGACCGGTGACGGTGAGTGCCAAGGGGCCAGGAGGTAATGGTGATGAGTGCAATGATTTTTTTTAACCTTTCGAAGAAAACTATGCTTCAGAAAAATGACGGCCATTTTGCTCAGTCCACGAAGACGCAAATTACATAAATCCACATTTTGGGTGAATGCGGATTTTTATCAAATTCAAGTAGAATTTAATTTACTCAAATTTGTTTGCTCATCTTCAAAAGTAAAATTACTGACAGTGGCACACGCCAGTTGTAAGATGCACCTAATTGAATAAGTGTCATGCGCCTCTTAGTGTGTAAGGCGCATCTTACTCCAGCGGTCCCGATCACTAAGACTGACGTGCCCAACTCCATATGGACCCCAGGTGCTTCCGTTGTCAAACCATGCACCATAATAGGGGCTATTTTTGATCTTTGCTTCTAGGAACCTTCTTTTCTATAGATTTGAGAAAATTTTCACATAATTTCATTAAAAGCAATATTTTTCCGTTCAGCGATCATCAGCTTTAATACTGGAATCCTTCCCGGGATGGTTAGATTTCCAAGTGACCTCTTTGGTTGTGTGAATGACTCACATCATCTTGTTCCGCTGCCGTTATATCAGCCGCATAGCTGTACATGAGCTTGTATTCCAGGTTGTGCATTTTTCTATTTAAAGCTAGAGATTTGCACACTATTTCATTGCACAGTATTAAACTCCCTTAATAGCAAAATGTTTAATATATTCCCAGGTTTTAGATCTTTAGAGGATTTCGGCCTCTTTAGCAGAGTTTTACCGAGACAGCTTTACATGCAGTGATAGATATTTGCTGAAGACAGTTAATTTGTTTTGTATCCTTCCCTGAGAAGATTGTTTCCTAATCATTCCGAGAAGCCAAACTGATTGCTCTGAAAATGTTAAGGTCACCCCAGTCTTACGAAACTGATCAGCGTGACATGCTGCTCGCTAGTATTAAAATGCACGGAGATTAACTGCTAGCAGGGAGAGATACAAAGTTCAGTTGGCTGGAAAAAAAAGGTGAGGATTGCCGATGAGGAGTAATGGCATTGATGGAAATGTGTGCCATTGTACTGATGCATTAATAGATGACTTGAAAAACTATTCACTTAAAAAATTAACAAATTACCCTGATGGGGATTTTTTTCTATAATTTTTTTTAAATAAAATAAAATTTAAAACTTTGCTTTCAACTTTTATCAAACCTCTAAAGCGAATCTGTCACCAGATTTTTTTTTATCTAAAATTGGGCCAGGAGCGCAGGACAGTATTCTAGAATGCTCTATATAAGTCACCAATGTGATTTGCATAACGCAAAAAAATAGATTTTATTATACCGGTCCAATGGGCATTGCTGGTCTTGATTCAGCACCTCCTCTCTTCTTGCGATCACCGTCCCCCTTCTTGCATCCTCCATCGAGCCACTTCGCAGGTACACTTCTCTGTGTCTTGCCGATGGCATAGCAAAGGACTATGATACATACGCATGCGGGAGGAAAGGGTATCGGTGCATGCCCACTACAATACTTTGAGAGAGAAGTGCATGTCATGGTTTGTCTGGCTCGGTTATTCTAGAGTTAATTCCTGTAGCCTCACTCTGACACTGGGTGGACTTTTTATAGCCTCCGTTTGGGAATTTCCCTTGTCAGTGATACTTTTGCCCTTGGCTGAGTGTTTGACCCCTGAGTGTGTTTTGTGCCGTGTGCTGGTTTTCTTGATACCTTGGTCTGAACTCTGGATACTGCTTGTTGGATTCTGTTTCTGCACCTTCTCTGTCCATTTGGTATTGACCTCTGCCTGGCCCGACTATCCATTCTGTCTAATCCCTTGGTACTGTCGTGCTATCCCATGCTCTGACCTCGGCCTGATCTGGTTTACGTCCCTGTCTATGCCCCTTGGTAGCTCTGTCCTGTAGTTACCTTTCTAGGAGTTTTCCTTCAGCGCCTAGCTCTCTGGAGCTGAGGCCATGCGCCCTATAGTCAGGTGCTTTAGGTTATATCTGGCCTGAAGCAATCTCTCTTCAAGTCCCGTTCGCCCCATGCTCCTGGGAGCCTGAGGCTGTCTTTGGGACCCGTCTTCCCGTGAGATTGCATTGGTGAGTTTCACTTGCAACCCTTCCCGTGACAGTGCATCTGCGCAGAAGCAAGATGGGGGACACTGTCTGGATGACATAGGAAGCATCATCCACATTAAAGAGGACGGCAATCACAAGAAGAGAGGAGGTGCCGGATCAAGACTAGCAACACCCATCAGGCTGGACCTCGCCATAGGTGAGTATAATAAAAGCTATTTTTTTGTGTTCTACAGAGCAGATTTAGGACACATATACAGCATTCTATATAAGAGGGCTTATACTTTATATGGGCAACTTTAAGACTGGAGCAACCATTTTCTAAAAGCATAAGGTCTGACCCAGACAAATCTGTTGACTTTTTAGGGGGTTGAATACTTATGTAAGGCACTGTAAGTCAACTCCATTGGATTTAATTTCCCTAACATTATCAGTAGATCAGATCATCAGCATATTTTATAATATAAAGAGCTTAATTATTTTTTGAAACTTTTTTATCGAGACAGGAAACAAACAGCTTCTGATTGAAACGGTCGTAAAAAAGATTAAATCGATAGCAAGATATATGGAATCAAATGATAATAGTAGTAGTAGTAGAAACTTGCACAAAGAATAGTCAATGCTATACAGTATTCGCCATTATTGCTTGGCTGCAAAGTAATTATCTAAATCAGGGGTCCCCAACCGCCGGTCCGCGGCCCAGCACCGGGCCGCTGCAGTGCCCTTGCCGGTCCGCGGACACAAGGGGAGCCAGGGGCGGTCAGTGGCATAGCGGGGGCTGGGGCGGCGTGTGTAGCGGCGGCAGGGAGCGATCCAAGCAGCTCCGCTGCCTGCAAGAGGGAATAGCAGGAGCGGAGCTGCAAGGACCCGTCCACTGCGTCCAGCTTCCTGCCCGCCGCCCGCGCTTCCTGTCTCTGACTGACAGAGAGAGGAGCGCGCGGCCGCTGCTGTGTCAGAGCGAGGAAGCGCGGGCGGCGGGCAGGTGAGAGGAGAGAGGTGGTGTCTGTGTGTATGTACGTATAATATGTATGTGTGTATATATGTGTGTGTTGGTCTGTGTTTGTGTAGCCTGGCCCTGGAGGAGATGGGGACATGAGGAGAAGGCCATGAGGGGAGTGATGGAGAGACGGCAGTGATGGGGTGAAGGCAATGATGGGGAGAGGGGAGTGATGGGCTGAAGACAATGATGGGGAGAAGAGAGTGATGGGGTGAAGGTAATGATGGGGAGAAGGGAGTGATGGGGTGAAGGTAATGATGGGGAGAGGGGAGTGATGGGGAGAAGGGAGTGATGGGGTGAAGGGAGTGATGGGGTGAAGGCAATGATGGGGAGACAGCAGTGATGGGGTGAAGGCAGTGATGGGGAGAGGGGAGTGATGGGGTGAAGGGAGTGATGGGGTGAAGACAATGATGGAGAGAAGGGAGTGATGGGGTGAAGGCAATGATGGGGAGAGGGGAGTGATGGGGTGAAGGCAATGATGGGGAGAGGGGAGTGATGGGCTGAAGACAATGATGGGGAGAAGGGAGTGATGGGGTGAAGGTAATGATGGGGAGAAGGGAGTGATGGGGTGAAGGTAATGATGGGGAGAGGGGAGTGATGGGGAGAAGGGAGTGATGGGGTGAAGGGAGTGATGGGGTGAAGGCAATGATGGGGAGACAGCAGTGATGGGGTGAAGGCAGTGATGGGGAGAGGGGAGTGATGGGGTGAAGGGAGTGATGGGGTGAAGACAATGATGGAGAGAAGGGAGTGATGGGCTGAAGACAATGATGGGGAGAAGGGAGTGATGGGGTGAAGGTAATGATGGGGAGAGGGGAGTGATGGGGAGAAGGGAGTGATGGGGAGAAGGGGGTGATGGGGTGAAGGCAGTGATGGGGAGACAGCAGTGATGGGGTGAAGGCAGTGATGGGGAGACGGCAGTGATGGGGAGAAGGGAGTGATGGGCTGAAGACAATGATGGGGAGAAGGGAGTGATAGGGTGAAGGCAATGATGGGGAGAAGGGAGTGATGGGGTGAAGGTAATGATGGGGAGAGGGGAGTGATGGGGTGAAGGCAATGATGGGGAGACAGCAGTGATGGGGTGAAGGCAGTGATGGGGAGAGGGGAGTGATGGGGTGAAGGCAATGATGGGGAGAGGGGAGTGATGGGGTGAAGGCAATGATGGGGAGAGGGGAGTGATGGGGTGAAGGCAATGATGGAGAGAAGGGAGTGATGGGCTGAAGACAATGATGGGGAAAAGGGAGTGATGGGGTGAAGGCAATGATGGGGAGAAGGGAGTGATGGGGTGAAGGTAATGATGGGGAGAGGGGAGTGATGGGGAGAAGGGAGTGATGGGGTGAAGGCAATGATGGAGAGAGGGGAGTGATGGGCTGAAGGCAATGATGGGGAGAAGGGAGTGATGGGGTGAAGGCAATGATGGGGAGAGGGGAGTGATGGGCTGAAGGCAATGATGGGGAGAAGGGAGTGATGGGGTGAAGGCAATGATGGGGAGAGGGGAGTGATGGGGTGAAGGCAATGATGGGGAGAAGGGAGTGATGGGGTGAAGGCAATGATGGGGAGAAGGGAGTGATGGGGTGAAGGCAATGATGGGGAGAGGGGAGTGATGGGGTGAAGGCAATGATGGGGAGAGGGGAGTGATGGGGTGAAGGCAATGATGGGGAGAAGGGGGTGATGGAGCACTCATTCAAAACCTATGGTGAGTTGAGTCACATTATAATTGTTATTTAATTATAAGTATGCACTGCTACACTACAACCGTGTCCATAGCCCCGCCCCCTAATGGCCAAAGCCCCGCCCCTGCCACACCTCCATCCCCGCCCTGCCGGGCCATGGAAGAATGGTCTTGCTTGAAACCGGTCCCTGGTGCAAAAAAGGTTGGGGACCACTGATCTAAATGATACACATCATAGGTTTGGAATTTGAACGGAATTCACCTTTTTGGGATGAAGATTTATATTGTTCTTTGCATCGTATTGTCGATAGGTGATGCAAAATATTTTATTCCCTGGTTGTATTGGTTTCAAGAGCAGGTATGTAATTTTTATGTATTAAGATATTCTGCCGAAGAAAAAAAAAAAACCATGCACAAAGGATTTTTGTTAAAGACTTTTGGCAAAATTGATAAACTACAGTATGTCATGGTGGTGACCAGCACAGGGATTGTCTCATGGGTGTTCTACGAATCCATGTATCATGCACCACAAAGGGCATCAGATTAGCTCAGACTGATGCTTTAAATGAAAATCTGAAAATGAAATATAATCATGACTTGTCGGATGCATGATGTTCATTTGCCAGGCACATGATGACATGAAGAAGTCAGACATACAGTGGTTAGGTGGATGACTTGCTAGATATGTAATGAAGCCTTAGAAGGTTCATAAAGACAATGACTGATTTGTGGTTAGTTCTAGATTGATTTGTCAGATTCATGGTGCTTGTTTGTTTTCTACATGACAATGATGACTTGTTTGTCAGATAATTAATGATATTAAATTATCAGACCCATGATGATGCTGACTTGTCAGATACATGATGATGATGATGACTTCTCAGATACATGACTATAATGACTCGCCAGATACAAGATGATGAGATCTCAGATACCCAATGATGATGATTGTGATAACTTGTCAAATACATGAGGTTAGAACAACAAATTAATAAATTATTCTTTATACATCATTGATGGTACTGCTTCTCATCTCACTTTATTGCCCAGGGCAGATCACTCCATTGCTTTTGTAGGACTATATTACAGTGCCTTGCGAAGGTATTCCCCCCCCTGGAACTTTTCAACCTTTTCCCACATATCATGCTTCAAACATAAAGATACCAAATGTAAATTTTTGATGAAGAATCAACAGCACGTGGGACACAATTGTGAAGTTGAACGAAATTTATTGGTTATTTTACATTTTTGTGGAAATTCAAAAACTGAAAAGTGGGGCGTGCAATATTATTTGGCCCCTTTAACTTAATACTTTGTTGCGTCACCTTTTGCCGCGATTACAGCTGCAAGTCGCTTGGGGTATGTCTCTATCAGTTTTGTACAACGAGAGACTGAAATTCTTGCCCATTCTTCCTTGGCAAACAGCTCGAGCTCAGTGAGGTTTGATGGAGATCGTTTGTGAACAGCAGTTTTCAGCTCTTTCCACAGATTCTCGATTGGATTCAGGTCTGGACTGTGACTTGGCCATTCTAACACCTGGATACGTTTATTTGTGAACCATTGCATTATAAATTTTGCTTTATGTTTGGGATAATTGTCTTGTTGGAAGACAAATCTCCGTCCCAGTCTCAGGTCTTTTGCAGACTCCAGCAGGTTTTCTTCAAGAATAGTCCTGTATTTGGCTCCATCCATCTTCCCATCAATTTTAACCATCTTCCCTGTCCCTGCTGAAGAAAAGCAGGCCCAAACCATGATGCTGCCACCACCATGTTTGACAGTGGGGATGGTGTGTTCAGGGTGATGAGCTGTGTTGCCTTTACACCAAACATATTGTTTGTCATTGTTCCCAAAAAGTTCGATTTTGGTTTCATCTGACCAGAGCACCTTCTTCCACGTTTGGTGTGTCTTCCAGGTGGCTTGTTGCAAACTTTAAACAACACTTTTTATGGATATCTTTGAGAAATGTCTTTCTTCTTGCCACTCTTCCATAAAGGCCAGATTTGTGCAGTGTACGACTGATTGGTGTCCTATGGACAGACTGTCCCACCTCAGCTGTAGATCTCTGCAGTTCATCCAGAGTGATCATGGGCCTCTTGGCTGCATCTCTGATCAGTCTTCTCCTTGTTTGAGATGAAAGTTTAGAGGGACGGCCGGGTCTTGGTAGATTTGCAGTGGTATGATACTCCTTCCATTTCAATATGATCACTTGCACAGTGCTCCTTGGGATGTTTAAAGTTTTGGAAATCATTTTGTATCCAAATCTGGCTTTAAACTTCTCCACAACAGTATCACGGACCTGCCTGTTGTGTTCCTTGGTCTTCATGATGCTCTCTGTGCTTCAAACAGAACCCTGAGACTATCACAGAGCAGGTGCATTTATACGGAGACTTGAATACACACAGGTGGATTATATTTATCATCATTAGTCATTTAGGACAACATTGGATCATTCAGAGATCCACAATGAACTTCTGGAGTGAGCTTCCTGCACTGAAAGTAAAGGGGCCGAATAATATTGCACGCCCCACTTTTCAGTTTTTACATTTCCTCAAAAATTTAAAATAACCAATAAATTTCGTTCAACTTCACAATTGTGTCACACTTGTTGATTCTTCACCAAAAATTTACATTTAGTATCTTTATGTTTGAAGCATGATATGTGGGAAAAAGTTGAAAAGTTCCATGGGGCCGAATACTTTCGCAAGGCACTGTATGTAATGAGTTGCTCTCTTTTTTGATTAAACGGTTCCGGTCTGGACCCACATATGTATGTTTAGATCCAATATGTCAGTTGTTGCTAACTAATGATGATGATGTTGACTTGTCTGATACCTGATGATATTGACTTGTCAGATACATGTTGATGACTTCTCAGATAATGATGGCTTGTCTGATACATGATGATGTTCACTTGTAAAATACTTGATGATGATGACTCATCTCTATTGACAACTTATCAGATACATGATGATGACTTATCAGATTCTTGGTGATGACTTTTCAACTAACTTATTATGATGAAGACTTCAAAGATGTATGGTGATTGGTCAGATACATGATGGTGAAGATAACTTGTCATATGATATAGAGAATGAAGATTTGTAAGTTACATTATGATTTGTCAGATACATGATGATGACTTCTCAAATAAAAGATGATTATGATGATGATCACTCATCAGAGACATGATCATAATGGCTTACCAGACATAAGATAATCATGATGATGATGCTAACGAATGATGATAACGATGTTGATGCCTTGTAAGATACCTGAAGATGATGAATTGTCAGATACATAATGATGACGAAGACTTGTTAGATAATGGTGATGACTCATCAGAAACAAGATGAGGAGGAGATGTTAGATATATGACAATTATGACTTGTTTGTCAGTTATTTGATTATATTGACTTGTCAGGTACACAATGATGATGACTTGTCAGAAACTTATTGATAACAATGATGATAAGTCTGACTTTGCATACATGATTACTTTGCCGATGCCTCACAATGATGACTTGTGAAGTAGATAATGATGACTTGATAGTCAGATACGTGATGCTGTTGGTTTGTCACATACTTGATGCTGTTGGTTTGTCAGATACATGATAATGTTGACTTGTCAGATACATGATAATGTTGACTTGTCAGATACATGATAATGTTGACTTGTCAGATACATGATGATGATGACTTGTCAGATACATGATGATGTTGGCTTGCTAGAAACATTATATTGTTGGCTTGTCAGATACATGATGATGTTGACTTATCAGATACATCATGATGTTGGTTTGTCAGATACATGATGATGTTGACCTGTCAGATACATGATGATGTTGACTTCTCAGATACATGATGATGTTGACTTGTCAGATACATGATAATGTTGGTTTGTTAGATACATAATGATGTTGACTTGTCAGATACATGATGATGTTGGCTTGCCAGATACATGATGATGTTGACTTGTCAGATACATGACGATGTTGACTTGTCAGATACATGATAATGATGACTTGACAGATACATGATGATGTTGATTTGTCTGATACATGATGATGTTGACTTGTCAGATACATGATGATGTTGACTTGTCAGATACATGATGATGTTGGTTTGTCAGATACATGATGATGTTGGTTTGTCAGATACATGATGTTGACTTGTCAGATACATGATGATGTTGGCTTGTCAGATATATGATGATGTTGGTTTGTCAGATACATGATGTTGGTTTGTCAGATACATGATGATGTTGATTTGTCAGATACATGATGATGTTGACTTGTCAGATACATGATGATGTTGACTTGTCAGATACATAATGTTGTTGGTTTGTCAGATACATGATGATGTTGGTTTGTCAGATACATGATGATGTTGACTTGTCAGATACATGATGATGTTGGTTTGTCAGATACATGATGTTGGTTTGTCAGATACATGATGATGTTGACTTGTCAGATACATGATGATGTTGGCTTGCTAGAAACATTATATTGTTGGCTTGTCAGATACATGATGATGTTGACTTCTCAGATACATGATGATGTTGACTTGTCAGATACATGATGATGTTGGCTTGCCAGATACATGATGATGTTGACTTGTCAGATACATGATGATGATGAGTTGTCACATACATGACGATGTTGACTTGTCAGATACATGACGATGTTGATTTGTCTGATACATGATGATGTTGACTTGTCAGATACATGATGATGTTGGTTTGTCAGATACATGATGATGTTGGTTTGTCAGATACATGATGATGTTGGTTTGTCAGATACATGATGTTGGTTTGTCAGATACATGATGATGTTGATTTGTCAGATATATGATGATGTTGACTTGTCAGATACATGATGATGTTGGTTTGTCAGATACATGATGTTGGTTTGTCAGATACATGATGATGTTGACTTGTCAGATACATGATGATGTTGGTTTGTCAGATACATAGAATCATAGAATCATAGAATCGTAGAGTTGGAAGGGACCTCCTGGGCCATCTGGTCCAACCCCCTGCTCAAAGCAGGATTCGCTAAATCATCCCAGTCAGATGTCTGTCCAGCCTCTGTTTGAAGACTTCAATTGAAGGAGAACTCACCACTTCTCGTGGCAGCCTGTTCCACTCATTGATCACTCTAACTGTCAAAAAGTTTTTTCTAATATCTAATCTGTGTCTCCTCCCATTCAGTTTCATCCCATTGCTTCTAGTCTTTCCTTGTGCAAATGAGAATAAAGTTGATCCTTCTACAATGTGACAGCCCTTTAGATATTTGTAGACAGCTATTAAGTCTCCTCTCAGTCTTCTCTTTTGCAAACTAAACATTCCCAAATCCTGCAACCTTTCCTCATAAGACAGGGTTTGCAGACCGGTCACCATTCTGGTCGCTCTTTTCTGAACTTGCTCCAGTTTGTTGATGTCTTTTTTAAAATGTGGTGCCCAAAACTGGACACAATATTCCAGATGAGGTCTGACCAAAGAGGAGTAGAGGGAAATAATGACTTCACGTGATCTAGACTGTATGCTTCTGTTAATACATCCTAGAATTGCATTTGCCTTTTTTGCTGCTGCATCACACTGTTGACTCATATTCAGTCTGTGATCTATTAGTATACCCAAGTCTTTTTCACATGTGCTGTCACTTAGCCCTATTCCTCCCATTCTATATATGCTTTTTTCATTTTTATTGCCCAGATGTAGTACTTTGCATTTCTCCCTGTTAAAAACCATTCTGTTAGTTGCTGCCCACTTCTCCAGTTTATTTAAATCTTTTTGAATCCTCTCTCTCTCTCTTCTCTAGTATTAGCTATCCCTCCTAGCTTTGTGTCATCGGCAAATTTAATCAGTTTACCCTCAATTCCTTCATCTAAATCGTTGATAAAGATGTTGAACAATACAGGGCCCAGGACAGAGCCCTGTGGTACCCCACTTGAGACATTCTTCCAACTGGATGTGCAGCCATTTACGACCACTCTTTGGGTCCGATCACTAAGCCAGTTATGAATCCACCTAACAGTTGCCTTGTCCATTCCATACTTAGTCATTTTTTCAATAAGGATTGTATGAGAGACTTTGTCAAATGCTTTGCTGAAGTCAAAATATACTATATCTACAGCATTTCCTTGATCCACCCAATCAGTGATACCGTCATAGAAGGAAATTAAGTTAGTCTGACATGACTTATTAGTTACAAACCCATGCTGACTCTGTTTAATCACTTCATTCTTATCCAGGTATTGACATACATGTTGTTTAATAATTTGTTCAAAGATCTTTCCTGGTATAGAAGTCAGACTCACCGGCCTATAGTTGCCTGGGTCCACCTTCTTCCCCTTTTTGAAGATAGGAACAACATTTGCTCTTCTCCAGTCTTCTGGCACTTCTCCTGTTCTCCAAGAATTTTCAAAGATTATGGAGAGGGGTTCAAAAATTTCTTCTGCTATCTCCTTCAGTACTCTGGGGTGTAATTCATCTGGACCTGGAGACTTGAATTCATTTAGGTTAGCTAAGTGTTTCCTCACTATCTTTCTGTTTATAGATATCCTGGATTCTTCTATTCCCTTAATAGGACAGTGAATAACAGTTGATTTTACATTTCCTTTCTGAGAGAAAACAGATGCAATATAGGAATTTAAAAGTTCAGCCTTCTCAACATCCTGTCTTACCATTTCATCATTTTCATCCTGTAAAAATCCTATAGCATCTTTGACTTTTCTTTTACTTTTGACATATCCCCAAAATCCTTTATTATTTCTTTTGACATCTCTTGCAAGCCTCAATTCATTTTCAGCTTTAGTAATCTGATTTGTGCCCTGCAGGTTCTGCAGACAGCATTATATTCTTCTTTAGATATGCCTCCCTCTTTCCATTTTATAAACATTTTTTTCTTCCTTTTTAGCATGTGCTTAAGTTCTGTGTTCATCCATCCTGGTTTCCTTAAATGCTTCCTATTCTTCCCTCTTTTCGGAATTGTTAACAACTGTGCTTTGAGAATTTCATTTTTCAAGATTTCCCATCCTTCCTGGACATTTTTGTCTTTAAGGATATCCAGCCATTGGATCCCTCCAATTCTCTTTCTGAATCCCTTAAAATCTGCCTTTCTGAAATCTAACCTTGACGTCTGAGTCTTCACAGGTCTTCCGCCTCTAGTTATCCAAAATTCTAAAATAGCATGGTCGCTACCTCCTAGGGTCCCAGCCACTTTTACCTCCTCAACCATTTCCTCCCTGTTTATAAGGATTAGATCCAAGGTAGCAGTTCCCCTTGTTTTCTCCCTTACCTTTTGGAAGATAAAGTTGTCAGCAAGAGAGGATAAGAATTTCCTTGACCTGTTAGTTTGCCTGAGAGAGATTCCCAACAAATGTCTGGATAGTTGAAATCTCCCATGACAACTATGTCATATTTTTTGGAGAACTTGGCCATTTGATGCATAAAGAGTTCATCCATATCTTCAGCTTGCACAGGCGGCCTGTAGTAAATGCCTACAATGGTGTCCTTTCCATTGTTCTGTCCTTGTATTCTTACCCAAACAGTTTCCACAGAACTCCCAGTCTCTGAAGCTTAAATCTCTGTGCAGATATACGCATTTCTAACATACAATGCGACACCCCCTCCTCGTTTATCAAGTCTGTTTCTTGCAAATAAGTTGTATCCTTCTATTCTTGTATTCCAATCATGTGTATTGTCCCACCAAGTTTCAGTGATTCCAATGACATCATATTTCTTTTCCTGTGTTAGTAGTTCCAATTCTCCTTGTTTGTTGCCCATGCTTTGTGCATTAGTATAGAAACATTTTAGTTTGTGATTGGTTTCTCTTTCTCCAATATTTTTATTAATTAGATTCTTTCGTCTTTTTTCTTCCTTTCCAATTCTAATAGCAGAGTTCTCAATAGCATTTGTCAGGTGTATGGCTTTTTCTGGTCTTTTGCTTCCCTTCCCATGTTGTTCTAGTTTAAAGCTCTCCTTACAAGTGTAGCAAGGCGACTTCCAAATACATGCTTTCCAGTCTTCGTAAGGTGCACCCCATCTCTAGCAAGTAGTCCATCGTATAAGTAGTTCACTCCGTGATCCAGAAATCCAAATCGTTGCTGACGGCACCATCGACGTAGCCAGTTGTTCACCTGCAGAATCGTATTCCACCTCCTTGTTCCATGGCCATCCACTGGGAGGATGGAAGAGAAGACCACCTGCGCTCCCAGTTCTTTCACTCTCTTGCCTAAGTCTTCAAAGTCTCTGCAGATGGTTTCCAGATCTCCTCAAGGCTCTTCCCCTGGTTTTCCGATTTCCTCTTTTCGGCTGCAACGGCCAAAACCCAGTGATCGTTTAGCTCGCGGAGACTCTTCACTTATCCCAGAAGGCACTGGGAATATGCAAATGATCTCCTCAAGACTCTTCCCCTGGTTTTCCGATTTCCTCTTTTCGGCTGCAACGGCCAAAACCCAGTGATCGTTGAGCTCGCGGAGACTCTTCACTTATCCCAGAAGGCACTGGGAATATGCAAATGATCTCCTCAAGACTCTTCCCCTGGTTTTCCGATTTCCTCTTTTCGGCTGCAACGGCCAAAACCCAGTGATCGTTGAGCTCGCGGAGACTCTTCACTTATCCCAGAAGGCACTGGGAATATGCAAATGATCTCCTCAAGACTCTTCCCCTGGTTTTCCGATTTCCTCTTTTTGGCTGCAACGGCCAAAACCCAGTGATCGTTGAGCTCGCGGAGACTCTTCACTTATCCCAGAAGGCACTGGGAATATGCAAATGATCTCCTCAAGACTCTTCCCCTGGTAACCAACATGATGTTGGTTTGTCAGATACATGATGATGTTGGTTTGTCAGATACATGATGATGTTGATTTGTCAGATACATGATGATGTTGGTTTGTCAGATACATGATGTTGGTTTGTCAGATACATGATGATGTTGGTTTGTCAGATACATGATGTTGGTTTGTCAGATACATGATGATGTTGATTTGTCAGATACATGATGATGTTGGCTTGTCAGATACATGATGATGATGATGATGATGATGATGATGAATTGACAGATTCATGACAATGATGACTTAATTGTTATATACAGGGCAATGATGACTAGTTTATCAGTGACTTGATTATATTGACTTGTGAAAAACATGATGACTAGTCAGAGACTCAATGATAACAATAATAATGAGTCTGACATGTTATAAATGATTACTTTGCAAATTCATGACACTGATTTGTCAATTACGTAATGATGACTCTTTTGTCAGATACGTGATGACGCTGACAAGCCAAATACACGATAATGATGATGACTTGTCAGATAAATGTTATTTGTGGCTTGGCAGATACGTGATGATAATGACTTCTCAGATGACAATCATGATTTACCAGATACATGATGATGATGATTTGTCAGATACTTTTGATATTGACTTATATGTCAGATATATGATGATGCTGTAATAAATATGAAGATGACTTGTCATATACAGTACATGATGATGACTTGTATGTCAGATACATGATGATGACTTGTATGTCAGATACATGATGATGATGACTTGTTAGATACATGACATGTATCATGCAATGTTTTTGTGGTTGACATAAATGTCTTGACATTGAACTACTTTTTCCTGAGATCTTTTGGATCATGTCTAAATGGGCAGCACATATAATAAAAATCCACTCTACCCTGTTATCTCTCTATCATGTAATAACTGTTATAATCCATCCAGAATGATCAGAGATATTTTGTGCAAACAACAAAACAACATCCCAACCGCTGCCTCAAATAAACGTTGTTGACTCCATTTCATAACCACCTCATCTTCTTCTCGGTTTGATGCTGAGTCAAAGTCTCTGGCTTCACTTGCCTTCTGTAGCCCAACTCTCTAATTAAAAGAGGACGGCTCTGTACAGTAATGCATGTTTTTAAATATATTGACATAATTAGCAGTTTTGGTGGAGGGAAAAAAAAAAAGATGTGTTGCCTTGCGCTCTTTGAGGAAAGAAATAAACATATCGGCCCCGTGTATGTTAGGACGTCATCTGTTTGAATGAAGAACGCAGCCCATAACATGTTGTTCCTTGTATATAGGAGATATGGTGGCATTTGCCTGATTAACTTGCTTGACAAAAAGTGACAGCTGCTGTGGATGCATGTAGATAAGCCTTACAGTCTAGTTCCGCCTTAGTACATCTGTCAGCAAAATGGGAAGAATAGGGGATGCAAGGAGACAAATTGGTCCCAAAAGGCTGTCCATTCATTCTCACAGGTTTGCTCTATTCAAGCGCCCACCGAGAATCTCAAGTATTAGGCGGCTTATTCAATGTCATTCAGCCATTTGAATGAACCCACAAGTGTTTAATTTCTTTTTTTTTTTCTTACTTCTGGCGCATAAAAGACTTGTGGGGGTTTTTTTTCCAAGCATTGATTGTAAGTCTAGCTGATCAACACTCACAATATTAACTCATTGTTCAATTGCTGATTAATCCACTGGGCACAGAAACATTGGAAGAGCAACAGGTCTCCGGCAAATACTTGGCTGCCGTTTTCCAAATTTATTTTGATGATAGTTGCTTTGTTCACTTGTTCGAAGGGTGATAACTAGAGTTGGGGCGAATTTATTTGAGTGGAATTGAACTCTGCTAGGAATTTACAAAAATCCGTATTCAGCAGAAGGCAGATTTGTTTTGTAAGTTGCTCAGCGCAAATTAAGCAAAGTGGAGGGTGTCTCAAAGTGGAGGGCTGGCAAAAGTTAAAAATAAGTACCGTAAATTATACTCAGCTTAGCACTCACCTTTCTGGCCACTTTTACTGCTTACTCTTCCTCATATGGCACATCGTAGTGTTACCACGCAATAAAATTTTGGACATCCTCAGTTTAGCCCAGGGCATCTGGCTCCGATTAGGCTCGGTACCACTGAGCATCATAAGGGATATTCATCTTGTGGAGAATTGCAGATTTAATTTCTCAGTAAAATCCACACAATTTGACAAGTTTGATTCGTCAGATCTGCTCATCTCTAGCTATATCGTAACTTGACTTAGGCTGGTTTCACATTTGCGTTTTTTTTCGCGGTATTTTAGCGCTAAATAGCGCATGCGTTTTTTTTCCTATACTTTGCATGGGATGCGCTTATGTGCGCATACACATGCGTTTGTACGCGTTTTACCGCGCATGCGTTTTTTTGCGGTATGCGCTCGGGCGCACAAAATGCAACCTGTTGCATTTTTTGAGCGTCCGACTTGCCTCAAAAAAACGCATGCGCGCGCAATGCGTTTTTTTACAGCAAGACACCCATTATAAGTCTATGGTGAGCATATGTGCGCATTGGCATGCTTATGTATGCGTTTTTTTGCAAAGCGTTTTTTTTTTTACCATTAGTTTAGACAATGGAATTTAGGGGTTTGGGTTAGAGTTAGGGTTAGTTAAGGGTTAGGGTTAGGGTCAGGGTCAGGGTTAAGGTTAGGATCAGGGTATGGTTTGGTTAAGGGTTAGGGTTAGGGTCAGGGTTAGGGTTAGGGTCAGGGTATGGTTTGGTTAAGGGTTAAGGTTAGGGTTAGGGTCAGGGTTAGGGTTAGGGTTAGGGTCAGGGTTAGGGTTAAGTATGGTTTGGTTAGGGTTAGGGTCAGGGTTAGGGTTAGGGTCAGGGTTAGGGTTAGGGTCAGGGTTAGGGTTAAGTATGGTTTGGTTAAGGGTTAGGGTCAGGGTTAGGGTCAGGGTTAGGGTTAGGGTCAGGGTTAGGGTTAGTAAAGTCATGGTTTGGGTTAGTGTGAGGGGCCACCTAATGTTGGAAAAAAACGCAAACGCGGTAAAAACGCACTAAAAAAGCATACAAACGCATAAAAATGCTGCGTTTTTTTCATGCATGCTCATAAAAATGCTTGAAAAAAACGCAGCAGTTGTATGCTTTTGTATGCGTTTTTTCAATGCGTTTTTTTGCGGGAAAAACGCGCTGCAAAAAAAAGCAAGTGTGAAACTAGCCTTAGCTTAGATACTCTATACAAACTTGTTTTCTATGCTTAATAGAGACTAATGACTTTGGTCAGGAATTTTATACAGGATTTAAGAGATTATTTTGTGTTGATTTCCTTTTTTTTCCTTACTGTTCCCAAAAATGTAGTATCTATATATCAAGGGTTTGAGTTCTTGTATTGAGTTAACGGCCTGCTAAAGTCAAGCACAAGCTATAATGACTTTTAGAAGATATGAGCAGTGTTGTTTAGGAAATTTTGAGCAATTTGAAATTTGATTCACGCAAACTGTCTAAAATGATTAATGTTATTTTACACAATGCAAAAATTTGCTTCAGCCAGAGTAGGCTTGCTTGACCTTGAGTGCAGCCAGACGGGCTTCCCAATAATGCCTTGTAGTTAATACATCACATAGTATAGCACATCCATTACAAAGTATAGCACATCATGTAGTACAGCACAACTTATTATAGCATGTACAAAAGCCAAGGCAAGGAATGAAGCTGCCAGTTTCGGGTGAAGCTGTTTAGCGAGAGGATGTCGCAGCTTAGTAATAGGAAAGAAAGCTTAAAGCTTAGAAACAGGGAGAAAAAGCCAAAGAACTCTGAACATACTGTGCAGATAATGTGTATGGCAAAACAGCAGTGAAAAGTGGTTACCAACCATTTACCCATAGCGAAATATGTGGAGGTCATTATGTAATCAGCAAGGATGTATTTGCATTAAAGAGCTTGAAAGTGATTGGATAAAGTCCCAGGAGACATCATCCGAGTTGTTATACATGTATTTTCAGGGCAATTTGAATGCATTTGATTCAATGCAAATTTATACATGGCAAATCTAATTTTTTAGAAACATTTTCCAAAGTTGGCCATATGAATTTCAAAACAACCATCTCTAGTTATTATAGATTTTGTATTGAAGCCTAGGAGCTTCAAGGTCAACCTCAAAAATGAAAAAAAAATGGGTGTGGTGCTGTGCACCAGCACTTTTAAAGTTTTCCATTGATATTTTAGACCATGGCTCTATATGTAATTTTTAAATAAGTATCAGATTTTTCATACGTCTGAACGTGGGGACAGTGAAGCCAGAGCTGATTGGCTCAGGGCTTGTGTGACATAAGAACCTCACATGAGCCCCAGGAGAGGGAGTGGCGCCTCTAGAACGGCACTGACATGGGTGGTAGGTATAAATTTTTCTATTTGAATGGGGGCAAACACTCAGATTAAGAAAGGGATGTCATAGGAGAAGACAACCACTTTAAAGAGGATATCTGGACTTTAGAAAAAAAGACAAGTAGTTACTAACAGAGGCAACTACCTGTCTGTTGTTGTACCTGGTGATTGACAGCGAGTTTGCTCCAATTAGGCAGTGGGAGTCAGCTGTCAATCAGCATGACACCAGTAGTCCTGCCCTGTCAACAAGGAAGAGATACTGTTGCTCTGTTGACAGGGAGTAGCTAAATCTCTGGCAGGAGCGGTCAATGACTGGCACCGGGTACAACAGACAGGTAGCTGCTTGTGTTAGCAACTACTTGCCTTTTTTTTTTTAAAGTCCCAGATATCCCCTTTAAGGATAGCAATATGTTTTGATAAAGGAAGGAGTAGACAGCCCACCATAGTTTTCAGATCGATGCACTGCTCAGGCGACAAAACAAATAAACAAAGTAGGGATGGATCCAGTTACACAGATAAAAATTCATGAAGTTTTATTCGTTCATATTAAAAATTCCACAAAACATTCATAACAGTCCAAAAGTTAAACACCGCTGACGCGTTTCTGGTGCAAGTAGCACACTTAGTCTACATGCACCCGAAACGCCTTGGTAGTGTTTCACTTTTGGACTGTTATGGATGTTTTGTAAGAGTCAGTGATAAGCGGTCATAGAGGAGCGCTTAGGAAGCAACCCAGGGGCAGACAAAAATGTGAGGTCTCCACCGCAGCTCCAGCCGAAAACCTCTAATGGAGGATAGGAGCAATGAGAAAATGGAAACGGTCTTAGGAGCGCAGGACTTCCACCTGATGAAGACGGATCCTCCGTCGAAACACGTTGTGGTTTAACCCCATCTCTTGTCTGAGTCTCTTTCCTGCGCTCCTTAGACCGTTTCCATTTTCTCATGAATGTTTTGTAGACACACATGTACCTTGTATAGAGAGTTTCCAGTTACGCTATTCCATAATCCCTTATTATTCAAGGAAAAGTGAGCTTTAAATGGCTTCCCAATATTTTCTAATTTTTGCCTATTGATGTATAACAGTGGCTCCTGTTGGCAAACAGAGACCCAGTATCACAATCCGGCTACTTCTTACAGACTCTCCTAAATTGGCAAACTTAATCTTTTCTTTAGAAGTGAAGCCTCAGCTTCCATCTCAAGAAACAAACATCTACAAGTCTCTTTGAGCCACGGTTTCCCATGTAGAGCAACAGGCAATTAAATTGCCATCAGTTTTTAAATGGTTCAATGCGAAGGGGATGCTGAGTGCAATGCATTGCCGACCTGTTCAGCTAAAAGTAGGTCTTAAACAGGATTAATTACATAGGAAAGGAGACAAGCAATGCTAATTTGGTGAATTCTCATAATATTCTGCATAAGACCTTTGTTGTGAGCCGGTTCCTACACAAGTGCCCTCTCCATTCACAAATACTGCAGAATTATAGCTCTTGTTTTGTTATACCACAAATTACCTTGCCTATGTCAGGGTAGCTATTGATCTGCTAAGATCTGTCCCTAAAGGAACATGAATCCCAAATTTTCAGCCAGTCGTAAACTGAAAAATCTGATTTAGAATGGATTTGGTGACTTGATTCAGTGAAGTGGTGATTCTTCGATTTTGCATGGAATTATTAATGGATACTTTGACAAAATTTGTATACATATTGGAGAAATTTTTTAACTCTAGCCGGTCTTAATCTAGTTTCACACTAGCGTTACAGGGCACAGCGCACGGCCGCCGCTAAGCTCCACCCCTGGCCGTGCCCCCTACGGTCAACTCCTCCTCTGATCGCATGACGCTGCATGCAATCAGCGTACCCTATATTTAGCGTTGGGTATGCTGGTCGTGCACTGGCACACTTTTGCCAGTGCATCCACCCTTTTGGCGCTGCGCCGAGTGCACAAAAATGCAACACAGTGCATTTGGCGCACGTCGGCGCAGCGCCAAAAGGGAGGATGTGCCGGCCAAAGTGTGCCAGCGCACGACCAGCGTACCCAACGCTAAATATAGGGTACGCTGATCGCATGCAGCATCATGCGATCAGAGGAGGAGCTGACCGGAGGGGGCACGGCCCGGGGCGGAGCTTAGCGGTGGCCATTCGCTGCGCCCTGTAACGCTAGTGCAAAAATAGCCTAAGGCTGTGTTCTCATGTTGAGTTTTTGGTGAGTTTTAACACTGTGCAAATTGAGCTGTGGAACGTGTTTCAAGACTGCAATATGTTGATTTCTCTTGCGGGTACGCTGAGTTTTATATGTGGATTTTACCCATAGACTTGCATTGGATGCGGAAAATCTGCAGTTGAAAAACACAAAGAGCAAAAAACACAAATAAAAAGTAAAAAATAAACTGCAAATAATGCATAAAGGTAATAATAATAATAATAATAATAAGGGTATTTAGTAAACATAATTTTGATCAAAATAATGTACAAGCCATCCCGCCACGCCACGGCAACCCTTGTGGGACAGTCCTACTCTAGTATTCAAAACCTTTTCACCTGCCAAGTGATGTGAATGTGAACAAGGATCGAGGGACTGACCCAGTTGAAAAACACCTATGATCTGCCAATGACTGTTTTAGGTAAGTTTTTTCAGAGCCAAATACCAAGTTTTGGAAACAAAGCAGCTTTTTTTAAGACATGATGAACCAAAAAAAGATGAAACGTCGCAACGTCAAAAACACGATAAAAACGCATGTAAAAAAAGGCAATGAAAAAAATGCAAATAAATTAATTTACTTGATAGGTGGAGAAATGATGCAGAAAATCTGCAACATCAAACATTCACCAAATACTCATCATGGGAATGAAGACTTAAAAGGACTTTTGCGGTTTCAGAAAACCTAAGATCACCGGTGGCAGTTTGTTAAAAAAAAATTCTCTCAGGCCCGTGGTGCTCCGACCCTTCTTGGACAGCGCTGCCCTTTTTATTTTACATTTTTCAAAAGTTGAAAATTATTTTGAAAATAAACTGTAATTTATGACTCTTTAATGCCACCAAAGTAACTACACCCATCAGTTGAATAATTTGCAACCCTACCCTTACGCACGATGATTGCAACCAAAGAATTCCTCTAAACTTTCATCTGTCTTTCATACTATTGAGGATCTAAGACATAGACCCCGATTCATCATTGCCTTTACGTTAGTTTTTCACTAGGTTTGTGTGCCTTACGCCTTTTTTTAGTCAATTTTTTATAAGCTCGCTTGCTTTTTTTGTTTTCCACTTTTTTGGGCAGAGTGTAGTAAATTCAGATATTTCAACTTATATTCATCAATTGCGAATTTTTAAAAAGTTATAAAATTCGACACAACTTGAGTTTGTCAAAATTTAGGGGCAATTTTTGATGAATTTGAGTAACTCATACCATAACACAGAAAACGAAAATGACTTAGAAAAAAATGCAAATGATGAATCAGAAATAGGGATGAGTGGACACGTGGAAATTCGGATTCTGGTACTCGACCAAGCTTTAGTCCAAAGTTTGGTTCGGGTACCCGAACTTTAACCTGAACCAGAACCCCATTGAAAGCAATGAGGACTTGAACCTTATTTTCCCTGGCATATGAGTCGGGAGACCTCTAATCATTAGATAATAAGCTGATCCCACCAATATCCGCAATTTTGGAACAGAAATATGAATTGACTGCTTAAGAGGGCAAGTAAACGGGTATTACATACCTGGTAATGTGTTTTTTTCATGACACATGATGGCACCATGAGAGAGAGGGGATCCACCCAACAAGGACAGGAAACCTTCAGGATAAAAGGGCGGCTACTCTCTCCGCATCAGTTGTTTTACAGAGCACGAGAGGAACTCCACACGGTTAGTGTACATATAAATAATACATCCTTTACACTACTAAATTTCCAACACCCAAGGGAGTGTATAATGCTAATAACACACCCAACTAATGATGTGATCAATAGGGAGAAAATATAAGGGTGCCGTCATGTCTCATGAAAAAACACATTACCAGGTATGTAATACCCGTGTTTTTCCATCATACATGACGGCACCACGAGAGAGTTACAGAGATTTGTATTCTCTTTAGGGAGGGATCACTGCTTGTAACACTCTTCTCCCGAATGTGAGATCAGAGGTAGCAGATAGGTCTAACCTATAATGTTTAAAAAAGGTAGACGGAGAGGACCAAGTGGCCACCTTACAGATTTGGTCGATGGAGGCGTCTGCTCTCTCCACCAATTGATGCGGAGAGAGGAGCCGCCCCTTTTATCTTGAATGTTTCCTCCTGTCCTTGTTGGGTGGATCCCCTCTCTCTCGTGGTGCCGTCATGTATGATGGAAAAACGTTACATTTCACACTGGTTACTAAAGTTGAGCGAAACAGGTCGGTCAGATTCAAAAGTTGCCGACTTTCGCCAAAGTCGGGTTTCATGAAATGAAACCCGACCACAGCGTGAAGTCAGCCATGCGGTTGGCAACCCAAGCGCCAAAGTCGGGTTTCGCCGAATGCTTGCACCTGACTTTTTTCAGCCAATGAGAGAAGCGGAGCGTAGCAGGAGCATAGCTGGAGTGGGAGTAGGAGTGAGAGAGGGAGAGAGAGAGAGAAGAAAGAGAGAGAAGAGAGAGAGAGATTTCATCACCTCTAGGGTTAAAATTCATGCCAGGTGTGTTTACAGTCCTCCACTCACTGCCGACTTTTCTCCCCATTGACTTGCATTGGGTTTCGTGTTTCCCGACTTTTCCCTATAGTCGGCCGATTTCGTTCGATTCGACTTTTGAGAAAGTCGTTTTTCATGAAACCCGACTCGACCCTAAAAAAGGCAAAGTCGCTCATCTCTACTGGTTACATATTTTTCAGGTAGTTTTACCTCCTAAATGAATGTAGCAGTAATGCGATGACTCTTTCTCCCTTTGACAAGGTAAACCTATTAAAATTTCCCAAGAAAATATTAAATATCAAATTTTAATCTATTGATCTTTTAGTTTTGCCCTCGTAGTTCTATACCAACAACTGAACATGTATCAAAACTTTTCGAAGTTTTTTGGCACATAAATAGTAGCGCTATATTTAGTGATTGTGGCTCACACTTCACATAAAAGTCGCGTATTTTTTTCCTAATGAAAACCTGCCAACTAAACTACACTTTTTTATAAACACGTTTTGTGTATTAGATAGTCCTTGTACATACACCGTGTGCTGTGACACTAGCAAACCAGGCTGTTACTAAAGTAAATGTCTAATTAAAAATTAGTGTCTTCATTTTTAAAATAATTTGCTTGACTATCGGAAATTTGAGCGAGTTAGGGAATGTGAACACGTTCAGTAAAAACCTAAAGGAAAGTTAAAATTTCAGAAAAATCTGCGGTAAATACTGGAGCATTGACAGGTAAGATGCTAAATTAAATACCTACATTTGCCTACCCTTTTTTTTCATCTCATTCATTTGAATGGGTGAAAAATGTTGTAAAAACTTTGAAAGAATTGACATGTTGCAGATATGAATCTGCTTAAAATCTGCAAATGAAAAAAAAAATCAGCAGCATTTGCATGAGACTTCAGAACTGCTGGTACAGTAAAACGCAACGTGTGAACATACCCCTTAGGTACGAGATTGTGGGGGGGGATTTGCGGCTGTGCACTTTGGAAGCATTGACATAGAAGTAACAAAACCAGCCACATACCCCCTTTGAACATTCCAGCCTCTCTTTCGATATCTTAAACTATAAAAGCAGAGGCAGGGAATACAGCAGCCATTTTATGGTGAATCTGGACTGTGAGAGGACATCATAGTTCTGAAACTAGACGTGAAAACCAAAAAACACTGAATAAACGTTACAGATAGTGTGTGATAGCACAGCAGTGGAAAACAGCATCGATCCATTTTCCCCTAGCTAAATAGGTTGAGGTTACTTGGACATTACAAAGGCTTAGTTTAAGTAAAAGAAACTTGAATGGTGTTCAGTATAGTTTTAGGAGACCTCAGAGTGTTACATGTGGTTTTAAGATAATTGGAGGTTTTGCAAAATTTGCTATGCACAAGAAATCATATTGCTGCAGATCATTTTTTGGGGAAAAAAATTTACAAAGCTGGTGAATTTGCATTTCAAAAGATGTGCTTGTCGTTAATAGGCGCTAACTAAAGGGGGCAGATGCTGTTATGTCTACTTTAGGACTCCTCAAAAAATGTGTATTTTCTGTCCTTGTTGAATTATCTTGGAACATTACATGGACATTTTAAGCCAGCTGTGAACACGCAATGTCCTCTCCACATGTCCTGTAACATTGCCCTTAAAATTAAGATCTTTATTGTATATATTGATTAGCCATGGATATTGGACTACGTACTTGTTTTTTTTGCTAATAATGTCTAGAGAAAGTTTAGCCTTGTTGGCATCCTGTAAACTTGACAACACAGAAATCATTTCAGTCAAGAATAGTAATTGTTTAGCTTGGACTTTAAGGGCAGAGAGATGATGGAAGGCTCTAACTAGAGATTTTTGCAAGGCATCTTTGAAATAAAATTTTAGTAAATTCCCTTTTACAGGAAATCTTTACAGTTTTAGTGTAAAAAAAAAAAAAACTTTCCGCAATTGTGATCAGTTCAATAGCAAGAAACAAATTCATTTGCAGGGTTATTCCTAACATTGAAACCGATCAACAGAATATGTGCTAACTTTCCTATCGGTGTGGGTTGACAATGGGACCCCCATTATTACAAGAACAGGGCTCTGAAATATTGTCAAAATGGAGCGGTGGTCACGCCGAGGAGCACCACCACTCCTTTCATTCTCTATAAGACTGCTGGAGATAGCTGAGTACATGGCCATAGTACCTCCAGAAGTTGCTTAGGGAATGAATGCCAGATATATGCCAATAGTGTGTTTAGCTATTAAAGTCTATGGGCAAGTCATCATATACATTGGAATATTTTCCTCTGCCAAACACTAATTTTGTAAAGTGGAAAGAATAATGTACAAGCTTAAAGGAGTTCTCCAGTGAAGATAAGTTATCACCTAACCACAGGATAGGTGATAACGTATAGATCGGTGGGGGTCCCAACGACCGACAGAATGGGGCACTTTTATCCCTGTTAGAATGGAGCATGCACACTACGCTTGATTCATACTCTATAGGGCTCCCATAAAAAGCCAAACACCGCACTCAGCAGCCTCATAAGTAATGAATGGAGCTGCAGTTGAGCATTCACAAATCTGCCCCATCCTAACAGAGATAAAGGTGCCCCATTCTGCCGATCGCTACCGGTCCTAGCAGCCGGATCCCATCCAATTCATAAGTTATCTTATGTACTGTGGATAAGTGATAACTTATCTTCATCTGGTGGTTCTATCATTAGTGTGACAAACTTTCTAAAACTTTCAGTTTTAATTTTGCCAAAAATTGGTGAAAATGGGAGTGCAAATGTATAAGTTCTCAAAGCAAATGTAGATTTCATTTTCCATGTTTGAAATAGCCCAAAATATGCCAAATATATCATGCGCCATATACCTCTTGGTATACTTGACATACTTTGTTCCCATGCACCTTGTACTTAAGCCGATATCGATGTGTTCGATAAACAGTCTAATTTGTATCGGGTCCCCATACAATTGATTGCTAAGGGAGTTAAGGATTCATCATGTCCGATTCCAGACTTCCGATTCTTTTGTTCTCCTGAAGATAAGACATGTCTGACAGCGGCAGGGGTGTTTGGCACAGCGAGCGCATGTGTATGTGAGAGGCAACCGAGATGGCTGCTGGCTGACACTATCGGCCAAACCACCGTTTGGTTGACAGATATCTAATGGGTGTGATGGGCTTAAGGCTAGTCTCAAAAATGCCCAACTTAGCAAATCTCCCCCATGATGTGAACTGAGCTTCAACATGGTTCATGGAGATTAAAAAAAAGTCTTCCAGTAGGGTACAACAGATGGATTTTGGAAAATGAAACGAGCCACGACATATGTTGGTATATGTGCAATTTGTAGGTACATGGTCACACTGTGGCCACCTAACAGGCAAAATCTAAGATAAAAACAAAAAGAGGAAATACCCTGCAAAAAGTAAACAAATAGTAATAGTAAATGTGAATAACATAGGATAATTAGTTGACATTGTTTTGATCAATAAAGCGTAAGACATCACACCACGACAAGATGAACCCAATCGGGACAGTACTATCTCTGATATTAAACCTCCTCTTGTCTCAATGATTTTTGGAAATGGACTTAAATTGGAAGATGTATTCTCTATTATATATATTCTATTGCGTATATATAATGTTTCCGATAAAATTATTTAAATGTATTTCTTCATCTATTTTTTCTTCTCCTCTTTTCTCATTTCTTTTTTTATCGTCTTTCAACCGTGTCAGGGATTTGATATTGAGAATCGAGCGCCGTTATTTGTGTACGCGTAAACGTGGTGTCAAGCTCCCCTTGTGTACACAGCGATTCCGTATTATTACCGTGTTTGCTTTTCAATCCCAAGATACATTCAATTAAAAAAAAAGTTACAGCCTGAAAGGACTTCTTTAAGAATCTGCAAACAAAGCCATATTTCCCAACAAAAGAGTTCAGTCCTTGGAGAGAAAAAAAAAAAAAAGTTTTGCCTAGTAATATCTGTCTCGGCTTTAAAGAGACTTGAAATGCTTGGATCGGTCGGATTTGTGAAAGCGGCGCTGACACCGGGGTCACTCGTGTGAGTTACTATGGAAATTGAGTCGTTTCGCCAATAGTTGTGTTCTCATGAGCATTAAAGCACATAATAATGGACAAACAAGAGTGGTTAAAGCAAGCAGGTAGGATTACTTTGTCCTTTTGTCAGAAGCATAAAATGTCTTGTCGTCCGTTTTAAAGACTTCTCAACCCCCTAGATCTACCCAAAAAGTCACCTGCTGAGTCATTTTGTACGCTTTAATCTCTAGCCCCCTTAACAAGAATTTCTTTGCTAATTTAAGGCAAATGTTTTTGGATATTTTTTTTCTCTTCTTTTTTTAGAGTAGATTCGAGAGAGGGGAAATAAGTAAGTTAAACCCCCTCATCGAGAAATAAAATACCATGAAAGAGGAAGAAGAATTGACCGTACGAGGCTGTTAGAAAAATAAGAAAAAAAAGGCTTCCTCAAACATCCCCACCAGAACTTCCCTTGTAAAACTTGTCACTTCAGATTGCCATCAGCTCCTACAACAATAATGATTTCATGCTTATTGCTAATTGCAAGCACAGCTGAGGCACAGCGTGACACTCTTGCACAGTCTCAGGCCTTTATACCAGCTTCAATCTGTTGTGTAGCACTTGTTCACATACAAAAAAAAAACTACGAGCAAAGGCAGAAAGAGGCAGAGTCCCAGGTTTCTTGTAATCCCCGGGCCTCCCCACTGACATCCCAGCCCTATGAGCATTCCTGGTTTTGTCCCCCTTTCTTTTGAAAAAAAAAAAAGCTGAAGGGACCTTAATCTACAAGTATATAAGCTTCTGAATGAGGAACACAACAGCTTCAGGTGCATTAAGGCTCCGCGCTGCATCTGGTTTACACAATTCCGTTGCAGCACCCCTGGGGAGTGCCGCCGCTTCCTGTAAAGTACGGAGTGTGAACTACAGGTTCATGGCAAAGAGCAAAGAGGTCATGTTTCGATTGAGACCTAACAAAATGAAACTGGGGGGTTTTTGCAGATGTTACGGGGGTATGTGTAATGACACCACCTCCTTGGGAGCAAGAGGCTCTCAACGCAGTTAATCCAAAAATGTGTGCTACTCGAAGATTTATTCATATCAATTTTTACAATTTATATATTCAGAGACAAGTATGTTATGTGTTGCGTATCATAGCACGGTCCTTTCCCCCTCCTGCTGGAAAAGAATATCCGGGAGATAAAAAATAATCAGGGGTATACATATTTTTTTTTGTAGATGTTTAACCTCTTATGATACATTAAGTCGATGTAGAAATATAATAGAAATATGGACAGAAAAAGTTAGGTGTCCTTTAATAGTGTTGGCCATGTTGTTATTGGTATTACTGAATGGTGTAGCTACAGATGTGGAATACACTACCTTTCTTCTTGGTTTGACATTCATTGATGAGTGGCGCAAGATTACCAGCTTTGAAAAAAAATATATAATTTTGTGATACTCTGCCAAGGGAGATGTTTCTACTATAAGAGTCTGTGATTCACACTTTAACCTGTTGAGGGTTTTCCTTGCTTGTCATGATAATATATTGTTTTTGTGTTGTGAGAAATTGGACTCCTCCCATCCAAGTTTTTTCTTAATAAATTGCAGTCCTCATATTATATAGCTCTGTGTAACTACATTTGCTCATTTTGACCTTCTACCCAGTTAATTCTTCTCTTATCCATTAAGTCTATGACATCATGTGATTACAAAAAGACTAAGCTCTATGTAGAAACATGAAGTTTCTTTTCCCTGCATGAGACATCATTGGAACCTCAATTCTACACCTCTGCAAAATCCCCAGCAGCCCAGTTTCTCCTCCTCTTCAACTCCTGACCCAGCTGCTTTGCTCCTACTCTCTGTCAAGGACTTTGCCTTGATATGTAATTGTAGTTCTAATGCTGACTCATGCAGAAAAAAAGACACTTCATGTTTCTACATAGAGCTTAGAAGGATTCAGCTAGCCATGTCATAGACCTAATGAAAAAGAGAAGCATTAACTAGATAGAAGGGCAAAATAAGCAATTGTAAGTACACAGTGCTATATAATATGATGACTGCAATATATTAAGAGGATAAAAACTTTGATATGAGTGTATCTTTAACAATGAGTGGGATATATGTATAGAGAATGCAAAGAAAGCTGGCACTGGTGCTTTTTCCATTTGTAAATGCATGAGAGTTAAAAATTACAAATAGTAAGTGGGGAACCTCTTAGAAGTTTTGAATTTCTAGACCGTGAACATGGAGTTACTCTCTAGATGATTTTTTTAAGCACCCATTCAGCTGGTAATAGAACTGTGTTGACTTTATTTGCTTAAGCGAAGAATGAGCAATTTTCTAATAAAAAGAATTCTGTTAGACCCTGTTCAAAAGTGCAATATAACCTCTACTAGCACAACTACAAGCCGCCGGGCCTTCTCCACCACAGTAGGTGACAGACTGGATCTCCACAGGAGCAAACGTATTAAAGATGCTGATGCTGAACAGACAACAGCACTGACCAGGGGCATAACTATAATTAAAAAGATACCATAAAATGGTAATGAGCAGCATAATATATTTTTTAAAAAAACAGGAATGATTATTGAGAGTGTTGGGCAGCTTTTTTCCCTTGTTTTGGCCATAGTTACGCTCTTCTGATTTTAGTTACTTCTATGGAACTGACGTTCTTTATCAGTCTGAAATACCTGACTATTTACTATGAAAATCTGCAAAAAGGAATTTTGGTTGATGCATGGTGGTGGTGTTTCGATTTAAGCATTGAGTTGTGTAGAAGGAGCTAGTTAACACTTCAGAGGCACCTGAGAATATTTTCTAATTTACGGAATAGAGAAGAAATGTCTTACCCACTGTAGACTACAATGCACCTTATAGCTATACCCTAGAGTTGTAGATGACCATGTTTCCTCCAGACCATGTCTGATAAGTCCTGATGTTATCCAATAGATAGGTGCAGGTTGAGACATGTTGATAAACCACTCCAAACTGTTTTTGAACTTGACAAGTGGATGCTTCTTCTTTTTGATATCTATTATCAATTAAATGTAGTAGGACAACACTTTATGTATTGCCAACATAAGTGTAAAAGCCCTGTCTATCCTTTTCCAAGAATTCTTCTTGAACTGTGAAGTGGGTGTAACTGGTGAAAAATCCACAGTCAGTGAGTTAGTTCAGGTGTGTAGTGAGACAATTTTGGCAAAATTAATTATATTCTCCATAGGTCTTCACCAATCTCTGGTTTCCAACATCGTTGACTTTTGGTCTTGTTTTGACATCACATCTGGTTTAGGAAGCCAACAGAAAACAAAACCTGGATCAACTTTTAAATTTAGCATTGACTTTGACCTTTGGTGAGGCCAAGACAATACCTGTTCTGGCTTGTGAAGGCCATTCCGAAGAAGCTTGAGAAGATCCGCTCTAGATGTTAGTGAAATTTTGTTACGTACACATATTGTAAGCCATGATGTGCACCAACCATGCTTAGCTTCGTCCATTTAACAGCTGGGAATAAGCAAACTTCACACCAAATTAAGTGGTGGTCGACGTGATAGAAGAAAAATGACTATTAATGAGACAATAGGAGAAAAATCTATATACATTTTCACTTTCTTGCTCTGATCTCTATAATTTGCTAATGGTCACCAGAGGCAATTACAAAGGATCTAAATGAAGGATTTATGCTCGTAGTTAAACACCTGCTCCAATCTCTGAGCATAGATGGGGCATAAACTTATTCTAATGGATTATTTCTTCACTACCAAAAAGGAAATGTCAAATTATATTATGACCCTTTTAAAAATTTACCACACTGTAAGAAAAGTTAAGGTGGTGACCCCTAATAATTTGCCTCACACCTTACCGCTTCTGCCCTGCAGGGAGCGGACTTTAGTTTGATAGAAAGATTATTTCATCAATTTAAGTGCACTGATCTCATCAAAATCAGAACATGGATTGTATTTGTCTGGAACTACAATGGTGGAAAGCAGAACATCCGATGCATTGTGAGGTCTACAGGAAGGAGATACAACTCCTTGTGGGTTTAATGTATCTCAAAGTTACTATACATACATATTTTGCATCATGTGTCCAGCCGGGCTTAGTAACGTTATGTAATAGTAGAAAAAGATAAATAAATCAATTTATTAATTTTACTGTAGAAAAAAAATTGAACATTTGCTTAAAATAATTAAATTAAGTGCGGATTTCCAAATGGAATCAGGGATCAAATGTTAATGGCCAATCCTAAGTGTAGCTCAATGTTCCATCGGTAAAAGTCTAATATTTAAAACCACCCTCCGATCAGAAGAATGAGACAATAGAAGCACTGTAGACCTAAATGTTTACATGGGTACATGAAAATGAAGAAATGGAAAAGCTCTTCATGGGGAAAGCATCTGGGTACAAGGGTGGTAATGCCTTGTGCACCCGGCGCCAATCCTCCCGAATCCAATCTGGTCCATCAACTGAAATTAGTTTCATACAGTAGAAAGTTGAAGCGTTCGAAAAACGCGCTCCTCTCATGCGATAAACACTGGGTACTGTGTCTTGTTTAACAATACAACTTTACATCATTGATAAAATGTGTAGGTGTTTCTGGATTCTACCGGTCCCTTTGTCTGGACAATGTAATAATGCTAGAAAAGACATAGCTGTGTTTACTGTATTGGAGTAGTGCAGCATTTGGAACCGTACAACTCTTTACTGTGTGAAACTCATGTATTACATCGGCAATTGTAATTGGTACTGAACCCCAATAAAATAGTTTCTTTTTAATCATACTGGTGCAACAATTACTATTACTATTCCTCTTTTTTTTAAAAAAATAATGTTTCCACTTTTAGGTTCAACTGTTTTCAAGTGTCAGCTTTATCTCCTATAAAGTTGTCACCTACTCAATACTTGCCACTTAACTATTGTATTTTTTATTAAAAGTACATAAATGAATAACGATTTTGACACCGTCTACAATCCCTTGTTGGATGGGTCCTCGCTGGATAAGCCGATCACGGGGAGTCCCATCACTGGGTGTTGTAATAGGTGGAACAACTCTATGGAAAGTATTCTGCTTCCCTTCAGCACCATCAAAGGGGAAATAAATAATTGCCCATTTCCCATTGGGCCCAAATCGAGGAATGGGCATGTAATTTATGGATGTGCATACA
Source organism: Dendrobates tinctorius (assembly GCF_039654945.1). Lineage (NCBI taxonomy): Eukaryota > Metazoa > Chordata > Amphibia > Anura > Dendrobatidae > Dendrobates > Dendrobates tinctorius. The sequence continues at coordinate 13,202,656 of NW_027361695.1, forward strand.
CCTAAAGAAAAGCGATGCGTTTTGCGTCAATCTACTTTAGTTGATAGATGAGGGTCCTATGGGGCTTTTCTCTATTGCTTATGTATGATTGTATTTTTTAACGGCATTCTACATGACTTTGTATGACCATCTACTAGCGATGATGTTCTATGCTTAACACATAATATTAACTAAACATATGTCGAACCAGTGGCTTATTTTTGACTGATAAATTGTGGCATACTTTTTCTCTGGTCTGTTTTTCAGCACCAAAGTAAATGAGTTAAAATGTAGCCTTTAATCATATAGGATGAAAAAAATGAAAACAAGAAAGCCCATAATGCTTATGTATTTCGAGAAGAAAAACCCTTAATTATAGCTACGATTAAAGGTTATTCTACCCGAAACGCGTAAGCATTATGGATTTTCTTTTTTAATATGTGAACATGCTCGCTTTTTTTATGATTAAAGGATAAGTTTTAAATATTTATCTTTGGGGCTGGAGAACATCCCCTTTTGGACTATTGAGAGAGCTTTTTTACCTGGAAGCCAGACCAGTGCACCACACCCGGACCATGGATGGTCTACCCTGGAAGTCTCCTGAGATACTTATCTCTAACACAACTGGCGCACTGAATTGACACTTTTTCTAATTTTTTTGTACACTTCTTATGAACATTATTGAAAACAATGGTCAATTACACTTTTGAACACTTCAATATGCCAGGCACCACACACTGTATTTTTTTTGTATGAATCAATGGCAGTCATGCAACTAAATAGTTCTTCGTAACTGAACCTTGGGGATCATTCACACTTCTATGTTTCACATATATGTTCTGTTTAGGGAATTTTTTTTTTTTTGCGAATAGAACCCAAAGCCATATGGAATTGGATGTTCCAATTTGTGAAACCAAATCACCCATTCAAGTCAATTAGTCTGTGAAAGACAGCACGCAAATGCCATCTGCATTGAATCCTAATACTATCAGTTTTCTGTCTAATGGGCGAGGGAAGCTTTTTTTATTTTTTGGTCACAAAAAAACCTCAGATACCATTCCGACGGAAAAAAAAAAAGAAGAATGGACCGAAAAATAGATACAAAATGAAGGAAAAACACAATTCAAAATTGACTGAATAAGACCTTAATTGTTTTGCCGCCTCATGTTCAGGCCAACAAACTCGTACGGTTTCCTCTTCTTATCAACCGGTGATGGTATTTTCTTTAAATCCTATACTTGTCTATACCCTTTTTATACATACCTATTTTTCTGTATATATATATATATATATATATATACACTTTGATTTGAGCATTGTAGTATATTACTCCATATTTGACATCCCCCAATATTTTAAAACCTTTTTACTACTATTTTTGGGTCAGTTATATTACAGGCTAAGGCTGCAATTTTTATTTTAGAATTTTTTTGGGACAAAACGATGGATTATTTTTAACGGGTTTTGTAGAGTGAGTCTACCGTACGTACAAAGAATCCTACGGTAGATTTTTTTAACCCCTTTTTTTGTAATGTATATATTTTACTCTTCGATTTAGAGGTAGGGTAGCCAGTAGTTATAAGCTCGTTGTGCCGGTTGATGAATGAGAGCGCCATGTCGGTGTTGCTAAGTGGAAATGAAAATATGAATCTCTAAACAGTATTTTAGAAGTGCATTGCTCAAGAGACATCTTGCTCTGCAGGGGTGGCAGTCTGCAGTGACACAGCTTCGAGCATTTTTCACAGGCAAGAAGCAAAATTAACCCTCTTAAGAGGGAAGAATTATTTCGACAGCTTGATCAAAGCTCATTTGTATGTGTATGTGTTCTGTTAATATTCTTGTAATTTAAAGCAAATTGATAACACGTCGGATATGCAAACCCACAGCAAGTTATTACGCTTCAGGTTGTATCTATCCGACATGCTGAAAAGCAAACACCCATAGAATAAATTACAGGGAGGCAATTATAGTAGGTGTCTTTGTGTTTCCGGTTACATTTATATAAGTCAAGTGCAGATTTTTTTTTTTAATACATATTCCTTAAAAAAAAAGGTAAGTTGAAATATGTTTTATTACGTTGTTACATTTTGTATTATTTTTGCTTTTTTTTTCCTCTCCTTTTTTTATATGTATTTTGAGCAATTTAATTAATGCGTTTAAATAAAAGAAAAAATAAAATTATTTTTCCGAATTGGAAAAAAAATAAAAATTAAAAAAATAGAATTGGGCTTTTATTAAACTTTTGTTGCTTTATTTTTTTACTGTGTGTCTGGAGAACTTTTATCTGTTTTTCAGCAATGGTACACCAGTTCAATGAATATTGTTTGCACGTGGCTCACTGACCGTATGGACCTTCAACTTCATATCTATCAGCTGAAAACCCTCATTAGGATTGTCAAGGTATATTATTTTTATTTTATATACGTAGTTATCATATGTAATGCTTGTCTTATTTTTATTTTTTATTTTTTTTCATGTGATTGGTTATCTTGTTTTTTTTATCTTCTTAAGATTTTACACTGAGCATGCTTATTTTTTTATTTTAAATCATATCAATTAAAGTAATTAAAATAATTAGAAATTTCGGAAAAAGAAACTAAAATTATTAAAATGACATTACACATAATAAAGAAATAAGTAATTAGTTAATAAAATGACTATAACACATAATATACAAAGTAATAATTAATTATTCAATAAAATAAATATTATAAAATATATAAAGTAATTATTTAATAAAATGACTATAGCACATAATATATAAGTAATAATTAATTATTTAATTAAATGACTATAACACATGATATATAAAGTAATAATTAATTATTCAATAAAATAAATATTATAAAATATATAAAGTAATTATTTAATATAATGACTATGGCACATAATATATAAGTAATAATTAATTATTTAATAAAACGAATATTATAAAATATATAAAGTAATTATTTAATTAAATGACTATAACACATGATATATAAAGTAATAACTAATTATTTAATAAAATAAATATTATAAAATATATAAAGCAATTATTTAATACAATGATTATTACACATGATATATACATAATTATTTAATAAAATGACTATTAGACATACTATATAAAGTAATAAGTAATTATTTAATAAAAAAATACTATTAGACATGAATACAGTAATAATTATTTAATAAAATGACTATTGGACATAATAAATAAAGTGAAATGTAATGAAATAAAGAATGCATCAGCTAGATAGAAATTTGCAGTGAGATAGTTTATTGTGCTGCTCTTTTGCTTTGTGTCTTATATAATTAAACGAATGGATATTATCATTATTTTTCTTGGAATTAGTTATTTATTTTTCTTTTGATTTTAATAATGACAGTTTACTAACTTTCCAATGATTTTACTAAAAAAAAAATAAAAAGAAGTCAATATATAAACAATATAATATAGTAAAATCCTTTAATAATTTTTTTAGAATTTCATACACTTGCTAAAAAAAATATATGCTTCCGCTAGCGATGCAAATATTTCTTCGCGGCGCGACTTAATGTATTCAATGATCATTGAAGAAAATGCAAATCGATATTGTTCTCATCATTAACTGAAGTCGTTTCTCTTACAATGGGTGTTTACACTGAACTATAAGAGATCACAAAGGTGAGATCACATACCCGGAAAGTATATTTTTATTCCTGTGTATGCGTGTCTTGGGCTAATGATAATTATTTCAGTGTGAAATCACAGTGGTTTACCATGAAATAAGATTGTAGGAGAGCTTACTCAATTAAATAACGTTCATTCCAGCTAAAGTGCATTTGCTTTTAATCTTAGACCTCTGTTTCCGGATTTTAATAAATTAACGGGGGGAAAAAAATAATTAAAAAATATTTTTTTTTACCAATTTGGACTCTTTTTATATAGCATTTCTTTAAGATTTATAAAGACATTGTACCAAACGTGTTTCTTTATCAGCGTCTGACGTCTTAAGACGTTCCTGAAATATAGAACGTTTGTGCCGTCCCCAGGTACAGAAGTTGTAATATTAATTAAATCGGCTTATTATGCAGGTGTTTTGACACTTACGTTTTAAACTGCTAATAATGATACCTTGTTTTGTGAATTCCAATGACATCAGGTTTTTTTTTCTTTCCTTCCTTTTTTCGCTGAGACGTCAGGCGTCAGTTATAAATAGCTTTTGCCGCTGCTTTTTCATCACCAAAAATCTGTTACAGTGGGATGCACGATAATGACTGTGACGCATTGTGTTAATACGTAGAATCCAGACAACTCACATTTAGGAATTAATTTATTTATTAAATAATTATCATTTTGGGTTTGTATTGTTGCTCTTTCGAAATAAAAGGAAAATATTTCAAAGTGTTTAATCAAGTGTTAGTGACAAGGTCCTTTAAGCGCAACGCCAACCGACCCCTCGCTGAAACGTGTAAATCCCTAAAAAAATAAATGTTTATTAGATATTAGTGATGAGTGACCGTTCTCGGCTAAGGTGTTATCTGACCATGCTCGGGTACTAACCGACTGTCTTTGGCATGCTTGAAAACTATGTTTGATTCCCCGCGGCTGTTCGACAGCCACAACACATGCAGGAATTGTCTGTTTGTTGAGTAATCCCTGCATGTGTCATGGCTGTCGAACAGCCGTGAGACATGCAGTCGTGGGCAATCAAACATATTTTTCGAGCACGCCAAAGTAACTTGGTCGCCGTGAGACATGCAGTCGTGGGCAATCGAACATATTTTTCGAGCACGCCAAAGTAACTTGGTTGCCGTGAGACATGCAGTCATGGGCAATCGAACATATTTTTCGAGCACTCCAAAGTAACTTGGTCAGCACCGGATCATGCTTAGATAACACCTTAGCCAAGCAAGTTCACTCTTCCCTGTTAGATATGCATTAAAACCATAAAAAAGTAAACCATTCAAGGTGATAGACATAGAAAATATGTTAAAAACCTCAAAAAAGTAATAATATGGACCTGTGATATAATAGTCCAATGGAAGTGTGGACGTAGGGATATCTGGTCCACTAACACCGGGAAACACTAGGGACCTGGTGAATCCCTATATTGATAGCCTATACTGACACTTCCTAGCCACGGGATAGGTACCCTATAATCAGATGAGATGTGGCACCCCTGCTCAGACAGTGGCTCTACCTACTGTATATAGCACTGTCAAACTCTGCCATAATGGAGACCCAAATCTGAGTAATAGTTAAGGATAGTAAGCTGAGATTATGTACGATAGTTCAGATGAAATACTGAAAGCCAAGTCTGTAATAAAGATCAGAATTGATGTAAAAAAAGAAAATAATGTTCATCGGTTATACCTCAACGTGTTTCCCCATATTCCAAGGTTCATCAGGAGGATTGGTGTATGGAGGAGCGGGCAATGGAGATCACAGGCCCATCACGGTGTGCATAAGCGATGAATGTTAACTATTATTAGGAGGTATTTACATTTGGGTAAAATATTCCTATGGGACATTTAGGACATCAGTTACGTTACGCAGCCAACCAATCCCTTCAAAAAATTGTGCGTTACCCCAGTCTAAAGTGAAGCTCACTGGAGCAGACGTCTGTTCATAAAAGAGTGTGGATCAAAGATTTTATAAGTAGAGATGAGTGAATTTGTTCGGATTTTGGCCCCGAATCTGATTTTGACATATTCGGGCCATATTCGAACACTATTCAGGCGGAATGTATGTCTTATGATCGGTTCTGAACATATTCCGTAATTTCTACTACACTTGACTCTAATGAAGTTCAGCTGTGTTCGACGAATATTGCAAAAACAATATTCGGTTCTGATCATATTCTGAACCAAATCTGAACAAATTCGATCATCTCTAGTTACAAGTCATTTAAGGGGGTTGAATGGGAAAAAAGAAAAGTTTTGCAGAGGCTTCGATTTATAAAAACAAACAAAGAGTTCATTCAAACATCTGATTTTGCCACATATGTGAAAAACGGACCATTTTTTCTAGAGAGTTTGACCAGAGTGTGGTCCAAGAGTCATCAGCTTTACTCATACATGGAGGAAAAATAGTTTATCCACCTTCTCCTTTCTGACAGACAGTGAAAATTGAACCACACTCAGATGTCATCCAAGTATGGTCCGATTTTTTCACGGACCCATTAACTTGCATCGCTGATTTTGATCCAACCTTTGGATCAAAATTAGACATGAATCCACGATTTTCCAAATCACAACATGTGAATGACCCCATAGACTATCACAGGTACATGTGCTATTCGTGAAAACCACAAATGAGATTCAAATGTATAATTTTAACATCTGAATGAGGCATTATTGATGCTCACCTACTAACACCAACCTGGATGCAGGACAGGATGATGTGGTGCAGGAAGTCAAGACATCGCTGATCCACTAGCTGCAGGAACGCTGTGGCTTGTGATTGGCTGCTACAATCAGGTGACTTGAGTGGTGTGCCATTGGATGTTTTTCTGATGATGTCCTGTTGAAAATAACTTAGCCACCGCAGACAATCACAGACCAGAGCAGTCATGTGACTCCTAGAATGTGGGCATCCCTAGTACATGCAGTCAGACCATGATGTAGCATGTACTAGTTCCGCGTGGGCCCCCTTGAGAAGTTTTCTTATTGCCCAGACAACCCCTTTAAAAAAAGGGCAAATGACATATGGGGAAAAATGATTTTTAATAAGATCATTTTCTCACCATGTAGTCTACATATTGTTGGCAGTATTCCATGTTTAATTGGGGAGATATGCTGCTGACAACTATTATTTAGGGGCTTTCATAAGCGATCAAGTCAGCCAATGAATGAGCATTTTTCTTATTCCTTGCCTTATCGGTGGTATAATGAAAAAGGAGAAAGAGAAATTCCCTTACCACTACAATGCAAGAAATGCCACAGAGTCCTATAGGTCGGTGCATAGAATCCTCCAGGCCAGCAACCATAAGCAGATAACGAAGTAATGAAGGCAGTGGAAGAAGGGATAAGTTCCAGCACTGCTGAAAAATAGTGTAGGTAAAGAAAAATTACTTTTATTACAAAGCATAATTCATTAAAATATGTATAAAAAATATATAAAAGAAAGAGGTAAAACACATGTGAACTTACGCGTTTCGGATTAGAACGCGTCCTTATTCATAGGTCTGAAATGCGTAAGTTCATATTAGTTTTTTCCTGTTTTATATTTTTTCATACTTTTTTAATGACATAAGCTTTTTAATAAAGGTGATTTTTTAACTAGATATATATGGAACTTATCCCTCCCTCTCCTTCCTTCATTACTTTATTATCGGAGGTATGTTTACATAGGTCAGTGATCTGGAACAAGCATTTTTATAATCATTTCTTTGGTTGATTAGTGACCTTATGACAACACTACATTTCTCGAGTTTATTGTCCATTGAGTCTCAAGGTAACCATTAGATATAATATCTAAAATATTAAATAAGAGATCTAATGCATTGGGAGCCTCCCAACTGTCTTGTGACAGAATATGCCTCGGGACATGAAGATCGGGCAGCTGGAATTCAGTTTCTCAATGCTTTTTGTTCAACAGGGAGATAAGTCACTGCCAGAAGATTTTGGCAGTGTCTTCCTCATAGAGAACCCAGGAATGCTTGCCTGAGCTGAGTGTTCTTGTGTATGAGGGAGTCAGGAAAGGTAGCTGCCGGACGAATCATTTGGCCGCCAGCTATCGAAGACCAGGAATACATGGTAATTTTGGCTTCAACACTGATTTCACAGCCCAAAATCGCTCTACTCCACTGCAACATTGCAGCTAAACTGGGGTCTTATTGCAATCCCTAAAGAACCATAACAATCAAGTCTCAAGAAATCCACATACTTCTGACTTTTACCAACTTAATAATCATAATCACGGCATCCAAGAAATTGCAATTTGCCCGCATTCACCTGCATTACGTTGGGATGTAGAAGCTGCAGAAAACGACTTGTGTCAAGGCCAAAGTTGCCATGTAGATTCGGCCTCATAGGAAGGGCCAACATATGGAATCATGAGTACTACTGAGCCATAAAAAATCAATGTATATACAAAAATACAATGAAATAAGCCACTAAGTATTCATGATGTGTATTACCACAAAAAGAAGGGCAATGGACCCATAGTTGGTCCCTAAGAAACGTTATACATACATAATGGTGCCCAATAGTTGACAATGCATCAAGAGTTAATAGAAACTCATAACAAATTACCTCAAAGTGGCAGAGACAAGTAGTCATGGTCCAGGCACCCACCCCGACGCACGTTTTGGATCGTTAATCCTTCATCGATTGATTTTTTATGGTCATTATGATGAAATTTAGTGAGACATTGGTTTTCACTGGCCCTAGCACCTTGTCTCTTACATCCATGTGATTATGCCGATTGATTGCACTTCATTGTTTCCCATTTTTCCCATCTTTTCTGTAATGTTTGTCCAATAAATTGAAGTATTTTACATTCATGTTGGGCTTTTTTGGTCGTCTTTTCAAGGTTTATCATGTTTTTACATGTACGATACGGTATATTGCTCCGGTATGGCACCGTATTACAGCACTAGCCACCCATAGGGAAAATCCTGTATATTACTATCTGTAATTTGGCATCTGATGGAAGACAGTACTTTTTGTATAAAATATCTTTAAAAAAATCACAAAAAAATTAATTTAAAAAATACTTTATGACAAAAAACTATATTTTTTATACATAATTAAAAAGTACATAAAAGCGGTATTGCCATTTCCAAAATGACCCGACTATAAATTGGTCATATTATTTTACCTGCGTTTTTAAAAATAGAGTTAGCAAATAAATAGAAATAATGGTATTATTTTTTTATTTATCCTTCTCCCCCAAAAAAACATAAGCAATAATGAAAACATTGGTAACTTTTTAGGGTCATATGTACCCTAAAAAGGTACCAATGAAACTGCTGTTTGATCCTATAAAAGCCAAGTCCTTATACAACAGAGTTGATGGAAAAAGTAAAAAAAGATAAACGTTTCCGTGTGTTTAGAATGCAAAACTAGTAGAACTTTTTAAAAAATAAAAATTATATATTTGCTATCACCATAATTGTAATGACCCCTTAATAAAGTGAAAAAATGATTTGTACCACTTGTCAAATGCCGTAAAATAAAAAAAAGCCCTAAAAAAAAGCTAAGATATTGCAGAGGTCTTGTTTTTGACATCACTCCCCCCCAAAAAAAAGATATTAAAAATAATAATTATTATATATATATATATATATATATATATATATATATATACATATATTATACATCTTATGTCACCACAATTATACTAACCATTTAATAAAGTAGAAATAAAGTATAAAAATATTTCACCTGCTGAATGCTACAAAAAGCCCTAAACAGCAAATCTAAAATATTCCACAATTGCTATTTTTATCATCACCTCCCCCCCAAAAAGAATTAATGTTTTTCAAAACAATATATGCACTCTAAAATCACTTCATTATACAATATATATTTTTAATTAATAACATAGTTAATCTACTAACTAAAAATGATTTGTTACATACATTACGCACATAACGTCAGCCTTTGATACCCGGCTGAGAAAATCTGCTATATCAGTCGTATTTATGTATAACTCTCAATTCTTGGAAATTGCCACTTGTCACAACATTGGGTGAAGGTGTTTTTGCTTCGCAAGGGTTAAGATCACAGAATCATCACCTCATTAAACAAGTCACTAATAAGTTATGCCTATCGGGAACATAATGGGCTGTAGTGGTGCCGTGTGTAAAGCTGTAAAAAATTCCAATGTTACAGTGAAATTGGTGTGAAGAGAGAAATTTCTAAAACGTCGCCATCACCGCCGATGTATCAACTTCATTTTCACCTTATTTACTATCAGCCGTTATCATTAGCGGCTAATTGCATCTAAGGAGAAGCTAAAAACTACGTCCTTATTGAAAAAAGGACCACAACCAGAAAGTTCATAAAAATACATAGAGAAATTTTATTAATTTCTATATGTATTTTTTACGAATTTTCTGGTCCTGGCACATTTTTTCTTTATACCGTATTTTGCGCATTATAAGACTCTCCGGATTATAAGACGCACCCCAAATTTTGAGGAGAAAAATAGGAAAAAAACATTTTTTAATAAAATAGTGGCGCCTTTTATAAGCCATGCGTCTTATTGCTTACCGGGAGGTGGTAGCTACAATGAAGCAGGTCCCAGGGTCGCTGCTGAAGGAGGCAAGTGTGGAGCGTTGCTGCAGGCCACAGACTGGGATGAGGGGTGTTCCGCTGCAGGTGCTCAATCTGAGCAGCGGCCATTTTCCTGGAGGCCACCGCATCGCAGTAATGGATATGCCGGGGGCTCTGGGCTTTTACAAAAGGCCGGTGGAAACCCGCACCACAGATCACCGCAGCCATTTTCACCCACAGCGGCACACATCGGAACACCCCCTCATCACGGCCTGCAGCAATGCGCCACTCTTGCCTCCCCCAGCAGCGACCCTAGGACCCTGTTCCACTGTGGCCGGTAAGGTATATCTGCATTATAAGATGCATCCCCTTTTTCCTCCAAAATTTGGGGGAAAAAGTGCATCTTATAATCTGAAAAATACGGTAAGTGCTTTACAGGACATCGTACCCTTTTCCGGATTTTCTAAATATTTGATGTTTATGTCCTTATTGAGTTAAAAACCTCCTTCGACTGGTTATTGGATCTGAAAAAAGATCAGACGGTGTGAATCTATGCTACATAAATATCTTTATCCATCTTTGTAGAAAACCTATCGAGATTTCCGATTACAAGGCGTACTGGACTCAACGTTAAACAGCAAGACCTACGATACAATCCGAAACCGGCTAACGGTGGAGGAGGCAACGGCTTCAGTCAGCGAAGGTGGAGGCCTCCAAGGCATAACCATGAAGGACAGCGATGAAGAAGACGAAGAAGATGATTAAATGATCTGGTTGTAGAGTCTCTATGGGATGTAGCCCGGTACCCAGTGCATGTCTGTTAGCCACATTAGGGAATTTTCTGTCCGCTCCAAATGCCCATACCGATTTTTCCAATACAATTCTCATTCTAGCTGTGTGATGACAAAAAAAAAAGAAAAATAACGCACTACATTTGGTTCATGGGTTTCCCGACTTCAAAAATATAGGTTCATAAGCAATATAGAGCACCATTGTTTAATACTGTTAATTGAAGTATATAGGAAAACATGCTAGGTATGTCCCTGTTTTCAGAAAAAAAAAAAATCAAACGCTTCATTCCTGTAATGTATATACGTCGATGGTAAATTATTGTGCCTATGAGTGATAGTAATGTCATTTCTGTTGCGTGGATGCCATCCGCTCAAATGAATGAAACAATAGAGGCTTTATTTCCACCCCCACCCCGACCCCCCGAAAAAAAAAAATGAAAAAATTAAAGAAAGAGGCTACACCCAATGAGGTTTATCTACGGTGATACATCATTGAAACTCCGAGGTTTATCACATCCGATTCTCGAAAAGTCATACACTTTTACTTGAACATTCTGTTAGTTACCTAGAGGTTACATATCGGCGGATTAGTATTCCAAAAAAAAAAAACCCACAACTGTTCTCGTCATAGATCTGAGACAACCGAACAAGCAACTGTTGAAAAAAAGAAAAAAAAAAAGAAAAACGAAAAACGATTTTATGTTAACGTCTCTATAAATGTTACATTTTGTTTAGGTTTTAATAAAAGTGTATGTATAAAAAAAATCTAAAAAAAAAAAAGACAACTTTAATAACAGACTTAGACTATAAACTGTGTTTATAAGAATTTACAATACTTATTTCCGTAGATTGTAACCTTAATTTACATAATTTTGTGTTCACAATTGTTTTTATATCTGCCATGTACATTGCATTTTGACCAGTAACTGCATGTCACCGGGGTCCCTCAAGAAGCTTTTTATCTGTGTAAAATAGTGGATCCATCTTGCTTTTGCCTTACAAAAGCCTACAGTTGTAAAAGTGTAAGGACTGTGGCTTCTCAATAAATAACCATTCAGATGTCCTAAGTGTGGTGTCATCACTTACTGAGAGAAAAATGTAAAAAAAAACTGACCGCCACTTCCAAACAGAAACATGAGTGTGAACAGGTGCAAGTTAGGAAAGCCACTCTATACGTAACCCGCAAAGTGAAGCTGCACTCCGTAACGCTATAGTGTGCAAACCTTTAAGTAATGAAGTTGGAATTACATTACTGGCATGGAAAACATATTAAAAACGAAGATACTTAGCATATAAATTGGCCAATTCATGTATGCCGCAGCCAAACAGCCAATGACAAGGCAATCTTCTTTGCAGGAACTAATGATACCCTGATAAGGTTTTATTATCTGAGTATGCTTGGATGCCAACAGTGTACTCAAATAATATATTCAAGGTCCCGGACCAACGTGCCTCACGGTTGTTCGACAGCCGCAACACATGCGCATGCCTAACAAACAGGAAATCCCTGCATGTCTTGTGGCTGCATGTGTAGAGGCTGTCAAACAACCACGAGACATGCAGCCGCGGGGACTCAAATAAATTTTTCAAGCACGCCAAAGACACTCGTTTAGCACCTGAGCATGGTCGGATAACACCTTATCTGAGCACAGTCTCTCATCACTTCTGGGAACCTAAACTCTTACCGTTCTCAGGCTGGAAGCCTAAAATTATATGGGTAGGTAGGATGAAGCTGTGAGTAAAACCGCCATTGTCCAATGGGTGCAGTGCGCAATCAGATTCATATGTATATAAATAGCGATATATTGAGAAATGGTTGCGTTGATGACCCATTGAAACAGGAGCGGACACAGACTGAACTGTGCAAAAACAATATATGGGTCCTCTGCAGTCCAGTAGATCATCGTAAGGCACGATTCTCTCTGATTTGGAGGTGGAAATTATTAGGCTCCTGTGCAACTGCCCATGTTGCACCAATGGTATCTTCGTCCCAACACTCAAGGTCACAAAACAAGATGGTCATTCTTCACGATTTGCCATGTAAGGGCCCTGCAGTTTGTTTGACAGTCTTCTCTGCACAAAGACATGCTGCAGAGCTGACTGTCAATCAAATTGTAAGTGATTACAACCGCTCGCACTCTATAGTGAGCGGTGACTGTAGCTGCTGCTTGCACAGCCCCTTGACTGGACGCAAGTCACGGCAGGGAGGATCTATGTTGGCTAGTAGTCAAACTAGATTTTAATGCTATTTACTTGCAGATTATCCATATCTCTGCAGGTAAATAACATTTCTGGACACAACAGGTTCTCTTTAAAGCAGCACTTCAATGTTTTATTTTTATGGCAGCAGTGGAGTGGCGCTACTAATCTAAATTCCATATCTCTAGTCTCATACTTACCAGATGCCATTTTCATCTTTTATCCGGTCGGTTTCCAGCGGTTTGTAACCAGTCGGATCGTTCCATTGTTTGCTGGAGTGAGTCGGAGCTCATTTTTAAATGCAAGTCGATGAGACCTTTGTTCTGGCTCTCGTAGACTTATGTTGAGAGCTTGCGATCGTTACCTCTGACGTCTGACCAGCCAAACGTTGCGGTCACAAGAAGGCGGTATGGAACCATAGTGGCGCTGGGAAGAGCTAAAGACATTGGGTGGTAAGTATAATACTAGGTGCAGGGATATAAGATAGTAACACCAATCCAACTCAAATTTTTAAATAATGCTGATGTGGTGCTTTTGAGAAGTTTTACACTTAAAAGCTACTGGCCTCTGTTAGTTAGCGGTATGTTAAAATTATAAAACCAGATAGTATCCTTTCCAGGTCTCCACCGCTGCTCTGGTATCTGTGTACTAGCGGCATTGCAGCTGTCATTGCTATAGAGCTCATTAACACTGCAGCCAATCACTGTACTCATTGGCTCTACCAATGTACATGACATAAGCTGCTGAGCTCAGAGATTGACTGCAGCGGAGATGTGCACTGTTGTTTTGATGGCACCACTGCAGCTAGTACACAGAGACCAGAGCCAGTGCTGCAACCAGAGAGGTTAAGTGCTATCTCATTTTACTACACCATTTCCAGGTCCCAGAGCCAGTGTTCCCTCACCGATCTAGCATTTGTGCACTGGCGGGAGCGGTGCTGTCTTGATTACAGACATCACTGCAGCAGCCAGTCACTGAAATAAGTCACAGCCAATACACAAAGATTAGAGTCGTTGTTGGAACTGGGGAGTGTGATTACAATCCGGTTTTCCTATATTAACACAGTGCTGACTAATGCAGGTCTGAAGACTGTAGATGTAAAAGCCCATTTTAGTATTTACGTAAAACAGCCAAACGGGTTAGTGAATAAAAAACAGAAAGTGGAGATAAATCCATGGTTCAAGGTATACAGCGAAGTAACCGAAAAACCATAGCCACTCTGCAAGTTTGGAGAATGATAACGGCAAAGGTAAGAAAAAGGACACCAAATATACTTCACCAAATAAAGTCCATCTATACACAACTTAACTCTACTTTAAGATGTCAACTCTTGATTTTATTTTAAAGTGGTTGTACAGGACTTTAACATTCGTGGCCTGTCCTTAGGATAAGTCATCAGTATGGGATCGATGGGAGTGCAACATCCGGCACCACCACCGATCACCACTTCCCGGTGCTCAGTTACCGAGTTACAAAGCTCTGTGAATGGAATAGTGGCTGCGGCTGGGTGCTACACATCCATCCCCTATTGATTTAAAGAGGGGGAGGATATGCAGTACCCGGCATCGGCTACTAAACTGTCGACAGAGCTGTGCTCACTAACTAAGCAGTTCTGGCCGCCAACGACTACATCGGGAACATCTGATTGGCGGTCATGTCGCACCCTCCTTGATCAGATATTGATGACCTATCTTAAGCATAGGCCATCAATATAAAAGTCCTGGACACCTCTTTAAACTATTTTTCTTTTAAAATGCATTAAAGCCAATTACAGAAAGCCGTATTTTAGTGCTCCTCTATTTTGCTGAACCCAGTGTCCCAGTTATTGTGACCATAATAGAGATTTAAAAATGCAGCCACTTTACTGTTGTCTGAAAAAAGCCTGCGTCCCATTTTTGCCAATATTTCTCCTACCCTTGGTGAAGGGGAACCTAAGAGTTCTTCCTCATCATCCCCAGTCATTATGTACCCATGTTACTAAGAGAAAACCTGGAAAAGCAACAAGCTAATATAATTTTCTTTTCTGGGTTTCAACTTGAAGTCAGGAATTCTACACATACGATGAAGTTTGTTAACGCATTCCTAACCATTTGGGGATACAAATTATGGTTGTTGAAAACAAAATAATTACATGCTTATGATTTCCAACAATCTCCAAGGTTTAAAGGAGTATTAATTTATTTTATACACTTCATGAATATAAGCGTTCTGTACATAAATTTAGTGGTTCACACATACTAATAAAAGAAATATAAATAATAATTATTATAATAATAATGGAATAAATAAAAATAGCAGGATTCATAGCTGCAAAATAAGCAGAAGCCCCTCTCTGTGTCCACCAAGCTTAGTCACACACCTCATCAGATCTTTGTTCTGAACATTTGTCAAGAGAGCTACCATACTCTGTGAATTTTGGCAGGCTTGAAGACATTAACCCCCTTCCTTAATCTAACCTGTCATTAGATTAATGCTGTCCAAACCACAGGCGACATGAATCAGAGCCTGTTTGGGCTATGATTGACAGATGTATCCCATGTATGTACACTATGAAAGATCGGTCAATGAATTGGAGTGGGGTGAGCCGAAGCCGGCCACGGAGTGCATCGGATTAATCACATATCTATAGACTTCAAAGAACAGTTTACGCTAAAATGCCGCTGTTTTTCATAGTAAAATATACCGCACCTGGCTGCAATTGCACAGCCAGGCTCTGATTCGGGTCCAAGCAGCATGAATCTAATGACAGGTTTCCTTTAATATATTCAATGTGTCAATATCAAACAGTTTTTGAAACAGAAGAATCGACGAAAATATTGCTAAAAGCCAAACTTGTCTTGACACATTTTTTATCCATTTTGTTCTTTAAAAGTGTTTCATGCCAAATCAAGATTGTATACATAAACTTAAAGTTTTTACATAGTCAGGGAATGAAATATCAAGTTGTCACAAAGTAGGGAGAATATACGGACCTAGAATTAAGCAATATGTTGACATATGAATAACAGTCGGCAAAAGGGAAACTTGAAACTTATGGAACATAGATGAGCTAATAAATTTGAATGGAATTGAATTTTTCCCAAAAATTGGCTTTTGCCAAAATGTGCGGTTTTTTTGGCTTCCTCGCGAATTCAGCAAAATGATGGCCATTTTTAACACCATAATGTATCATCAAAAAGTTAAAACATCCGCATGCCTTACCGCTCACTTTTCTGGCAAACGCTAGTCACCGCCACCATTAAGATCCAAGTCGCATATCCAGATCACGCTGGAATCTTCGAGCAACTAAAGCCGTGCCAAGACTTTCGGCTTTTATGGGGTCTGCAGGATTCTGCGCATGCTCGCAGGAATGTCATGGCACACCTTATGATGTCATGAAGCAGAAACAGCCATATCAGGTAAGACAGTGCTCTAAAAGATCCGGCATAGCAGGTGAAACTTTCTACAACTTCCCACCAAATTCTCAACTTTGTTCTTTGAGAGAATCGTCATATATACACAGCTACCTTTAGTTGTCCTATATATTATATTGACATAATAGAAGGAGGCCTTCAAATAACAGACATGTTTTATCAGCCAACTAAGTTGTCAAGATACGAGAGAAACCTTACATTACTGGAGGTTGGATTGCTAAGTTCACCAGACATCTGAGGTCCCACTTTTGGGAAGGAGTTGTATGGAATGGTACCAAACATGCACTATGGGAAATACATAAATCACCAAGTGACTATTCTGAATTGATTTTGAACTTCCCATAAAGTATTTTGTAGTGGCAAAATGTAAGCCAGACCACAGTCCATACCACAGCTCCCTCTGTAGAGGAGCTGGTGTAGGAGACTGGCATATAGGGATCCTTACATCCAACAATCCATGGTCTTTACAGCCATTGAATTCGCCCAACCAGATGATAGCATTATTAACCATGCCTTTTGACCCCTCAAAATGAGAAAATTAATGTCTGTTCTTACAATTGTACCACAATTACTGAAGCTTTTTGTCAAACGAAAGCTATTTTTCTAGGCTTACGAGATGAATCAATTAATTGGAAGTCATATATGCTTGAAAGACCCAAAAATAGAAGAGATGGGGAATGACCATCAAGATGGTTGGATGTAACAACAAAAATGATGAGCATGAAAATCCTAAGGAACCAACGAAAAGACAAGACAGTTCAGAAGAAGCAATAATCAAAGACATTCTGGTTGTAACAAGTTATCACTGGGATCTATTTAGATCACTGGGATCTACGCCGATCACCAAAACAGGGAACATGCTCGAACTCAGCACCGATAATTTTCTATGGGCCTGCAAGAGGGCTGCTTTCTACGCCAATCCCAATGGAAACTCATGTAAAGGCGGTCTAACACGTGCACTGCCATTCCAGCCCAGTGGG
Source organism: Dendrobates tinctorius (assembly GCF_039654945.1). Lineage (NCBI taxonomy): Eukaryota > Metazoa > Chordata > Amphibia > Anura > Dendrobatidae > Dendrobates > Dendrobates tinctorius. The sequence continues at coordinate 13,220,209 of NW_027361695.1, forward strand.
GTAAGAATTCCCTGTTCTGGCAATTAGTGAGGATCTCAGGGATCAGACCCTACAAATCTAAATGTAATCACCGATACTGTGAATAGGTGATAACTTGTTCCATACATAATACCGCTTTAATCTTGCAACACAGGAAAAACTCTTCTAATATTACTGTTCTTGTGTAAGTTGATTATATTTTTCACCTCTCCTTCATCTTACAGTTTGTAAAGAAAGTAACAACATTAATGTAGTCATTTTGGCAGCTCTAACGATAGTCATAAAGTTGCCCGAGCTTCATAGGAATGCGAAACCCCTGCTTTCCACTTCTCTTTTTCCATCTGTGGCTATGCTGAATTTAGTCCAGCACCTGATCTATAGCACCCAGCTAAACCAGTGAAACACAGTCTTTCGATGACACAAGCATAGAGTTTTAATAAAGTGTCCCCAGGAGCACCAATTAAGTTAAATAAGCCCATATTCACATTGCGCTGTGTCTCCAACAGTCTGGATCTGTAACACCCGGAAGCATATCTTTATTGCACGTGTTGTAAATTGCAGGTAGATTTAGCTTGTAAGACACAAAGACATGTTAATGACATGTTAACATTGCCAGTGGGTGCAGAAGGTTGTTTTCTCTTAGACATGTTTATGTTTGACATCTTTTTGCCTTTTTTTTTGGTTCTAAGAGATCTTTTATTACCAGGTGTCATACTGTTAATTGTATCGCGTTACTTCTTTCCTTCATTTTCCTGAGATAATTTTTAAGGTGTAAAACATATACATTTATGATCATGAGACTAGAGCTCTACATAAATTAAAAAGCCTATTAATCTCTCAAAAAACAAATACATCCAATATTTTTCTAGTTTTTTAGGAATTTCAAGTATGAAATATAATAAATACGAATTTGATTTCCAACATCTTTGTTATTATTATTGTTATTTTTAGCGGCCTTTAGCTCATTCTCGAGTCATGGCGACTTGACAGATGAACACTCTGTCGGAGGATCGATCTTGTGTAACCCTAGATAGGTCCACCAGGGTCTTCTCCGCTGTTATTTTGATTGCATCAAGTCATCGGGTTGCTTATCTTCCTCTTCACCTTGTTCCTTCTATTCTTACGACAATGATGTCCTTTTCCAGGGATTGCTCTCTTCATATGATGTGTCCAAAGTAGGCAAGTCGTAGCTTGGTGACTTTTGCTTTAATTGACATGCCTGGCATAATTTGTTCCAAAGTTGATTTGGTTGCTCTTCTAACCATCCATGATATTGATGACATCCTTGTCCAGCACCACATTTTGAAGGTGTTGATTCTTCCTCTGTCTTGTTTCTTTATCGTTCAGATTTCGCATCCATACGTTACTACAGAAAATACCAGACTATGTACAAGCAGGATCTTCATTGCCGGTGAAATGTTCCTCGATTTGAAGACATTGCCCAGTGACTTCATTGTTGATTTGCCCACAGCTATGCTCCTATTGATTTCTGGTGTCGTTGCTGCATCTTGAGTGATCATTGATTCGAGTAAGGTTGAAGTAATTTTCAACTTCTGATTCGTCGCCGTCCATTTCAAATGTGTCCCGTCGTACTTGACATTGGTCAATATCTTTGTCTTGCTTATATTGAATAGGAATCACATGTTCGAGCTTTCCATCTTGACATTCCGTTATAAGTCCTTCATTCCATCTACACTTGTTGCTATCAATGTTGCGTCATCTGGTCATCTGCATATTTCAGATTGTTGATAATTCGCCCAGCAATTCTGATTCCTTCTTCATTTTCGGCAAGTCCAGCCTTCCTTAAAATAGCTTCAGCATATAAATTGAAGAGAAATGGTGACATGATGCAATTTTATTGGGTGCCTCGCTCTACGTTGAACCATGCCTTGTAGCCATGTTCCGTTTGGACTGTTGCTTCTTGGTTGATGTAAAGTTTCCTAATGAGACTGATCAGATGGTTCGGCACAGCCATATCCTTCATGGTATTCCAAAGTTTCTGGTGATCAACACAGTCTAAGGCTTTGCTTTAATCAATGTAGCAAAAATAGATCTCCTTGTATTCTTTGGCCTTTTCCATTATCCATCTAATGTTAACAATTACATCTCTTTTTCATCTGACTTTTCTGAATCCTGCTTCTTCCTCTGGCAGCTCTTTGTCAAAATAAAGCTTTAGCCGTCTGCGTAGGATCTTCAGAAATATTTTGATACAAGCTGAAATTTGTGCCATATTACATGTTCAAAAATCGGCAAGAAGAATTAAGCTAAGTTCACATGAATTATATTTGCTTGAATTTTAAGCGGATCTGCTACAAAATCCACATAAAAAAACTTCTTCAAATACTCTTTAACCTTTCTTTCTATTGAGTTTACATCACTGCTCATAAAGCAAGGTTTACCAAGCTATTGAAAATCTCACAGCACAAAAAAAAGAAGTGACATGTCACTTTTATTATGTGACTTTCCCATGGAGTCCGCTCCAAACCACTGGGGGGGAATCCATTTCATAACCTTTTTCAAAACCATTTCAGTATGATATAAAAAAAACCTCTTCAAAATCTCTTTGGGTAGAGTCATATTGAGTAGTTGGATATGGAGTTTGAAGAGGATCAACTTCAAAATCCATATGAAAGAGTATTTTAAGAATATTGGAAGAAGTTTTTAATGTGGATTTTGAAATTCCTTGTAAAAACATACTGTTAACATACTCTTTTAGGGTATGTGCAGAGCCATCTGTAAGTGCTCATCAGGTGAGGTGGATCCTCTAAGCCCCAGATCCAGGTGGGCACACGGAACCTACGTGTCAATGCAGAAGGCACGTCAGCAACAAGGACTGTAGAGAATCACTGGGAATCCAGGAACAGCACCACGGATGCAGTTGAAACCAGTAGGATTTGGCGCACACCTTACCAAGGGCAAGACATTGGTGTTTGTCAATGGGATTTAAATAGGTCTAGGGAGATGAAGTCATTGATCGACAGCGGGCAACAATTTGCACACCAATGTCAAAACGACATTGTTATGCATATGTTCCATCTTATGTTACTTCTTTTAGGGTTCTGAAACCTTGAAGTAGTTAAAAGAAGTAACATGTTCATTCTTTGGATGACTTCATGCGGAAAGCATAGAGCAAAGACACTGGCAAAGGAAGCAGATTCTAGAAAATGAAAGCTGACTTTTTTCTGAAGCGTCTTCGCCTTGAAAAACTCAACATTTTAAAGACGATACGTGAAAATACCCTTAATTCTTTTGACAGCTTCAAGGCTTTGCGAGAATCATGTGGGAATAGTGGATGAGGGCAGGTATATCTCGCCCAGATTCCTTTCCTATGTGGCCTAGTCTGGTCAGTATCGCACCTGCTTACTAATGAATAATGGGAGGCGGATATAAAAGGATGCCAGGTGGTTGTGTGAGTGTCTCAGCCTGGGAACACAGAGAGCCTGTCTGTGTGAGAGACACACGTGAGTGGAAGCAGTGCCCACTGCAACTGTGGTTTGGCTGGACGGGAGAAGCCCGCCAGTTGGTAGTTAGGTGGTACCTTGTTTAGTTAGTGCCGGACAGGCAAGGATTTGTTTTATGTTTTATTTCTTTATGCATTGCTTTCACCATTAATAAACCTGACCCAGTGTCAGTTATACCCGAATCCCAGCTCTGCGCCTGAGTTTCATGCTGAACGCACGTGACCTTTGACCCCAGCAAAGGCGATCCCGGAGTGTTTTATCACAGCTTCTAAACCTGAAAGAAGTGCACTATGTTCATTTTTAGATGGGTCTGCCATCCTTTTTCAGGGGGATTCCAGGCAGGCAGGAAAGATCTCAAGACTTCCCAGTGTGCATTACTCTTCAAAACCAAGTCGGCTTTGTCCACCTCAAAAAAACACAGAAGGATTTTGAAGGAGATCCACTCCAAAATCCACAACCGAAGCTGCTTCAGATACACTTTCAATATCCTTCTTTTTCAGATGAAGTTTTGAAAACTTGGCTGCAGAAAAATATAAGTGACAAGTGACGTGTCCACTCCAGATATCTGCTCCAAACTTGACACTGTGGGGAAAAAAACCTTCAGAGACCTTTCCAAAACTGCTTCAAAGTGCCTCCAAGAAAAAAAGGCAAAATTTCCTGAATTCCTTCTGAAAAACTGGATTTTTTCAAAATCTGTGCCAACTGTCATGTCTCCATGCAGCTTGTTTTTCTTGCCTTTATGCATTTTGTCTAGGCCTATGCTACAGGCCTATTATATTGACCTGTACAGATCCACAGCCCTATAATATGGACCAGTATGGACTTTATATACCATCTTACAGGTTCCAGGAGCTCTAAGTTTTGAGTGCCAGGAGCCACAGATTTCCTGTTCCCAGTGAGTAAAATTGCTTAAACTTGATCCATTGGAACATTAAGTTGAATGTCGCTTGGTACAATAACAATGAACTCTTTCCCACTCAAAAAGTTATGGCTCCACCTAAACTTTTTAGCTGTTGCTACAAAAATATACCCATCTATAAAAATGCATTGAGTAGCTTGTAGATCACCTGCCCTAGTCAATCATGTGACTATCGATTGATATTATCATTTGTACACGTTGGGGTTGCTGAGTAATTTTAAAAGAGTCATAGTTGTTCTTTTCCCCTTTCCAAACTGTAATAAATAATTTGCTTGCATTTTCTTTGTCGTTCTTGAAAGTTTTAATTGCTTTGTAGAAAAAGATCTTAGGAAAAAGTCTAAGTGTATCACTCATTAACCTAAAAGGCCATTGATACAAGCAGATTAAATGCTTGATAAATTGTAACAATTCCATATAGCTCCCCTGCTGGGCAAATAAGGTATTACACATTTAATAAAAATGAATTGGCAGCCTGTGTACTGTACGAAATGTTGTGGGTATTTCTTAAAGAGAGGGTCAATGTTTTCAGGCTTCTGTGCTCAAGGTAATAGATGAGAATCCTAAATGGGGAACCCCTATATTAATGCAGCATTTTCCAATAGGGTAATGGAGAAAGTGTTTTCTAACAGAGGTAACGCCTTTATATCTGCGCAGTGACATAGTGAGATTTCGGGGCAGTTGAACTGGGCGCACAATTCTTAGGGGTGCAAAATTTCATAAGGAAAAAAAAAAAACTTTTTCTTGTTTTCTTTTGAATTTTTTTCTTTTTTTGAAAAGTTGTGCCCCTAAGAAGTGGTGCCGCCTGCTGTGCTCCTGGATGGGTGTTCTTGATGTCCGGGCCAGCACCATTTTAAAGGAAGTCGGCAGCCTATTCTGACAGGAGAAGAAGATGAGAGCATACACTGACACTGCAGGAGCCGTATGCACGCTCTCATCTCTCTCTCCTGTCTGCATCGGCCGCCCGCTGCTGTGCGATCCTTTGTGCAGTGAAGGGCCTCAGCAGACAGCACAGGGGGATCCAAGGGCGCTCACACACTGCCATTGTGCTCCTGCACTGTCATTGTGTGCAGGGCTGAGGATTCAATAGAGGCAATGCTCCTTGGAGTGATATCAGTCATCACAAGGGGAGGGTCAGAGAATGGTAATTAATGGCACAGAACGATGCACCCATCACTTATTTACTTATCTGATAAAACTGTTTTTACATAAAACACAATTAGTAAAATCTATCCCACCAGTATGCGTTCTATAGGAGTTATGTCCCCTATATGAATGTATAAAAGGCTTGAATTCAGTTTTGGGGGGTGACTGATTCCTTTTAAACTCCCATTGAACTGTATTGACATCAATGTGATGCTGATACAGATGGATCCTGTGTTAGCCATAGGCTCACTGCCACACCCCAGAGCCGAGCCGCGGTAGATCTATGAGCTGCTAGACATCCCTATCTTGCATAAAGGGCCCTATACCTATGGAAAGCAAATAACATGTCCAGAATAATATAAAGAGCATAAAATAGTATCAGACCTGACTTACACAAATCACAGCCAGCATACTGATTGTAACCATATGAACAGGCACCCAAAGGAGATACACATTATATGAAGTACATAAAATAGTATCAGGGATGACTTACACAAATAACAGACAGCATACTGGATGTAACCATATGAACAGGCACACAAAAGGGAGGCACATACCAGGAAATCTCTGACACGCGCGCTGGGGTGGGCGGTGGACAGTGTGGTGCCTCTATCTACATTCCTGGTATGTGCCTCCCTTTTGTGTGCCTGTTCATATGGTTACAATCAGTATGCTGGCTGTGATTTGTATAAGTCAGCTCTGATACTATTTTATGCACTTTATATAATTCTGGACATAAGTTATTTGCTTGCCATATGTATAGGGCCCTTTATACAATTGGGATTTAATTGATAAATTTACAGTTAGGCACCTCTCACTTAGCTTAGCTTAGCTCTCCCATTAGCTTTTTTGTGTTGTCATCTTCTTTTATCACCATCTTGGCATAGATGACCCAGAAGGATCTGCATTATGCCACCCACTCTATGTGCACAGGAGAAGAGTGTTTGGACCCTCGGATTGGGTGAGTATAAATGGGTGGCGTTATTACTTTTCAAGAAGCCGCTTAGGGGTATCATTACTTTTTAAAAGGGAAAATAAAGGGGTATTAATGCTCTTAAAGGGGGCACTCAGAGGGAATAATTTGCTTTAAGGGGGAATTATTTATTTTAAGGGGGCATTTAAATATCATTATTGCAGGGTAAGGGGTTGCTTTGCTTGTCTTTCCCGGGGTTCCGTGCGCGGTTCCATTTCTGGTGACTATGTTTCCGAACCTTCATGTTTCACAGTGCTCAGTATTGGATCATGGCAACACACCCAGCCAAGTGTTGATGTATTTGTACAATCCTTTTGTTTCATTTAATTAGGCATTGCTTGGCGTATGTGGCGATTGCATTAATTGGTATGATTAACTTGTACTAACAGCCAACACGATTCAAGTCTACAAAGAAAAGCTCAGTTGTCCCAGAATGGAGAGTGGTGAAGAAAAGGCTGCCCGTCCGAGAGTATCTGTGAATTTTTCCCTGGGAATCCACTTCAACCGACTCTAAACAAGGAATGTGACCTGGCAATTCAGAATAAACTGTTGTAACGAGACATTTTGTCTGATATCTGATTAACTTGAAACTGATTACTATTTATGTTTGGCAAAACAACTTAGAAATAATGGCCGAGGTCCAAAAATACGCTTTGTTATCATCTCAAGCAGTCATTGCGAACAAGTGGGTTGAATACATTGAAGAGTCATAGCGCTGAGTGTGCCACAATTTTTTTGGCGAGATGTGGTCTTCAATTAAATGACGCTGATGTATCCAGTAGGTAATCATTGAGTATGTAAGAATAATAAAAAAAATAGAATAAAAAGCATAAAGCAGATGTCCTCTTACAGCTATCAAAGAGAATGTATCATCAGAACATCATATGCTATCCTTTTTTTACTTCTTGATGACTATTTATAAAACATCACATTGGGCAAAGAGAATGCACAAGAAACTCACATTTCCTCCTCTGTGGCTCACTTATCAGCTTTACTGTTTAGACTCTGACAAGCTAAGCAGAGTCATCTCAATATAAATAGGAGGGGGGGTTAATGTCAGGTGACAACTTGTTCGACATGGAATTTATACAGTAAAATATAAATAGTTCTAACATTTAAAACTTTTGCTTTGCCTATTTAAAGGTAGTCTGTCATCAAGTTTTTGCTACATAATCCGAGAGCAGCATAATGTAGGGGCAGAGACCCTGATTTCAGTGATGTATCATTTACTAGGCTGCTTGGTGCAGTTTTGATAGAATCTCTGCTTTCTCTGTTGTAAATGTAGCAGTGCTATGATTTCTGAGCTGTGTGTAACCCCGCCCACACACCTGATTGCCAGCTGCCAATCAGTATTGGGGGCAGGGATATGCAGATAAGCCTGACTGGTCTGCACGTGACACCTAGTCCTGTAATAATAATATTCTGCTGATAAAACACTTATTGCATTGAAACTACAGCGCACAGTGTAATAAGTGTCACTAATCACTGGAATCAGGCTCTCTTGCTCTACATTATACAGACAGGGGTGAACCTAGCCTATCTGCTGCCTGAGGCGAACAGCAAAATGACGCCCCCCCCCCCCCCGCACACAAAGTAAATTTTCATATCTATTCTGTAAAACTGATTACAATAGTGGACATTTTGATTTAGATAAATAGAAAAAAAAGGTGTCCAAACACAAGGATGTCAGCGCCATCACACGCACATACAAGAACAACACGTAAGTATCCAGAACAAGGGTCATTAATGGCAATGGTAGGCCTGGCACAGGGCCGGACTGGGACCAAAATGCAGCCCTGCCACACAAATCCCACCAGCCCACAAACTATAGTACTCCTGACCCCAATCAGTGAATTTTTGCTATACTTTGTCGTCCCCTTATCACTCTCTTTAAGGAGTTATTTGAAGAGCCACATGTGAATGGCACCACAGTGCATATGATCGACCACAGCTCCATTTACATGGTGCTCTTCAAAGCTACGCTTCCCAGGATCATGGGGTCCCAGCAGTCTGATCCACAACAAACAGTAAGTCATCCCCTATCCCCACATAATGCTCCATACAGTGTTATGGGCCCCAAATATTACTGCATACAGTATTATGGGCCCCATATATTACTGCATACAGTATATTGGGCCCCAAATATTATTTAATACAGTATAATGGGCCCCATATATTACTGCATACAGTATATTGTGCTCCAAATATTATTTAATACAGTATAATGGGCCCCATATATTACTTCATACAGTATAATGGGCCCCATATATTACTTCACACAGTATAATGGGCCCAATATATTACTTCATACAGTATAATGGGCCCAATATATTACTTCATACAGTATAATGGGCCCCATATATGACTTCACACAGTATAATGGGCACCATATATTACTTCATACAGCATAATAGGCACCATATATTACTTCATACAGTATAATGGGCCCCATATATTACTTCATACAGTATAATGGGCCCAATATATTACTGCATACAGTATAATGGGCCCCATATATGACTTCACACAGTATAATGGGCACCATATATTACTTCATACAGCATAATAGGCACCATATATTACTTCATCCAGTATAATGGGCCCCATATATTACTTCATACAGCATAATAGGCACCATATATTACTTCACCCAGTATAATGGTTCCCATATATTACATCATACAGTATAATGGGCCCCATATATTACTTCATACAGTATAATGGGCCCCATATATTACTTCATACAGTATAATGGGCCCCATATATTACTGCATACAGTATAATGGGCCCCATATATGACTTCACACAGTATAATGGGCACCATATATTACTTCATACAGCATAATAGGCACCATATATTACTTCATCCAGTATAATGGTCCCCATATATTACATCATACAGTATAATGGGCCCCATATATTACATCATACAGTATAATGGGCCCCATATATTACTTCATAAGGCATAATAGGCACCATATATTACTTCATACAGTATAATGGGCCCCATATATTACTGCAAACAGCATAATGGGCCCCATATTTGACTTCATACAGCATAATGGGCCCCATATATTACTTCATACAGTATAATGGGCCCCATATATGACTTCATACAGTATAATGGGCCCCATATATTACTTCATACAGAATAATGGGCCCCATATATTACTTAATACAGTATAATGGGCCCAATATATTACTTCATACAGTATAATGGGCCCCATATATGACTTCATACAGCATAATAGGCACCATATATTACTTAATACAGTATAATTGGCCCAATATATTACTTCATACAGTATAATGGGCCCCATATATTACTTCATACAGCATAATAGGCACCATATATTACTTAATACAGTATAATGGGCCCCATATATGACTTCACACAGTATAATGGGCCCCATATATTACTTCATCGGGTATAATGGGCCCCATATATTACATCATACAGTATAATGGGCCCCATATATTACTTCATACAGCATAATAGGAACCATATTTTGCTTCATACAGTATAATGGGCCCCATATATTACTGCATACAGCATAATGGGCCCCATATTTGACTTCATACAGCATAATGGGCCCCATATATTACTTCATACAGTATAATGGGCCCCATATATGACTTCATACAGTATAATGGGCCCCATATATTACTTCATACAGAATAATAGGCACCATATATTACTTCGTACAGCATAATGGGCCCCATATATTACTGCATACAGTATAATGGACAACATATATTACTTCATACAGCATAATGGGCCCCATATATTACTTTGTACAGCATAATGGGCACCATATATTACTGCATACAGTATAATGGGCACCATATATTACTTCATACAGCATAATGGGTACCATATATTACTTCATACAGTATAATGAGCACCATATATTACTTCATCCAGTATAATGGGCCCCATATATTACACATATATTACTTCATACAGTATAATGGGCTCCATATATTACTTCATACAGCATAATAGGCACCATATATTACTTCGTACAGCATAATGGGCACCATATATTACTGCATACAGTATAATGGGCCCCATATATTACTTCATACAGTATAATGGGCCCCATATATTACTTCATACAGCATAATGGGCCCCATATATTACTTCATACAGAATAATAGGCACCATATATTACTTCGTACAGCATATTGGGCACCATATATTACTGCATACAGTATAATGGGCCCCATATATTACTTCATACAGTATAATGGGCCCCATATATTACTTCATACAGTATAATGGGCACCGTATATTACTTCATACAGTATAATGGGCACCATATATTACTTCATACAGTATAATGGGCCCCATATATTACTTCATACAGTATAATGAGCCCCATATATTACTTCATACAGTATAATGGGCACCATATATTACTTCATACACTATAATGAGCACCATATATTACTTCATACAGTATAATGGACAACATATATTACTTCATACAGCATAATGGGCACCATATATTACTTTGTACAGCATAATGGGCACCATATATTACTGCATACAGTATAATGGGCACCATATATTACTTCATACAGCATAATGGGCACCATATATTACTTCATACAGTATAATGAGCCCCATATATTACTGTATACAGTATAATGGGCCCCAAATATTATTTCATACAGCATAATGGGCCCCATATATTACTTCTTACAGCATAATGGGCCCCATATATTACTTCATACAGCATAATGGGCACCATATATTACTTCATACAGTATAATGGACACCATATATTACTTCATACAGCATAATGGGCACCATATATTACTTTGTACATCATAATGGGCACCATATATTACTTTGTACATCATAATGGGCAACATATATTACTGCATACAGTACAATGGGCAAGTTATATTACTTCATACAGTATAATGAGCCCCATATATTACTGTATACAGTATAATGGACCCCAAATATTTCATACAGCATAATGGGCCCCATATATTACCTCATACAGTATAATGGGCCCCATATATTACTTCATACAGTGTAATGGGCCCCATATATTACTTCATACAGTATTATGAGCACCATATATTACTGCATACAGTATAATGGGCACCATGTATTACTCCATACAGTAAAATGGGCCCCAAATATTATTTCATACAGAATAATGGGCCCCATATATTATTTCATACAGTATAATGGGCCCCATATATTACTTCATACAGTGTAATGGGCCCCATATATTACTTCATACAGTATTATGAGCACCATATATTACTTCATACAGTATAATGGGCACCATATATTACTTCATACAGTATAATGAGCCCCATATATTACTGTATACAGTATAATGGGCCCCAAATATTATTTCATACAGCATAATGGGCCCCATATATTACTTCATACAGTATAATGGACCCCATATATTACTTCATACAGTATTATGAGCACCATATATTACTGCATACAGTATAATGGGCACCATGTATTACTTCATACAGTATAATGGGCACCATATATTACTTCATACAGCATAATGGGCACCATATATTACTTCGTACACCATTTATTACTGTATACAGTATAATGGGCACCATATATTACTTCATACAGTATAATGGGCACCATATATTACTTCATACATTGTAATGGGCCCCATATAATGCTTCTACCCAAACCCCGCTGTTCTGGTCTCCTCAGTGTATTCTGATCCTCCGCAGTGCTTGGCACAGGGACATCATTAACTTTACCTATATAATTGTCCACTTGGACTGATAGTAATAGTGATTTGTTTGTACCCTGTTGTCTGGCGCTGGCCCACTTTATGAGGGTGCTCATGGCATATGATTATACACCAGTAAAAATTATGAGAGGCTCAATGTGGCCAGTGCCACCTAGTTTCCTACCCCTCTTATTCGACTGGTACTGTGGACACACTGACTGGTAGTGAGGAAAAGAAAGTAAGAACAGAGAGAAAAAGAAAACAGAGCGAAAGAAAGAAAGAAAGAACAGAAAGAGAAAGAAAGAGGGGAAAGAAAGAAGAGAGAGAGAAAGAAAGAGGGGAAAGAAAGAAATAACAGAGAAAGAAAGAAGGAAAGAAGCAGAGAGAGAAGAAAGATTCAATAAAGATACTATAGCAGCCCAGCTCCCACTGTAGTGCCCACCTGAGCCTCCCGATGCAGGACATATCATGATCCGCTCACATGGCCGGCATCCCGAGTCCATGGCGATCCTGCTGTCCGCGCTGTTGGGGGAGGACACGGTGATGGATCTGAAGCATTCCCTGAAGTGCCTCCATGGTTCCGTCACAATCTCCTCCTGAAATTACCTCATTTCCAGTCAGCGTCTAGTGCGTCACTTCCGGTGGAACGTCATGTGCAAATTTTAAAGTGCTCCTCGGGGCTCTGCCGTGTACTCCTGTGTCCGCCGAAAAGTAAGCTCCCAGCTGGGGCAGTGGGGCAGAATCTCTCTCAAAATCGGGACTGTCCCGCTGGGAGGTATGAATGCTCCCCACCATACACCTTGTACATGCATGGCTCTGCCTACATCATACACACACAGTTCCACTTTTTATGCCTCATACACACACGGCTCCGTTCTGTACACCTCGCACACACACGGCTCCACTCAGTACACACATGGCTCCACTCCGTAAACCTCGTACACATGCGGCTCTGCTCCGTTCACCTTGTACATACATGGCCACGCTCTGTAAACCTTGTACACAAATGGCTCCACTTCGTAAACCTTGTACACATGCGGCTTTGCTCCATACACCTCGTACACACGCGGTTCCGCTCCATACACCTTACACACGCGACTCTGCTCCGTACACCTCGTACATGTGCGGCTCTGCTCCGTACACGTGCGGCTCCGCTCTGTACACCTCGCACATGCGCTGCTCTGCTCTGTACACCTCACACATGCGCTGCTCCGCTCCGTACACCTCGCACACGCACTGCTCCGCTCCGTACACCTCGCATATGCGCTGCTCCGCTCCGTACACACGGCTCCGCTCCGTACGCACACGGCTCTGCTCCGTACACATCTCTGCCCGTACACCTCGTACACATGCGGCTCCACTCCCTACACCTTGCACACACACACAGCTCCGCACACCCCACACACTCGCGGCTCTGCTCCGTACACCTCGTACACACACGGCTCAGCTCCGTGTACACACACAGCTCCACTCAGTACACATGTCTGCTCCGTACACCTCGTACACACACACAGCTCCGCTCCATACACACACACAGCTCTACTCCATACACATCTCACACATCTCTACAACGTACACCTCGTACACGTGCAGCTCTGCTCCGTGCACCTCCCACACGTGCGGCTCCGCTCCGTACACCTCATACACATGCGGCTCTGCTCTTTACACCTCGTACACACACGGTTCCACTCCTTACACCTCTTACACATGCAGCTCTGCTCCGTACACCTCGTACACACGCGGCTCCGCTCTGTACACCTCGTACACACGGGGCTCCGCTCCGTACACCTCGTACACACGCGGCTCCACTCCGTACACCTCGTACACATGCGGCTCCGCTCTGTACACCTCACATACTCGAGGCTCTGCTCCGTACACCTCGTACACACACACGACTCCACTCCGTACACCTCGTACACGTGCGGCTCTGCTCCTTACACCTCGTACACGTGCGGCTCTGCTCCCTACACCTCGTACACGTGCAGCTCTGCTCCGTGCACCTCGGTCCTCGTACACACGCTGCTCTGCTCCTTACACCTCATACACACGCGGCTCTGCTCCTTACACCTCATACACACGCGGCTCTGCTCCTTACACCTCATACACACGCGGCTCTGCTCCTTATACCTCGTACACACGGTTCCGCTCCGTACACCTCGCACACACACAGCTCCGCTCCATACACCTCACTCACTCGCGGCTCTGCTCCGTACACCTCGCACACACACAGCTCTGCTCCGTACACCTCACACACTCGCGGCTCTGCTCCGTACACTTCGTAACACACACACGGCTCCACTCCGTACACATCTCTGCTCCGTACACCTCGTACACTTGCAGCTCTGCTCCGTACACCTCACACACTCGCGGCTCTGCTACATACACCCTGTAAACCCCCCCTGACCCCACAAATAAACTTCCCTCATCCAGGACGATGACAGCCAGCACAGACAGCAGAGTCCTGCATAAAAAAAGGGCTGATGTGCACAGGACCTATGATGAGGTCATAGGAGGGGAGGAGTCAGGGTCACATGATATCCGGATTGAAGACGCTACAGATGAGGAGTGGAGCAACTACAGGACTTATGATGAGGACACAGGAGGGGAGGAGTCAGGGGTCACATGATTAGGGACTCCTCTCCTGTGATTTCATCAATTCCAGCCTCTTGCACGACTGCAGTACCAGCGTGCAGAGGCTAAATTGTAGGTGCTGTGGGTAGAGGAGCACATAATGCCGCCCCCTGCTGCCTGCTGCTTCAGCACCTGGCTCAACTTGCCTTATTATAGCTGCGGCCCTGTATACAGATCACAGAATAAATAGTAAAAAAAACTGTGGACAGTTTCCCTTTAAATCAGTTTCCCATCTGGAACACTTTCACATCAACAGGATATGCCATAAGTGATCAATACATGCCGGTCTCACCCCTGGAATTGGAATCTTTCTCAAGAATTGTGTCTCTGTTTTTTTCTGATTGGCCCAAGAACATAGTCTCAGTAAACTTGCTCCATTGAATGGCTTAATAGGGGGACATGTCTGAATCTTGTATTTCAGGAATTCACTTGGAAACTTTTTAATGTGCCGCTTTGGCTGCTAGGAGTGCGGGCTTTAAAAGTGTTGTCAACCTTTGGTCCAATTTTTTTCACTTAAATGAATATATTTTGGGGTTAAAAATAATTTTTACAATCGGGTTTTATTAAAAATTACACACATTTAAGTACAAAATAAAATTATACCATAAGGTGAACATCGCCTTACCAACATATGATGTACTGGTAAAGAGTCAAGGCTGAAGACTAGGGATGAGCGGACTTGTGGAAATTCAGGTTCTGGTACCTGACTGCTTTAGTCTAAAGTTCGGTTTGTGTGTCGGAATTTTGCCCAAACTTGAACCTGAGCCCGAACCCTATATAAATGAACTTTGGAGCTGGAAAATCTCTCTCTTTGTCTCTGTCTCCCTCTTTTCCAGACTCCCAAACTGTAAAACAGATTTCCAGGAGAAGTCCGTGGTCAGAGTTTACTAGATGTCAAGTACAAACCCCAACCTTTACAGTCACATTGCCAATTCATTTTTACCGTAAAATGAATGTCGTAAATAAAAAAATAATAATATTAATTGCAAAATTGACCTTTTTCGCTATTTTGCCACACTTGGAATTTTCTTCCCTGCTTCCCAGTACATCCCATGATATAAATAGATGGCGTCATTCAAAAGTACAACTTGTCCTGGCAAAAAAAAACAAGCCCTGACATGTCTACGCCTTTTGTCTTACCCCTTTGTGTCTGACTCGACCTCTTGGTACCTGACCCCGAACCTCTTGACTACCCGAGCCTCACAGCCTGTCGGCAAGCAGTGACTAGCATCCCAGATATCAGTGATTTCCAGCGACATACCAAGGTCTTTCACAACGACATGCCCGGATGCAATGCACATTATACATTCACTAAGACGAAATAATTAGTTATTAAAGTAAATCAGATGTTATGACAAAGCGGCATCTCACTGACAACGCACTGTTGTTGATTGTTTATGATCGCATATCCAAGAAATACATTCCCATGAAATTGGCCAATACGCTCCTGAGTCCTGACAATTACCACCATTTGTTGATTTTTTTTGTTTCATCTTTTTGGCTGAAATGCAATTTAAGAAAACGACAAGTGTCCAAAAAAAAAAAAAGAAAAAATGACACATGTATAAATTCATATGCAATCTGCCAGCCTTCATTTTCTTATTTGATGACTGCAATATACTGTATACGCCGAGGGTACAACACAAGAAGAAAAAAAAAATGCTAGACAAACAAATTAGTTGCAGGCGGTGGCTAATATGCAGATCAAAAGATTACCATTAATACATGCACCCGGCAAATATTGCAGAATAATGAAACACTTAAGAAGATTAAGTCAATGGCAGAAACACAAAATAAGATTTTGATTGCTTGATGACATTGTTTTGAAGGCTACATAAAAGCATTAAAAGCTGGCCAGCCCGCTAAAACCTGGAAATAGAAGAAATGAAAAATTCCCACCATGGAGAAAATTAATGAATAGCTTCATTTTACAAAAGATTTTATGTATTACTTATATATTTTTATATATTGTATTTAGTTGTTTTTTGTTTAGTTTTTCTTACTATTTTAGGACATTTGTGAATTATTTTGAGTTTTATATGGCTCTCTAGGGATGATGAACCTATTTTTAGATAACTAAGCCATGGATATAGCAAAATGAGATTAGGCTGTATTAAAAAAAAATAATCAAGTGCAGAATAAACAACATAGTGATCGCCAAAGGAAGATGCATATTTTTCCACAGTTTTATAGGATTAGGGCAGAAAATAACCGGTGGATTAAGAAATCGGAAGACCTCATGTCTTCCGATTCCCAGTGAGGCGCATGGATCGTGGGTGCGGCTTCCAGGCTGTTTTACGTATGCACTATGGGCTCGATTGCTCAAGACAGAGCTCACAACAACCCCTTGATTTGTTAGGAAATTCCTTAAGGAGTAACTAAACTTTTATTTTTACTTTTTTGGTTTTTTTTACATAAGTTAGAAAACTTTTCAAAATACTTGTTTTCAATCCTGTGGAAAAACAAAACATTGCATATAAGTGGCTTTCAACCCCCTGCATTCTCACCAGTCTATTTTTCTGCCTTAAGCTGCGTTCATATCAAATCATACTCATTTGGAGTACAGATGATGGCAGTGAAAGTATCAGCGCTTATTTCTCACTAACTCTCGGGATAAGCTGCTGCAAGAGATTGGTCTAATAAGCAGGATACTCAGAGGAGTAGGCAGGGGCCGAACCATCACTGCCATCTTCTGTACTCCAAATGAGTAGGCTCTGCTTTCTATGCAGCTGAAGGCAGGGGGAAAGCAAAGGTTTTGAAGTCACTTATGTTTTTTTTATTTATTTATTTTTTGCATGGTTGAAAACAAATCTCCTAATAAAGTGATTGGCCAAGTTAAATAACTTTCCATGCTGGACAAAATTATTTAAAAAAATGCAAAATTTGGTTTCTTTTTAAATATTAAGTAAAAGACAAATAGAAAAAAGTACAGTCTAGTAGCCCAAATTATTTTTATCCAATTTATAGTAGTTCGTAATTGCTCACATGACACTTACCAAACCTTCTAGAATGCCCAGAAGACTCTGAGAAAAAGGAGATACCTCCTGGGCTACCAGGAGAGCTGGTGCTAATGAAGCCTCCAAAAAACATGTAGTCATCATAAGCCGAAGTTCTGGAAGATTTTCCGTTCATTGTACTGGAACGCTTCTCCATCATGAAGGTCCGAATGCAAATTCTAGTCATGGTAAAAGTTGGAGTAGAAAGGTCTTGGTGTTAGGAATCTGGTTTCTACTATGCCTATGCAGGAATCCAGATTCTCACATTTATCTCCAGAGGCTAAGTCCTTTGTTCCAGCTTCTGAGCATACCCACGGGACGAGCTCCCATTGGCGTTCGGGAGTCAGGTGCTCAGGTCCTGCTCCGGATCCTATTGGCTCCTTTTGGAGACCTGGAGATTTCCGGCAGGTCCCGCTTGCTATAAAAAGTGCGCATGACCGTTCCGCCATGCGCTAGTATAGCCATACTGCTGCTGTATGATTGTTGATGGATGCATGGACTGGTGACTGACTCATTTGAAACCCCTAACCTCTGATACTACGCATGTGTGAGTGTTTGTGTTAGTGCCAGTACTCAGCGCCAAGCGCCAGCGCGCCATGCTCCATACCACAGCAGCTTAAGTGTCAGCATTGCGCCTGCTAGTTAGCAGCGTCTTTGCAGCGGCTCAGTTATCGCCGCGCTGCAGATGCAGCCCTTGGTGCGTTCGCGGTTGCGATGCCTTGCACTCATTTCCCGGTAGGTCCCTACGGAGTTTGTACCGCCACCTTGTGCTTCTCCGGTGACCGCATACCGCGTGTATTGCGCTGAGATTCTGTGTCCTGAACAGACTCAGCGTCTTTTGTGCTACCGTTTATTATTACAGCTCTGTGAGCTCCAAAGAGTTTGTTCAGTGCACCTGGTGACGCACTTAAACCGGTGCACTCTACCGCCATATAGCTCTGCCACCACCTAGCAGTGGTCTTTCCATCTACCGCACGGTGGACCACGAGTGGCGAAGGCACTTTATTTATATTTTTATTTTAGTGTCTTCCGCCACTCCTAACACTTGGGTGTGCAATGGTCATGGACATGGATGGTTCTTGGAAGAGTGTTCAAAAGGGGCATGGATATGCAAAAATATTTCACCATCATGCATCACAAACCATATTCCAGAGTCTCTTTGAGGTCCAGATCACTCTCATTCTGCTCCTAACTCCAACTTAAAAAATACAAGCTACTGTATCTGCACCATCCTCCTCACTCGCATGACCATATGAACTACAGATTTGTTTTAATGTATCCATTATACATGATTTAGAGATAAAGGACAGATAATGAAGCCCAATGATTTCATAAAAAAGGCACATATCATGGACCTTAGTCATGGGACCAAGATTGTCCTTCATTATCAATGGCTCCTTGAATATATCCCAAAAATGTGATTTTTTTTTTTTAATCACACATGATAGAACTTTCCTTGTGTAGCTGCAAACTAAATAAGTGAAATATCAAAAATATTAAAAAAAAATGCAAACTATTGATGCTATACATTTTTCCTACCTGAGCACTGGTTGGGTCAATTGAATACAGAACATCTCAGCCTATTTGTACAGGACACTGACCAGCCGTAATGTCTCATCGATGGTTAAGATCCACTGCCCAGTGTGTCTTTGATTTGTCTCCAGAGTCTAGTATAACCTTAAAATGGGCACAAAATATGTATTTTGTGTCGCTAAAACTTCGATTGATGCAATATCTGATGACTGTCAAATCTACCTTTCTGAGAAATGCCTCATCAGAGAGGTCTGAGATTGAGAAGCTGGGGTAAAGAAGGGATATTATGGAATCTTGGCTCCAAAGCACAATCATACAAAATTTAGAAAAAGAGCACTATTTTTATTAAGTCCAATCACAAATTATAGAACTTTCCGTGGGTTGCTATGAGCTGAATCAATAACATATTAAACAGGTAAAAAGTTTCCAAACTACTAGTGCTATGTATTTATTCTACCTACGCGTTACTTGGGTCATTTGGTAGAATATACACACCAGCCTTACTCTACTGGAGCCACATCAGATAAAACACGGTTATGTCATGTGTCTCAACATTGGTTAAAGGGAATCTATAAGCAGAACTTTAGCTCCAAAACCATATGTGTATTCTTTCCAAGAGATGTCCAGCAATAACTTTACATGGCCAGTCCGCTCCTCTGTCACTGAAAAATCTATGTTTGAATTGATGTGCAAATGAGGCTGAAAAGCTATGGTAGATCTGAAAGTTCTGTTACTCCAGCTCTATTCTCCACCCAGATCCACCTCCTTCTGCTTAACTGACAGCCTTGATGCTGAATGACTTCAGGCAAAGGGGCCTTTAGTCAAAAAGGAGGAGGCTGCTCTGGGTAGAGAATAGAGCTGGTGTGACAGAGACTTCAGATCTACCATAGCCTTCCAATTAAAACAATAATTTCTCAGTAGCCAAGGAAAAGACTGGCCATATAAAGGTATTGTAGGACTTGTAATTGGAAGAGCTACATGCATGTACAAATAGTTTGGGGTATGATATCCTGCTGACAGATTCCCTCTAAGGTCTACATTATTAAGAGCAAAAACATTGCTTAATATAGCTTTCACTTTTCTCCAGAACCAAGCATATCCTTAAAATGAACACAAATCTGTCTTTTGGGTTGTTTAAACTTAGATTAGTGAAATACTTGATCACTTCTGTCAAATCCACCTTTCCTCACCAATATCCGGGAGGTATTTCATCAGTGAGGTTCATACTTTGAGAAGCAGGAGTTAAAGCATGGGTTTTATGGAAATTTGACTTCAAAGCACAATATTTTCAAAAATCTAGACAAAAGTATTTTTATGAAACATGTAACCCCTAACCTTATCGAAGGGACAATCTGGTTGGCCCCCTGACTCAGGTATCGATAAGTCCTGCAATGATGACAAACTTTTTTGCAGTAATTTTTTTCATTCGATCTTCTAAACAATATTCTTATCCATCCTCATTATAATGATAATATTCCTGGAGATATCAAGAATATTTAATGTTGAATTATACTTCTTTAGAACTCAGATCAAATATTTTGCCAATGCCATATACTTGAGCCTATCCTAAATCTCTAAGGTGTTTGATAAGCAGGATTAGGAGTTGCCGAGAACATCCTCAGTTGTTTTTTCTTTCAAGTCAATGTTGATCTTCAATGCAAATATTTAGGCCTTCAGTGGTCTTCTTTAAGACCATCTGAAGAGCTCACACGAAACTATCATAGACTGCTGGCCAATTACAATTAAGGCATCATATGCTTAATCTTAGGATTTACTTAGATGGCAAAAAAAAACATTTTTCTAGCTCTGTCTCTAGTCATGTATTGAGAAGAGATCTCTTCCGGAAATTGTTTGTAGCCATGGCATGGATTTACTATGCTACAATTATAAACCTTCGCAATGGAACAATGGAGTACTTCTTTTTTAAATTGAGGACTACATAAACTTAACATCGCTTTGGGATTAGTAGATTTAGCTGGTAGACTAAAGATATTGTAGAATATATTGTTATATATATTTATAGAGAAGAAGATACTACTCATTGTTAGAATTTTGGATTTCATAATGGAGTTGGCCAAAGGGCATGATCTCCAAGGTTCTAGCATTCATTTTAGATCTTACCATGTTACTTTCACTAAGTTTTCGAGTCCTATTGAAATGTGAGAAGACTTGTAAGTTGACAAATTAGCATCCCAATCCCATATACTGGAAATTCTCCTCATAGTGTCCATTTTTCCAACCACTATTGGTCGTTGAATAAAATCAAAGGCAACAATTTTGACTTTGAGTTGAACTACTGGAGGTTGGCAAGAGTTTAATGAACTACCATACAACAGAGCTTTTGTGATATTCATGTGCAGGGATTTCAACTGTCAATATATTGTTTTGTGGACCCTCAAGTGTTAACATAAACATGAATTTCTACCATAAAGTGGTCTCCCGCGCTTTTGTAATATAGAGGATCTCTCCCAATGGACTTCGTGCCCAAGGAAGGAATTCTCTCTCGTTTTGACGAAGTGCCACTTTCGCATCCTCTAACATAATAAATAATATTTGGAGCAGAGGGGAATATTAAAGTATTTTTCATTTCTTTTGCACATTATTGTGGTGTACAGACATTACACATGGGACACCCTTAAACTGTCACTCTGGAGATTCCATCCATCTGTTCTTCGGCTTCAATTTCATCTATCGGGTAAGTTGTATTTTTGTGTTGTATAAATAAGACTACAGATCACTTTGATCCTGAGCTGAGCAAAATTAATTTTGTTTTTGAGTGTACAACAATGTGTCTTGTTAACACCACGTGTTGAATAGTGAGGCGGAAAATTAGAAAGTCGAATACATATAACAAAGACAGTCAATGCCGATACTTTGGAGGTATCTGAGAAGTCATTACGTGAAAGCTATATAGCGATCATGTAACGACGTACCAGAGATCTTTGCCAGGTCGGATCGTTATCGTTATCGCTGGTGCGTCGCTATGTGTGAAGGGGCCTTTAGTCAATACCATTGAGTAAAATTGTCACCAATTACCTTGGAGAGCACAATTCGCAAATTAAGTAGTCAATATATCAGCTTGGAAGTGTGAAGAATGAGATTCCATGGAAATAGCTTTCAAATGGGTATTTGTAAGACTCCGTGATATCCTATTGAATTATTTTGTTCTTCTAAATATTTTTCAAACTTGAAAGGAGGATCCTGAATATCGAAAACCTTCCTCTACTAAGTCAGAATTTTTAAAAAAGAATGTCTAGACCTTAGCCTTGTAAACATGACAATACAACTTATTTAATTATATTTATTCTGACCCCTATTTGAAATGGATTAGAGAGTTTATCCAGATGTATAACCCATTATCAATTTGAGAATATTTTATATATATATGTATATATATATATATATATATATATTAAAGTAACAGCTCATTGTTGTTCTTTCATCAGCGTAGTATATGCTCACTCACAAGGTGGTATCTTCTATTAAATGGTCATCGATGCCACCAAATGTATTATGTCTACTAACAGTGGATTACTCCAGTTTGGCAGGTCACATTGGAGTTAGTTGATAGCCGATCTGAATCCAAATTTAGAAGTAAGAAGAATAAAATAAAATGGAAATAAATGTCTAATTGGTATCAAGGACTTTGCAATTACTTGTCTTCAAGGTCAATGGATTATTAGGTTTTTAACTTAAAAATTAAGTGATCTTTAGATTAAATTTTAGAATAGATATGACTAGAATACAGAAAAAAACACCTTTTATTAATATACACAGCTATGGATCTGTTCACATCTACTATGTTCATTTTCATTGCCCTGCTTTATCGTAGAAAAAGGATAAAAATGGCAATAGAGCCAGATCCATCTCATGATGGACCAACACCACTCAATGGACCACTTTAGACTAGTGTTTCCCAACTACAGTCTTCAAGAGTCATCATTATTTTATCTTTTAAGGATCACCTTAGTATTTCCTAGGTGGTAATTGTGCCACCTGTGCAATACTAAAGAAATCCTGAAATCATGATTTGTTGGTGGCTCTTGAAAACTGTGAGGTGGGTATCACTGACCTAGATTATAATTTGGTCTATGAGGTTTCCGTCAAGTTGTCCTCATGCTAAGCTATTTTATTAATTTTTTTTATGGAATCTACAATAGAAGAAATGATGAAGAACCCATCCTCAAGATTCGAGTAGATCAAAACTGGTCTTCTGACTTTTGGATATGAAATAGGAACCTTCCTCATACATTCGATGAACCTCTGTTTAGAAATTGCTATAAAAGATCCAAGGACCGTTGTCATTATTATGCTTTCTATGTCTTTGGTAAGACTTGATTGACCCCCTTACACATAGGATTATCAGATGATCTATGATGTTCACAGGTAGGTGGATAAATGTAAAAGCTGAACTTTTAATAGAACTCAAAAAGGTGCAAACCATGAAAAAAGATCAATGCATATGCTAATCAAAGAGATCCCCCTAATATGAGCACATGTAATAACTAATAATCCAGCCTGCCATAGCTCAGCAACAGATCCCAGTCTATACAGTCATAGCCGAAAGTGTTTTCACCCTTTAAGTTTTTCCAGAAAATGAAGCATTTCTTCCAGAAAATTAATGCAATTACATGTTTTGTTATATATATGTTTATTTCCTTTGTGTGTAAGGAACAACACAAAAAAAACTTAGAAAAAAAGGCAAATTGGACATAATTTCATACAAAACCCCAAAAATGGACCTGACAAAATTGTTGGAACCTTTTCAAAATTATGGATAAACAACTTTGTTTCAAGCATGCGATGCTTGTTCAAACTCACCTTTGGCAAGTAACAGGTGGGGGCAATATGAAAATCACACCTGACACCAGATAAAAAGGCGAGTAGTTGACTCAATCTTTGCATATGTGTCTGTGTGCGCCACACTAAGCATGGAGAACAGAAAGAGCAGAAGAGAACTGTCTGAGTTGCTGAGAACCAAATCTGTTGAACAATATCAATAATATCAAGGTTACAAGTCCATCTTCAGAGATCTTGATGTTCTTTTGTCCAAGAAGTTTAGAACCCATGGCACTGTAGCTTATCTCCCTGCATGCAGACAGCAGAGAAATATTGATGAATGATTGCAAAGCAGGACAGTCTGGATGGTGTATAAGCCCCAATCAAATTTCAAAGAAATTCAAGCTGTCCTGCAGGCTCAGGGTGCATCAGTGTCAGCGTAAACTACCTGTCAACATTTGAATGAAGAAGGACCCCACTGCTGACACAGAGGCATAAAAAAGCTAGACTGCAGTTTGTCAAAATGTACATGAGCCAAAATCCTTCTAGGAAAGTGTTTTGTGGATAGATGAGACCAAGACAGAGTTCTTTGGTAAAGCACATCATTCTACTATTTACCAAAAATGAAATGAGGTCTACAAAGAAAAGAACACCGTAAATATGGTGGAGGTTCAAACCTATTTTGAGGTTGTTTTGCTGCCTCTGGCACTCTGTGCCTTGACTGTGTGCAGAGCACCATAAAATCTGAAGATTACCAAAGGATTTTGGGTGACAATGTAGTTCCCATAGGTCTTACAGTAGGATAATGACCCCAAACATACTTCAAGAAGCAACCAAAAGTGGATGGAAAAAAGCGCTAGAGAGTTCTAAAGCAGCCAGTAATATGTCTGGATATAAATACCATTCCAGTGTAGCACACACAAAAAAACACATAAAAAAAAACATATTCTGCAGAAATATTCAGATGTAGCTAAGCAAATATAGTCTTAGCTTTTAGAATCTGTATCTAAATCCATACAATAAATATATGTTTTACAGAATTTGGAAATAAAAATACAGTGAGATTTAAATGCAAAATAAGCTGTAAATCGGTTTAGAAGATGCGATATAACAAACAACAGGAGGCTGACATTTTACCTGGGTACTGAAACAAAAACAACATAGAAATGATGTTCATGCAGATACATTTCACATATTTCTACCTTAATACACAGTAAACATTCATAATATTCTGACTTACACCCACAGTCTGCTTGCACTAATCAACCTACGTATGTTACAAAGGTAGAGAAACTAGTGCCAACTATGCAAGGCACAGAACATGTTGAGCAGAAAAAACCACTGAAAGACAAAAACTTATAAAACAAACCATTGGCATCCACAATCTTAATCTGTAAGACTGGAAACGGCTTGGTTGTTTATATAGTTTAACATTGGAAATGTAAAGCGCAACCTTTCTTGTATAACACTACGTGTAAACCATCACTATTATTTACAGCAAATTAGGAACTCTTACTCTATTAGAACCAATTTTGAAATAAAGAATATTAAGGCAATTGACATAATTTTCTGTCTAAAATTTAAGAAGGTCCCTAAAACAAAGACACCATCTTCTTGCCAAGAGTGACCCACCAAACTAGTTCCCCAACATCACCATGGCCTACTTGATTCCCCAACAGCAATGTGTCTTGCTAGATTACTCAACAATAACAGGACTTGCCTGATTTTTCAACAGCACCATGACCCACCTAACATATTCCCTAACAGAAATATGGTCCACCTAACTGATTCCTCAACAGCAACATGAATTGCTTGATTCTTCAACAGCACCATGGCCCACCTAACATTTTCCCTATCGGAAACATGGTCCACCTAGCTGATTCCTCAACAGCAACATGACATTCTCCAAGAGCAAAATGTTCTATCTATTGGATTACCTAAAAGCATGACTTACCTAACTGAAATATGGCCTATCTAACTGGTTGATGTACAACCAATGACCTACCCAACTGGTCCCTCAACAGAAAGATGGCATGCTTAATTCCTTAACAGAAACATGATTTTCTGAGTCCTCATCAGCAATATGGTCCTATATTAACTTCAACATAACCTAGTTTCCCAACCACAAGATGAAGTTGACTTGTTCTTAATTTTGTGCTATCAAAGTTAGTACCTGCTTCTGTAATAAATATGGATACAATGATGTTGTTAAAGGGCATCTATCACTAAGATCAACCCTTCTAAGCCATCTATATGGGAATGCAGTACTGTAGAAATATACGGCCCTCAGTCGGTTAAGAATGTGGTGCTCGAGTAGGGTTCCAGTCCATAAATATAGAGCGTGAAAAATTCGGGACAAAATATTGCAGTGAGCGTTATTCCAAAGCGACTGAGGTCGCACTACCACTTCGCTGCTACCCTGCATTATGTTTATCTACACAACAGCAATCAGTTTCTGACGAAGGCCCGGATTTAGGGTCCGAAACGGTAAATATTGTTTTGGATTGCCATTAAAACTTTTTGTTCACTCACTGCAATATTGAGTGCCAAGTTTCCCTCTCTATATATTTATGGACTGGAACCGTACTCGAGCACCACATTCTTAACAGACCTCTATACGGGCATGCAGGTCATAGAAAGTTGAATAACATGATACCCTTATGTCTGTGATCCGCTGTTATATTACAGAGAAATCCACATTCTCTTAATATGTAAATGATCTGTTAAAATCTATGAGACTAAAGTTGGGACCTCTACTGTCTCAATATTTTGACAGGTGAGTGAAACTTCACGCTTTTCAGATGTAAGACACCATTGTGAGAGGGGAGAAGAGGAGTGTGTCGCATAAAAACCTGTGCTGTTACATTACTTTGTGCATGATGAAATCATGTACAAACCAATGCTAGGTGGATTCCTGTGTTTTATGGAGCAGCAAAAGAAGGAGGACAGAATCAGCAGCAGAGATAAAGCTTATAGTCTTCTCCACACCAGATTTTTCTTGTTGGAAAATAGAAATAGAACCTGTATCATCCTAATAATGAGGGAAAATATCTGATTTGAATATATAAAAAAGTCCTATCATTTCATCCTCTGTCAATTCTTACTAACTTCTCAGAAGTAATTGTTACTTTTTAAGGACTTAAACAGCATAGTCCATGATTTGGGACTATATTTTCCAAATTGCATTAACATTTTCATTTTAACAGTTCTCCTATACTATATAGATGGTGGGCCACAAAAGCAGAACCCTGCTTCATGTTGAAAGAACCAATACACACTCATGATCACATAACTTTGCATAGGATTGCTAGAAGATGTATTTGCACATGGATGTGTTCACAACTTCAACATATAATAGAATGACAATTCACACATCAAATGCCAATTTTTCAATCATATAGCGGGCTGTTGGAGTTTGTGTGCCAGTACCTATTGTTCTGCGCCTGGAAACTGTGATTCATCGAACATGATGTATTGCAATGGGTCAAAATGACTGGGTACAATCATATCTAGTAGAGATGAATAAATTTGTTGGAGGTAGGTTGAATTTCCCTCAAATTCAGCAAAATTTTGACCAGCTGGTCCTAAGCGCTCTCCAGCCTCTTCTTTCCAACGTCCTGCACTGAGTAGACCTTTGATGCCATAACATATGTTGTGATGCCACTATGTTACAATTAGAGTTGAGCAAATATGTTCAAAATCAGCCGCCGAATCAGAATTTGCCATATTCATGCCATATTAGTGCCCTATTCATGCCAAAACTTATGTTTGACGATCGATTCCAAACATATTTGGCCATTTCTACTCTCATTGAGTCCGATGACTTTCGGCTATGTTCGGTGAATATTGCAAATAGAATCTTCGCTGCCGATCGTAATCAGAATGGAATTTTGAAAAATTCGCTCAACTCTAGTTACAATGTGCATCTCCCAAGGCACTGACTCTGTCTTTGGTGATGCGCATTGCAACATTGTGAAGTCATGATGTGTGACTTAATGTCAGAGACCTACTCAGCAATAGAAGCACTGATGTAGAGTGGATGTCATATGCTCATGTAAATCATAAAGTGTATTAGACTGGTGAGCGGCGAGATGAGTCAATTTTTTTTCCAACTCATATTTATTATGCTCTGTGGTCTGACGAGACCCAAGATCATAGTAAGGAAAACTTGATGCAAATTTAAATTTCCTTACCAAATTCGAGTTATCTGACCAATTTGAATCTTACCATCCCTCATCTCTAATATCAAGTAGACAAGTACAGCATATCACACTCCTCCATTTATTACCCTACCTTAACTTACACAACAGGGCAACATGTTTTTTTGGCCACAACTCGTGTGTTAGGCTATTCCCAATCCATACCATATACTGTATACTGTTTTTTGCTCCAATGGGAATTTTCAGAATTGACCAGAAAAACAGTCTTTTGTTTCTTGAACTGTGGGTACATAGATCTCCATGATCACAATTATTTGTAGAATTGCATATGGCATGTTGCACACACTCACTAGTATTGTTCTCTACATAATACCACTCAACTGACACTTCGGTGGTAAAATGAAAGCTGACGCAAACTGAGTATTACTTATCCTCCCCGGGTCCAGCGCCATGTCTCTGTTTGAGAAGAAACAATGGAGAGATGGGGCTCACTGAAGATACCAGTAGATGAAACCAAGAGACCCAGGACATTTCTTTGCGGTTTATTGTCAATGCGTTTCAAAGTTAAACTTCTTCAAACAAAAAACACAATTTTTGTGGTTCATCCTGATAAAGCAGTTTCCTACCTTTGAAACACGTTGATAAACTGCACAGAAATATCCTTGGTCTCCTGGTTTCATCTGCTGGTATCTTTGGCAGCAAACTGAACCCCATCTTTTCATTGTTTCTTCTCCTCTGATTAACTTGCAGGTCTTCAGCAGCTAACATTTTCACGCTGTTTTAGTTTTGCGTTCCATCAGTTGAGCAATACCCACCACCCTGATCCCCATTATAGACCAGATAAGAACCCGTTGCGCTATTGTTTTTCCAGCTTTTCTTCACTGGTCTCTGTTTTTTGGATTCAGTGGTGGCGTCTAGAGATGAGCGCACCCAAACTGTAAAGTTCGGGGTTCGTACTGGACATCTTGTGTCCCAGTGCTGAATACCGAACACTAGAGATGAGCGACTTTGCCTTTTTTTTGGGTCGAGTCGGGTGTCATGAAACCCAACTTTCTCAAAAGTCGAGTCGAACGAAATCGACTGACTATCGTGAAAAGTCAAAGATCCGACTGAAACACGTAACCCAAAGCAAGTCAATGGGGAAGCAAAGTTGGCAGGGAGTGGAGGACAGTAAACACTTTTCTCTCTCTCCTCCCGGACGCTGCACATGTCATCTCATTGCCAACAGTGTACGTCCTTGCTCAGTGGCTGAAAAAAGTCACGTGCAAGCATTCTGGGAAATCTGACTTTGGCACTTGTTTTGCCAACCGCATGGCCGACTTCACGCTGTGGTTGGGTTTCAGTCGGCGAAACCCGACTTTGCCATAAGTCGGCGACTCATGAATCTGGCCGACCTGTTTCGCTCAACTCTATCGAACACTGATGTCTCCCAGAAGTCCGTTTTAGTGTTCAGAGAGAGAGATATTCTGTGGTGGTACTCTGCTAGCTTTGGAACCCCCTACCTCTTACTGCAACCATTTTACAGGACAAAAGTTCAAGTCCCGATTGACTTCTATGCGGTTTGGGTTCGGGTTCAAGATCAGGTAGAGTTATGGTATCCGAACCGAACTGTGGACTAAAGTTCGCTGGAACCCGTCGAACCCGAACATCCATGGGTCCGCTCATTCCTAGTAATGTCACATTGACAGTGCTGCAGCCCATCACTGAACTCAGTGGCTCTGCCTGTGTGGATAGCTCAAGCTACTTAGCTCAGAGATTGCCTGTAGTTCTATCCACTTCACATTACCACTACAGCCAAACAACAGAGACCTGAGCAGCACAGGATATCCAGGAGGGTTTGCTTTTTAATAACAATATGAGCATATGGCAGAAAATTTTCTAATATATGGCAGCCACGTTTGTCCTGTGAAAACATGGGCAGAGGGCAGACTAGTCACATCACTTTCTATGGCCTACGGATGTTTATTCTGTTTTCTCTGAAATAATGCAGCCTTTTAGAATAAAGCATACCTGCCTGCAATTGTGCAGCCAGGCTCTGATTCATGCTGGATGCCATGAACATAGTTACAAGTTCCCTTTGAGTAACATCTACTTTCCACTAAGTCATGTCCCTTTGTCATTGGTCCTTGTTGGTCAAGTGCGCCAGAACTTGGGATCAATTTGAGCTGGAACTGCCGAGATTGTGTTGGAGGCTCAATATAGCCAAGATGGTGCAGTGATGTAGCAAAGCAAACTCAGCAAAGTCTAACTGGAGCTGCACAGCTCATTGTGTTACAGAAGCTCATGCATCAACACTGAAGGCAGAAAATAGCAGATTTGTACATCTGGCTTGATGTCACAGTGCTGGAACCATAGAATATTGGAGTTGTACAGGGCAGCTTGATGTAGAAGTGCTGGAACTATGAAGATTGGAATAGCACATTTGAATTTGTAGGGATAGTGCAGTGTAGTGGCAGGAACATCAACTACCTGAATACTCTGGCAATATCATGCCACCTGAGCAAGGTTTAAAGTTGATTATATGATCAGAGCATGTGAGGTTGCCACAGAAACCTGATCCACAGGATAGGAAATGGAACTGGCCATCCACTCTAAGTGCTGCAACAGGTGAGTAACAATAGCATTTACAGTATAAACTATTTACAGAATGATTAACCATGGTTGACCAACAACAGAGGTAAGACCATGTTTTATTTTATTCCTTATCCTATAGATAGAGTTGAGCGACTTTGGTCGGATCAGGTTTCGTGAAACCCGAATGAAACAAAATTTGAGTCGGATGAAACTGGTCCGACTAGGGCAAAAAAAGTCGGAGTTTCGTCCGAAACCCGACCCCAATGCAAGTCAATGGGAAATAAAAGTCGGCATTGAGCGGATGACATTCATGCCCTAGTCGGACCAGTTTCATCCGACTCAAATTTTGTTTCAGTCGGGTTTCACGAAACCCGATCCGACCAAAGTCGCTCAACTCTACCTATAGATAATGCTTAGAGGGAAGATGTCAGAAAGCTTTTGCTATTTAATCTGAGGGCAGTATGAGGTAAGGACTGAGACACTGATTTCAGCAATGTGTCAATTATTATGATAACAATATTTGCACTTTAGGCGTACTACTGTTGTTTCCACACCATTAGTGTTTTATCAGCAGGAGATTATTACTGCTGGACTAGGTGCCCGCAAACATCTTGGTCCAACTCTGCCCCACCACTGATTAGCAGCATACTGTCAGTATACAATGTACAACAGCAGATTTCTACAACTGGCCTGATTTAACAGTGCTGAAACCATTGAATAATGGAGTTGTACAGGGGAGCTTGATGTAGAAGTGCTGGAACCATAAAGACCAGAATAGAAAATTTGAGTTTACAGTGGTATTGCACTGTAGTGGCAAGAACACCAACTAGCTGAATATGGAGCACCCCGCGGGGCCAGGGAGTACTCGGTACCGGGCCCGTCGACTTCCATGGGGGGCGGTGTCACGGCGGCGACGACCCGGTCCGTGGCCCAGAGGCGTCCAGTAATAAAATAGGGGAAAGTTGTGTGGTATTTATGTGGTAAAAATGAAAATAAAGTTATTAGATGGTGAAATACGTGACGCCACCTGTGGTATTCTAGTCAGAGGTGACCAGCGCTGCAGAGTTCCGTCTCTGGGATGGATGTTGGGCGCAGCTATGATGTTGTAGCCCTCCACAGGTAGGGCTGTAGTCCCAGGGCAAAGATGTTAAATAAATAGTAAAAATGGCTGTAAACGTTGGGGTGCAGATAAAGGAGAGAAAGACACAGAGAGGTGCAGTTTCTTTACCTTTTATTGGTAATAGGTTGCAGTCCGGAGTACCACATACAGGTGATGGAATGAGTCCGGCTCGCCTGGAGGCATTCAGGGGATCCACCTTGCCAGGTGGGGATTTAGGACCTTCCTGATCTACAATTCCCTGTACTTTCAGATTCGGCGGCAGGACATACAGTTCCTGTTCACCCAGAACTCTGGCGTCCCTTTCTCTCTATTAGCGCTTCACTCTGGGGTCTGCTATATGCAGTATTTTAGCTTTCTGAGAGTCTCTCAGTCTCTGCTCTTGTCCTTTCCCTCTTCACAGATCAGCTCTCTGTCTTCATCTGACAGGATCTTCCAGAAAGATCCTTTTACCTCACGTCCTCACGTTTAACTGTCATCTCCTCACAGCTCCCAGCTGTTTCGTTTCCATGACAACTCCCTCAGCTGATTTCTAGCTGACTCACCAACCCCCCTGCTGGCCAGAATTTATAAAGTATCTCCCTTTTCTGACCTGCAGCAGGAATTGTGATTTTTAATCTCTGTTACCTAGCATGGGGGCCCCTTTCTGCCTCCAAGCATGACTTCACCTCTTAGAGGGAGGCAATGTCACTGTGACAACCGGACTCTGGGGTGTCACAAATACTCAGGTAGCTTCCTGCTGCCTGAGCCAGATTTAAATGACCCAAGGTAATGACATCATCAGAGCATGTCATGTTGCCACAAAACCTGATGTGCTGGAGAAGAGATGGAACCTGCCTTCCTCTCTCAGTGATGCAACAGGTGAGTAACAATAGCATTTATAGTCTAATAACAGAGGTCTCAGGCGTAAGACCATACTTTATGCTTAAGGTTAAAAATACTAAAAGAATTGATATGGATCTGCGCACCAATCCCCCACAGATCTCATTATGGTACCTTCCTGCTATACTGCTTTCTTACTTATCTAAGGCCTCTTTCACACATCAGGTTTTCGTCGTCAGGCGCGATCCGGCGCTTTTGACTAAAACCGGATCCGGCGAAATGCAATGCCAGATCCGGTTTCCCCCCCATTGACTTGCATTAGAACCGGATCGAGCCGGATGGCCATGCGTTTCATCCGATTTTCGCCGGATCCGGCAATGTGACTCGATCTGGCGTCTGGAAAAAATGGCTACTGTAACGTTTTTTGTCTCCGGCGAAAAAGCCGGACACGCCGGATCCGGCGTGTCCGGCTTTTTCATACAATGAAAGCCTATGAGCGCCGCAATGCGCCTGATCCGGCGACAGCCGGATCCGGCGGCCGGATCCGGTTTCTTTGGTCTGAGCATGCTCAGTAGCTCTGCCCACAGGACATATATAAAAGCAAGACAATGGGACCCTCAGCCACACCCAACATGCCACCCAAGCCAAGAACCAGGAGCAGGAGAAGGCAGCAGACATCTGCAGCAGCAGCACCATCAGCACCACCCCAAATGGAGCAGCATGCTGAACAACGGGAGGGGAGTCCAGCAGCAGATGAGAGACGGTAATTATCAAATCCCCCATTCCTCCAAAGTAGGGCTATGGAATATCAAGATATTCATTGGCCCTTTGTTTCTCTTTATTCAACAGCCGCCCAATAGATGCAGCAGCAGCAGCAGCAATGGCAGCAGCAGAAACACCACCCACAGCCATGGAGTCTGGCCATGAGGAAGACAGCACATCTTCTGGGAGCCCTCCCTCGCATCGTCAGCGTTTGACGGTAAGTTTTTATTTCCAAAATCCATCATCTCTGTAATATATGTGTATTCATTGCCTTTTATTTCAAAACAGGAATCACAAGATGAAGAGGAGCTCCCAGAAGAAGAAGGAAGGGGTGGACAGACACTTGGAGTGGGCTCACAATTGGTAAGCTTTTTGCATCAAACGCAGAAACACAACATCACACTACACACAACACATAGAAAACAATGTTCTGCAGACCACACACAGCAAACAAATGCCTACATCCAAAGACATAACATTTTTTGTTTTCTTCTCTAGTCTTCCCAATCTGGTGCTCGGCCAAGAGGTCCTCGCAGTGCCTCCCAGGGTCGTCGGCGACAGCAACGCGGCGGTCACCAGCGTGTAAGTATAAATATTTTTGCTTTGTTTTTTTTGCACTTTTTATTTCATTTCTTTTGTGGAGGCTAATTATGTTATTTTTGTCTTTTTCTTTAACAGCCTTCACAGCGTGCTCCCGACTCTGACGGTGAGGATGGAGGGATTGATGTGGACCGCCTCATCGATCTCGTCAGAGAAAGGGAGCCGCTCTGGAATATGGCTGACCGCCGCCACGCTGACCTGATCGTTACCCGACGACTCTGGGAGGAAATCTGTTCGCTCCTTGTGGACCGCTGGGAGGACCTCAAAGCTCGGGCCCAGATTAAAGAGCGTAAGTATATACAGTACCGGTTGCTTGATGTAAACCAGTGTTTCCCGAACTCCAGTCCTCGTGGTCCCCACGGATCATGTGTTCAGGATTTCTATTTACGTTGGAAATCCTGAAAACATGACCCCTGGGGACCATGAGGACTGGAGTTTGGGAAACACTGATGTTGTATACTAACCACTTTGTCCTTTCTCGTTTCAGGGGAGAGAATTGTGAAGCGGTGGCGGTCTGTGAGGGATCGTTTCAAGAAGGAGTTCAATAAAGAGATGCGGGCCCCGAGTGGATCTGGAGGACGCAGGAGCAAGTACAAGTACGCACGAGCCCTGTCGTTCCTCCGGGAGACAATGCTCACCAGAAGGTAAATATTACACACCACATGTGACAAAAAAATGTTTAGATGTAACTTTTTTTTTTCAGCCAGGGCCATACCATGTCACTATTTTAATTGTTTTTTTTTCTCTTTATTCCACAGCACGGTGAGCAGCACTCGGGAGCCTGCACGATTGGACCCTTCTGAGGCGATCCCTGAGGAGACCGGCACCGAGGGACACTTCGACCGCCCCGGTACATCTGCACCTTCCCAGCCTTCCCACACATTCAACCCATCTGTCCCATCCACCAGCACAGGAGCATCGTGGCCGCCTACATTACATGAAGCTGCTGGTGAGGAGATCGCTTTCCCTTTACCCCACCCTTCTGCCCCTGCCACCTCTAGTACACCTGCGGGTACTGGGCGGCAGCGGCAGAGGGGTCAGGAAAAGACTTATGCACCAGAGCTCTTGCATCTGAATGCATCTTTCCAGAACTGTCTAAAAGTCTTGTCAGAGCAAATCTCCGCAGGCTATCAGCAGATCAACTCCAGCATTCTGGAGGTGAAGACACTTCTGCAAACCATGCATTCAGAAGCAAGATCTTCACCAAACCACACCTTTTTCAGGTTTGTTGTGGAGCGCATGGAAACGCTCTCTCCTGCCCAGCAGATGCATGTAATGCATTCATGCCACGCTGCTCTCCAGCAAGTTACCTCCCAACCTCCTCCTCCCACCACAGTAGTTCCTCCACCTGCACCCCCTCCAGCCACTTTCCATCCTCCCCCTCCTATTACATCTACACCCCCTCCAGCCATTTTCCATCCTCCCCCTCCTATTACATCTACACCCCCTCCAGCCACTTTCCATCCTCCCCCTCCTATTACATACCATCCACCTCCCCAGCACCAGCAACCTCCCCAGCACCAGCAACCTCCCCAGCACCAGCAACCTCCCCAGCACCAGCAACCTCCCCAGTACCAGCAACCTCCCCAGTACCAGCAACCTCCCCAGTACCTGCAAACTCCCCAGTACCAGCAACCTCCCCAGTACCAGACATCTCCCCACTTCCAGCAACCTGCCCCGTACCAGACATCTCCCCACTTCCAGCAACCTGCCCCGTACCAGACATCTCCCCACTTCCAGCAACCTGCCCCGTACCAGACATCTCCCCACTTCCAGCAACCTGCCCCGTACCAGACATCTCCCCACTTCCAGCAACCTGCCCCGTACCAAACTCCTTCCCCATACAACTTGCCATCAACATCATCTGCTCCTACAGTCCCTGCCCAACCCTCCACTCCACCACCCACCACCTCTTCTGCTTCCCACATGTCCACCCATTCTGTAGTTTTTTCCACACCTTCACCTCTAACTGTTCCTTCCCCACCACAATCCCAGTCCTCTCTCCACACTCCCAGTGTCGAAGTGTCCCGCAGCCCCTCCAGCAGTATTTCCACCACACACTACACAGATTTATAATGTGTGTATTTAAATAAAAATGACCAGTTTTATGGTTTCAAAGCTTTATTAAACAAGTTTATTAAAATTTTAAAAAAGTTTACTAAAAAAACATTTTTCAATAAAAGTTAAATTATTTTACACTGGTTGTCTGTCATTTCTTTCTGCGGCGAAAAAGGTTAAATACAGGGTATTTAAAAGGTGAAATGGTATTCAAAACTAGGTATATAACTGTGGGTAAATTTTAGCTTTTTGCCACAGTTGTATTCCTGGTTGTGTTTGAAGCAAAGTATTTCACCTAAAAAGTTGTGTTTATTGTTGGTGATTTCCTAACAATGTACACAACTTTTGTTAAAAGGTGAAATACTTTGCATAAAACACAACCAGGTACACACCTGTGGCCTAAAGCTAAAAATAGAGACCATGACAAGATAGCCAACTTTGGTTGGCAAAGGTATATACTGTTGGTACAGAAGGTACACAAGTTTGGTTGGGCACAAATCTTTCACACTCTGTCATCCTGCCAGTGTACTCTGCCTTGAGGTGACATAAAGTATAGTGCAAAATTTTCCCTCATTACTGAAACCGTCACAGAACTTCTAGTGGTAATGTCATGGTAATCTTGCAAGGTGGTTTCTTCAGAGGTGTCCTCAATGGAAATGGGTTCCTTGCAGATAACAAAATTGTGGAGTACCACTCACGCTTTGATCACCTCGTCCACAGTTTCTGTCTTGAGGTTGATCGCAGTCAATAGGACCCGCCATTTGGCTGTCAGAATACCAAAGGTACATTCAACCATTCTTCTTGCTCTTGTGAGGCGGTAATTAAAAATGCGTTTTGGTCTTGTCAATCCTCTGCTAGAGTACGGTTTCAAAAGGTGTTCTGACAGCTGGAAGGCTTCATCCCCTACACAGACAAATGGCATAGGTGGACCAGATGTTTGCGGCAGCGGTCTAGGTGGTGGGAACTGGAAGGTGTTTCCATACAGTTTACGCCCCATGGCAGACAGTTTGAAAACTTGAGAGTCATTGGAGCGGCCATAGGCCCCAATAT
>NW_027361695.1:13262500-13280000 GCF_039654945.1 Dendrobates tinctorius
CCATGTGCCCGTCATGTAACGTGATGACAAATTATTGTGATGACAACTGGGGGTCTGCTGAAGACCTCTGTGCTTGTCATAACGATCATGATTTTAGCTATATATATATATATATAGGTGCTTCTCACAAAATTAGAATATCATCAAAAAGTTAATTTATTTCAGTCCTTCAATACAAAAAAGTGAAGCTCATATATTATCCAGAGTCAATCCAGAGTGAACTATTTCAAGTGTTTATTTTTGTAAATGTTGATGATTATGGCTTACAGCCAATGAAACCCCAAAAGTCGTAAACTCAGTAAATTAGAATATTTAACAAAAAACACCTGCAAAGGCTTCCTAAGCATTTAAAAAGGTGCCTTAGTCTGTGTCAGTAGCTCAACAATCATGGGGAAGACTGCTGACTTGACAGATGTCCAGAAGGCAGTCAGTGACACACTCCACAAGGAGGGTAAGCCACAAAAGGTCATTGCTAAATAAGCTGGCTGTTCAGAGAGTGCTGTATCCAAGCATATTAATGGACAGTTGAGTGTGTAGGGAAGGTGACCTGACAGACGGACGGACTTGTCAGAATAGAGAAAGGAAGGTTTACACAGTTTAGACAGGTGTCAGTTACTACAGTGGGGAAACAGCTGAGAAAGTGTAGTGGACGTGCAGTACCTTGGGTTGACCATTAGAGGGCAGGGAGGAGTGTGAGCAAAGGACTTGACATCAGCTTAGGGCTTAGGAAACCGTTGGTCATGGGGGGGCGGAGTTACAGGGAACCGGGAATGATATAAATTTGACAGGAGTGTTCCAGAAAGTTCCAGTCCCCAGGGGGAGCTCCAGTGACAGGAGGACTACGACAGTTTGTGCACTGTGAGGAAAACCAAACCAGGGGGACTGAGGAGAGAGGACGTCAGGGGGGTGGTCCTGACACAAGAGTACCGCAGTATAGACGAGGCACTGAAGTAAAGCATACCGTACTGAGGGAGAGACGACTGATCAGTAAAGGTACTGTTGGTTTACGGGCCTAAGGAGGCCACAGTGATGGATCTGACAGGAGCGTGAAGAGTGAAGAGGGGACGGTACGTATATGTACGTCCCCGGTGTAAAGTACGGTGTGCGGGAAGTGACCCTGGAAATGGAGGGCCGATAAGTGGAGTAAAGTGAAGTGAAGTGAAGTGCATGGAAGTGCGGTGTACTTCGGAGGCCGTCAGGTGGACAGCAAGAGAATAAACTTGGACCTGTTGTACCCGAAACCTGCCTCATCTTGTGTCTGTACGTTACTGCGCGGTATATCGAGGGACCACCCAACAGCTCGGCCCACCGACCCTACAAGTGGAAGGAAAAAATGTTGTAGAAAAAGGTGCACAAGTAACCGGGATAACCGCAGCCTTGAAAGGATTGTTAAGAAAAGGACATTTAAAAATTTGGGGGAGATTCACAAGGAGTGGACTGCTGCTGGAGTCATTGCTTCACACCACACACAGATGTATCCAGGATATGGGCTACAAGTGTCACATTCCTTGTGTCAAGCCACTCATGACCAATAGACAACGCCAGAAGCGTCTTACCTGGGCCAAGGAGAAAAAGAAGTGGACTATTGTCAGTGGTCCAAGGTGTTGTTTTCAGATGAAAGTAAATTTTGCTTTTCTTTTGGCAATCAAGGTCCCAGAGTCTGGAGGAAGAGTGGAGAGGCCACAATCCAAGCTGCTTGAGGTCTAGTGTGAAGTTCCCACAATCAGTGATGGTTTGGGGAGCCATGTCATCTGCTGGTGTAGGTCCACTGTGTTCTATCAAGACCAAAGTCAGCGCAGCCGCTTACCAGGACATTTTAGAGCACTTCATGCTTCCCTCTGTTGACAAGCTTTTTGGAGATGGAAACCTCATTCTTCAGCAGGACATGGCCCCTATACATAAGGACAAAAGTACCAATACCTGGTTTACAAACAACAGTATCACTGTGCTTGATTGGGAGCAAACTCGCCTGACCTTAACCCCATAGAGGTCATGAGAGACACCAGACCCAACAATGCAGACGAGCTGAAGGCTGCTATCAAAGCAACCTGGGCTTCCATAACCCCTCAGCAGTGCCACAGGCTGATCGCCTCCATGCCACGCTGCATTGATGCAGTAATTGATGCAAAAGAGCCCGACCAAGTATTCAGAGCATTTACTGAACATACATTTCAGTAGGCCAACATTTCACATTTTAAAATAATTTTTCAGGCTGGTGTTATAAAGTACGCTAGTTTACTGAGATAATGATTTTTGGGTTTTCATTGACTGTAAACCATAATCATCAACATCAACAGAAATAAACACATGAAATAAATCACTCT
Organism: Dendrobates tinctorius; assembly: GCF_039654945.1. Taxonomy (NCBI): domain Eukaryota; kingdom Metazoa; phylum Chordata; class Amphibia; order Anura; family Dendrobatidae; genus Dendrobates; species Dendrobates tinctorius. The sequence continues at coordinate 13,264,825 of NW_027361695.1, forward strand.
GTTTGTGATGACTGTACATAATATATGAGATTCACTTTTCCTATTGAAAAACTGAAATAAATTAACTTTTAGATGATATTCTAATTTTGCTAGAAGCACCTGTAAGTGCAAAGTATAGCAAATGAATAGCAAAGCGACAAACTCTTAGCCTGGAATCTCAAAGACTGGCTCCAAACTTCAATAGAATGTCAGAATCTCTAAATGAATCTATCACCAGAAGGAAACACCAGAAGGGGGACAGAATATAACGCTGCACCCAGAAGGTGATAGGGTAGACATATGAAAACACCTGTATTAAGCTAAGCAGACTGCAGCCAGAAAAGCAAAACCAAAACATCCAGAGTGAAGATGTGTCTCCTATGGCTCCACAGAAAGAGAAGCTGAATACAGAGCACAAACTCGAAGGATCGAATCCAGGAGCATGACAGGCAAGCAAAGTCTGAAACTTCGAATGCCATTTTGACAGGGTCTGTCTTTTAACTTTTTTTAATGGCCTTCAGCTTGATCTTGAGCCTCAGCAACTTGATGGATGAACGATATATAGGAAGATCGATCTTGTGAAAGCCTAGATAGGATCACCTGGGTCTTCGCCATTATCTTGATAGTATCAAGCCATCGAGCTGATGGTCTTCATCTTTGCCTTGTTCCTTCTATTCTTTTGACCATGTTGTCCTTCTCCAATCTTTTTAGCTTTGCACAAAATCATTGTGAAACTGAAATATATTAACTTTTTGATTATATTCTTATTTTGTGAGAAGCACCTGTTTATAGCTAAATATATAGCATAAGCCATCGGACAATTGCAGCTCCAAGTCCCCTAAGGGGACTATTAAATGCTGTAAAAAAAATAAAAATAACCTGGCGGCGTTCATAGCAGTATGGCAGTGACAACCATAGAGGTCTGCTTGAGTCCTCTGGCTGTCATGCCAACCCATCGGCGACCCGCGTTCATGTGATGCGGGCGCCGATGAGTGGGATTTTCTGCGCGCTTGCCAGAAGCATGTGTTAAATGCCTCTGTCAGAGTATGACAGCGGCATTTAATGGGCTAACAGCCGTGGGTGGGACGCAGTTCCACCTGCGGCTGTTAGAGGCACATGTCAGCTGATCAAAGCAGCTGACATGTGCCGGAAAAGATGTGGGCTTAACAACGGAGCCCACATCAAAGGGAGGGTGTTAAACATTGGCATGCTCTTACGCCTAATGTCGGTAAGGGGTTAAAGGGAATCTGTCACCAGGTTTTTGCTAGCTAATCTTAAAGTGGCATAATGTAAGGACAGAGATCCTGATTGCAGCTATGTGTCACTTACTGGGCTGCTTGTTGTGGGTTAGATAAAATTTCAATTTTATAAGAAGGAGATTTTCACTAGAAGACTAGTAAACCAGCTGCCATATAGTCCAACCCCGCCCCCACCACTGATTGGCAGATGTGTAAACAGAAAACTGGTGTGGACGTGGTTATACAGAGCTCAGCATTCAGAGAACTGCTAGATCTACAGCAGCTAAAACAGTGATTTTATCAAAACTGCAGCAAGTAGCCCAGTAAGTGATACATTGCTGGAATCAGGGTCTGTACCCCTACATCATGCTGCTCTCAGATAGCGTAATCAAAATCTGGTGACAAATTCCCTATACAATTTTGCACTGTTTTGCTTCTACAGGCTTTTTGTTTCCGTGTGCATTCAACTTTGATGTGGTCTGTGGTGATAAATCAGCTGAGAGAAGCTCAAAAAAGGACACAAAAAAGAGCCTGAAATTTTCTCATTGGACCATCAGAACCAATTCACTCATGGATTCTCATTTATTCCATCCTGCAGCCAACAATTCACAGTCCAACACAGAGGATATAAAAGGAAAACGGTGCACCCTAATTTAAAAAGTCATTTCTAGTAAAAAAAAAATATATATATATATATATATATATACAGTATATATATGCATTTAAGTAAGAAAACATAATGTTCCAAAGGAGTACAACCTATTTAATGAATTTCCATACAAGGCCGCAATCAGATGCCAGGAATAGATCCGGCAGAAAGAAGGATCCGGTGTCTGCGTATGCGGCCGGATCCGGTAGTCCGGTTTTTCGCCGCCCCATGCCGGATACCGAAAGCCTGAAGTGTGAAAGCGGCCTTAGTCAAACAAATGTAGAAACTTTGCACTCTGATTTTGTTGAAAGTGAAACAAGATTTCTTGACAATCCAAAAGCGCATGCGATGTGTGCTGAGAAGATTCCACAGTGCCGATGCCGGCAGAGACTGCAAGTATGTGATTTATATTTTCCTGCCACATTCAGACTAGACTGTATGCAGTCTAGTCTGCATGTGACCGCATGTATGCAAATCGCACACTTGCAGTCATGCCCCTTCCTTTCCAGGCATTGGAAAATTCTCACATCCGCGTAGTTGAGGATTCACAAGACTTCAGTCACCTAGACTTCAGACTAGTGGTTTTAGACTGGACAACACTTTAGTAGCCCTGATTCACCTAGTAACACGTACTTTCAGCTCGGCATGTGCTAAGCCTTTTAGTACTAACTTATTTTACCAGTAAAGTTCACCCATAGTGAGTGTATGCCCGAGTGCTTAAACTTTTTCCAACAGGTATGAGTAATAAGGGGATGCCCAATAAATAGATGGTGTATCATTATATTTTTGGCCATGTAGTGTGGAGGTTGTAATGTGCTGTTAAAATTCAGGGGTGGGGAATCTATTTTCTCCCAAGGGCCATTTGGGTATTTATACCATCCTTCGGGGGCCGTACAAACTCCGCCCACAATCTGGCACTGGTGTCAGGACGTAATCTTCCATTGCATGCCCTTCAGTGTTCAGTAGTGAACACTGCGTGTGTGCTAACAGAGCAAGAAGAAATTAATGAGATTGCGGCAATCAAAATACAGCTCCCTGCCCAAGAATGCGGTCCCTGAGGATAAACCCGGGGGCCTGATAAAAGGTCATCGAGGGCCGTAAATGGCCCTGGGGCCTGAGGTTCCCCACCCCTGTGTTAAATAATCAAGTTCATCTACTGAATATCCACTCACTATTAATACCTCTGTTATAAGGGTGATGCCTAACAAAGGAGCCTCTGAAAGTTGGACTTATTCTACTTTCCTTTATAACACAAATCATCCCCATGTATGACGTTAACGGATTAAGTGCGCATACAGTATTACGCACCGGTCCTGACTTTGGCAACAGCCAGTGTTCCCTTCTCCAATGGATGCCTTCCTCTACTGTGGTCCACTTTGGGTTTCTTATGTGGCCTGGTAATCTCCTGTGACATCAGCATTCAAATTATTTTAACGCTGACTCAGACAATTAGTTTTGTTGGAGTATTAATAAAGCTTTGTGTTCTTTTACCTTGTGCTGTGGAGTTTGTCTCACAAGTTCTGTCAGCTGGAATCATCTCAGGAAACTCCTGTTTATTTCTACAATCTGTGATTGTTTTTTGGCTCAGACCTGCCGCTAAAACTTCATCTGCTGTAAGCATTATAAACTCTTCTCTGGACAAGTTAATATTACAAATGCAGCTGCATCAGCTGGTGTGTTTCCTAGCCTTAAGCTGCTGTTAAGCCCTTTCCTCACTGCTCTCTGCCTCCATCTTGTGGCCAAATCTAAGTACTGCACCATCTCCCTTTTCTGCTGTTCTTGGTCTCCCCCTAGAGGTCGAAGTCCAGTACTCTACCACCTTTCACTGTCTCTAGCTGTCTCCCCACATACATATTCACCAGTGCACTTTTACGGCACATTTTGCATTCACCTTCCTACTTCAGACAGGTCCATAGGTCAGTCCAATTCCCTACAGGTGCATGACATTCAGTTTGTGCTGATCCCTCGGAAAGTTTGCAATAGTTGCATAGTTAGAAAAGCTGAAGAATAATTACAATTCATAAGGAGATATAAACACTTTACTCGGGTTGTCATACTTCTTCATATCACAAGGTGTGTGCCAAGCTGTGAAAAGGCATGATCTCCACTGCTTCCACAAGACTTGGCGGACCGGTGTTCACAGTCTCTTGATGAGAAGCTTCTACCTATCCGCCCTTGTAGATGTCAGAAGTAGCTGGTATTAGCGAAGCTGGTGTTCGGCGTTCTGCAACATGTCCACAGTCCGGAAAAAGTGGATGGCTGGTCAATTCAATATGTGTTTCGTGTCACCTGGTGAGGTGGAGCCTCGAAGACCTTGGTTTAGATAAGCAAATGGAAAGCAGTTAGGTAGCAGAGCCCAGCAGAATAGCAGAAGTGGGTAAGTCAGTAGAATCATTTGTAGAAATGCAGCAGAACCTAGAGGAACATCATAGCTGGATATGCCAGGGGACATACTTGTATTTATGTAGCAGAGCATGACAGAACCGCAGAGCTGAGTATGTCAGGGAACTCACTTATAGTTATGCAGCAGATCCCAGACAATAGCAGAGCTGGGTATGTCAGTAGACTCACTTGTAATCATGTAGGTGAGTCAGAGGAACAGCAGAGCTGGGTATTTTAGGAGACTCACTTGTAGCAATGTACATAGAAGAACCCAGAGGAACAACTCAGCTGGTTATGTCAGGAGACTCACTTGTAGGATGTAGCAGAGCCCAGCAGAACAGCAGAGCTGGGTATGTCATTATACTTACTTGTATTTATGTGGCAGAGACCTGAGGAAAAGTGCATTGGGGTATATCAGGAGATTGACTTGTAGTGAGCAGAGAGAAACAACAAAGCTTTTTATGTCAGGAGACTCACTTGTAGGATGCAGCAGAACCCAGCAGAACAGCAGAGCTGGGTATGTCATTAGACTTACTTGTATTGATGTGGCAGAGCCCAGAGGAAAAGCAGATTGGGTATGCCAGGAGACTGACTTGTAGTCATGTAGCAGAGCCCAGAGGGACAGCAGAGCAGGGTATGTCAGGAGACTCACATATAGTGAAGGCGCAGAACCCAGGTGAACAGCAGGGCAGGGTATGTCAAGAGACTTATTTGTAGTGATGTGGCAGAGCCCAGAGGAAAAGCAGATTGGGTATGCCAGGAGACTGACTTGTAGTCATGTAGCAGAGCCCAGAGGGACAGCAGAGCAGGGTATGTCAAGAGACTTACTTGTAGTGATATAGCATAGTCCAATGGACCAGCAGAGAAGGGTATATCAGTAGACTCACTTGTAGGATGTAGCAGAGCCCATAGGAACAGCAGACCTGGGTATGTCAGGAGACTCACATATAGTGAAGGCGCAGAACCCAGGTGAACAGCAGGGCAGGGTATGTCAAGAGACTTATTTGTAGTGATGTAGCAGAGCCCAGAGGAACAGCAGAGATGGATATGCTAGAGGACTTACTTTTTAAAATGTAGCAGAGCCCAGAAAAAAAACATCAGAACTGGGTGTGTCATGAGACTCCCCTGTAAAGATGTAACAGAATGGGGAAGAGAATAGCTACATATGTCAAGAGACTTACTTGTAGCAAACTAACAGAGCCAAAAGGACCAGTACAGCTGGGTGTGTCAGACGTCTCACTTGTAGCAATGAAGCTGAGCCCAGTGGAACAGCAGAGCTGGGTATGTTAGGAGGCACTGAAAAGTTGTGTGGAAAATTTAGTCCAATGTAGTGCTGTGGTTATAATGGAAGCTGGTGGAAATTGGAGAGTCTGAGTTTTTAACAGTATACTAAACCGGTCAGTGCCCAAATAATTTTCAACTGCCAGAAAACTTCTTTAATTACTCTAAACCTAGAAAATTATAAAATTCTGACAGCCTGCAGCCACCACTAGGGGGAGCTTACGCGCCATTTGCCTACTAATTATACATGGAGCTCATGAATAAAACAGGTAATCAGCAGCTACACCCCTAGAGGGGCAGAAGCTAAATCTCATATAGTATAAGGGGGTCTCCTGTCCCTGGGGTAGTGCTGCCATCCTTTCTAACTTCTCCCTTTACAGAGCCTCTCCCAGCTGCCATTCATGCACAGTGGGGGCCAAGACTCTGCTTTACAAGGAAAAATAGTAAAGGGGACACAAATTTATTCCGGGTTGTTTGAATTCAGAATCCAGAGGTTTCATTTCACTGACTATAAATTATGGTATATCAGATAGATAGTGGATGCGCCATAACTGCAAGATGGGAAAACTGTCAATGGTCAGACACCATTCATCTAAAATACCAAAACTTTACAGGGCAGATATTCACATATCGTAATATTTCACCCTAACTTCATATTGATAGATAGAGACTGTGTCAGACTGGGGTGCCAAGGGCCCACCAGTAACACTGACATTGGGGGGCCACTTTTCACCTGCATACAAATATTACACTACCCCCATTCCCAAATTTACCGATATCTCTATATAATAATAAACTATATAATATTAAACTGGGTAGTTTGGTTCATGAATTCATGAATGATGAGAGGCTGCTGCTTTCTGTACCGAGTGAATTAAATGAATTATGAGAAATACTACCCATACAGTAAGGTTGGGGGTCCAGACCTGCACAGGGGCCCACTGAGGCCAGTCCGAGCCTAGATAGATAGATAGATAGATAGATAGATAGATAGATAGATAGATAGATAATATATAGCTAGATTGATAGATAATAGATAGATAGATAGATAGATAGATAGATAGATAGATAGATAATAGATAGCTAGATTGATAGATAGATAATAGATAGATAATATATAGCTAGATTGATAGATAGATAATAGATAGATAGATAGATAATAGATAGCTAGATAGATAGATAGATAGATAGATAGATAGATAATATATAGCTAGATTGATAGATAATAGATAGATAGATAGATAGATAATAGAGAGATAGATAGATAGATAATAGATAGATAGATAGATAGATAGATAGATAGATAGATAGATACATGGGCAGTGTTCGTGTGTGTATGAATATATATATATATTGCTGCTCTGTCGCAGAGTCCACCCTGACCACACGTGTTTCTCCTTGCTGTGGGTCACACCTGGCGGTACCGCACCGGTCTCCTCTCTGTGGCCCTGCCTCTGCCTTACACTCCTCTCCATTGATCACACAGCAGTTCTTCTTTTCTTCTCTCTATAATTCTCATTGTCCGCTGATTGCACAAAGAACAAAGAGCATGAGCGGGGAGACTGAGGGACCCTCTTCTGAGAGGCATTGGGGGCTCTCGCGGGACGGTGCCCTGATGATAGGACCACGGCCTGTGGTGGCGGAGGGGTGAGGTGGTCTGCAGACACTGCACCCCCCAATTACGCCAGGCAGGGGGAGCTGGGCCCCCTCCTCTGCCTCCAGTGAATTCCTATGAACTTTCTTCTCTCAGCAGAGGCCCTGTGATTGCCTGTCACCTCTCCCGTCCCCCTCCCGCCGGCCACACACCCCTCTCTGATAATCCCTCTCTGTTTTAGAACAACACAAAACCTGCTCCCATGCAGAGAAGCCTCAGAGGCTGCAGAGAAAGGAGGATGGCTGCTCCCCTCAATAGTCGGCCAGAGGAGGAAAAAAGAGAACATTTCATAAGATCCAGAGAGAAGGGGGCTGCTTGTTAAACAGGTGGAAATGGGCAATTCCCAATTCTCCATCTGAGGCCCCGGGTCCCCCTGCAGCCCCTCCATCCACAAGACCCAAGATTCAATCATTACCAGGGAAAGCTCTGCCCAAAGATAAGGCGATGATCCGAAGGTTTCCCTCTACTCACTGCACACATCTACACTGATCACAAGAAACATACATAGATGCCTAAAAATAATATATAGAAAGGTACAGAAATAAAGAAAAACGAAATACATATAACATGCATAGAATATAGTAAAGAAGGAAAAATATACATATAATATGTATAGAAAGTAGTAAAGAAGGAAAAATATACATATAACATGCATAGAATATAGTAAAGAAGGAAAAATATACATATAATATGTATAGAAAGTAGTAAAGAAGGAAAAATATACATATAACATGCATAGAATATAGTAAAGAAGGAAAAATATACATATAACATGCATAGAATATAGTAAAGAAGGAAAAATATACATATAACATGCATAGAATATAGTAAATGGAAATTAAACATATAATCATGTAGAAAATAGTAAAAAAAATATGCATATAAAATGTATAGGAAATAGTAAACAAGAGAAAAATATAAATATGACATGTATGGAAAATAGAAAAAGGGAAAAAATGTATAATATACAGAAAATAAACAAGAAGGTAAATATAGATAGAGAGATGATAATACAAAAGAAGGAAAAATATGGATAAAAAATAAAAAAGAAGACAAAAGGATATATATCTAAAATACAGAGAAAATAGAAAAGAAAGGGAAAATATATATATAAAAAATGTATAGAAAATAGTAAAGATGGAAACAAAATAAACAGTAAAGAAGGAAAACTATACATATAAATTGTATAGAAAATATACATACACTGTGCATAGAAAATAGTACAGAAGGGAACTATATATATATATATATATATATATATATATGTATATATATATATATATATATACAAAATGGGTAGAAAATGGACAGCCAGATAGGAAAATATACATATAAAATGTATAGAAAATAGACAATACAAAAAAAAATGATACATAGAAATGAGTGTGAACTAAAAAATGTTGAACAATAATTTAATAGAACTCCTGAATTTACAGTAAATCTTATATCTGTGTTTGGTTACAAAATGAGAATACATAACTGACAGATAGATAGGGATATTAACCATATGTGTCTTGATTCTAGCGTGTGTGTGCCAAAAAATGCAGCAAAATCAATGTATCGAATCTGTGCTAATGATAGATAATAGATCGATAATAGATAGAAAGATAGATAGATGGATAGATAGATAATAGATAGATAATAGATAGATAATAGATAGATAGATAGATAGATAGATGTATCTGCCTAAAATTACAGAACAATATTAGGCACAACATTAGGTTTCCAGCTTTCCTATCATTTGTGTCCTAATTAGCAGGAAATCCATATATCACATTGCTCTGGTGCTGCTAGTTGTTCTAGTTGTCTAGTTGTTCTAGTTGTTCTAGTTGTTGCTTGTCCATTAATCAGAGACTTTCTCTCTAAAAGTGGAATATGCAATAAGCCAATGCTTCTTACACTGGAGGACTGGGGTGAGTGAGGGGCTCCAGTGCTGCCTGGTTGCAGGTCCTCCCCATTAAACTTTGCTTGGTGTTCTGTGCACCTCCATTAATCAGAGCTGGGGGTAAGTCCTGAGCCTCCACTTGGTGCTTCTAATAACAAGCTGTCATTCTGCTCGGAGTGACTGTGACTCCATGTGATGTCAGCTAAGTGTAGAAGACACTGATCCTCAGTGCTGCCTGCACGATGTGACAGCAGGGTCTGTGCTGTGCAGCCCCCCAGCTCCTGCTCTGCCAGAGGTAAGTGCTCACTCTGCGTCCTGCAATAACATTATTGCAGAGTGGATGGAGGATCATCATCATCATCACCACCACCAGGCAGCCTGGGTTTTACTAGCAAGGTCCTACCTTGCCTGTTACTTTTGTGTGAGCCGCTTAATGAGCATTAATCTGGCATCCCTGGGTGTCATTGTTCAGGGGGGCTTGTTCATTTGAATGTAAATAGATGACATGACATGAGCAAGTTGCTTATTAAATTGATTTCTCCTCTGGCTTCCTTGGAATGCAGAGACAGAGAGAGGAGAAGAGCAGGGTGACTTCCAGTTGGCTGCTGCGCTCAGTGAAGTTCTTGCAGGGATGGCAAGCTCTGCAGCTCCATGCCCTCCTCCTTCAGTCGTGTCCTCCTGCCAGAGACTGGATGGAAGAAATGGGGCATCCAGCACCCCCAAATCACTGGCCTTCTCCATTGAAAGAATTATGGCTAAGTCTTCAGAGCCCAAACCTACAGTTTATGACCACAACCAAGGAGTGGAGAGCGATGCTAAGAAGATCTTGAACCTTTGTTCTCCAATTCCATGCATGATCCCAGTGCAATCTTTGGGGTATGATGTCCACTCCAAGACCCTGCTGAATTATTCGGAGCTCTGGAAGAGCAGTTTGAGGGCTCCTATCTGTAACTCTGCTGGGCTGTGCAAGGCTAACTGTGGCATGTGCTGCAAGAATGATCTCACCATGGGACACTCGGTTGTCCCAAACAGTAGGGTCATAAAACCTCAGGTTATCAACCAAGCAGTAGGGTTGCCACCAGGAACTAATGGACCTCTTTATTACTTCAACTACCTGGACTCTGCCTACAACCCCTCAGAAATCCTCAATGGACAGCTCATTCCATCTAGTATTTTAAATGCTCAGTCCCAGGCGACCCTAAGTGCCCACCATAAACTCTACCTATTGGAAAATGCTAAAATTTCTAGTCTCTGCCCAGACAAATACCCCCTTCCTCCATACCCACACAAGGAGCGACTACCAGGCCAACTGGACCAGGTGATGAAAGAAAACACTGCACTGGCTGCAGACAGGAACCCTAAAAGCCACAGCAAGCTCAGTGCCAGCCCTATAGATGGGAAACCCAAGATCTTCACCTGTGAGGTGTGTGGCAAGGTAAGGACCCACCATTAACCTTTATGGCTATAGTGTGTGGCAAGGTAAGGACCTACCATTAACCTTTATGGCTATAGTGTGTGGCAAGGTATGGACCCACCATTAACCTTTATGGCTATAGTGTGTGGCAATGTACGGACCCACCATTAACCTTTATGGCTATAGTGTGTGGCAAGGTAAGGACCCACCATTAACCTTTATGGCTATAGTGTGTGGCAAGGTAAGGACCCACCATTAACCTTTATGGCTATAGTGTGTGGCAATGTACGGACCCACCATTAACCTTTATGGCTATAGTGTGTGGCAAGGTAAGGACCCACCATTAACCTTTATGGCTATAGTGTGTGGTAAGGTACGGACCCACCATTAACCTTTATGGCTATAGTGTGTGGCAAGGTACGGACCCACCATTAACCTTTATGGCTATAGTGTGTGGCAAGGTACGGACCCACCATTAACCTTTATGGCTATAGAGTGTGGCAAGGTACGGACCCACCATTAACCTTTATGGCTATAGTGTGTGGCAAGGTACGGACCCACCATTAACCTTTATGGCTATAGTGTGTGGCAAGGTACGGACCTACCATTAACCTTTATGGCTATAGTGTGTGGCAAGGTACGGACCTACCATTAACCTTTATGGCTATAGTGTGTGGCAAGGTAAGGACCCACCATTAACCTTTATGGCTATAGAGTGTGGCAAGGTAAGGACCCACCATTAACCTTTATGGCTATAGTGTGTGGTAAGGTACGGACCCACCATTAACCTTTATGGCTATAGAGTGTGGCAAGGTACGGACCCACCATTAACCTTTATGGCTATAGTGTGTGGCAAGGTACGGACCCACCATTAACCTTTATGGCTATAGTGTGTGGCAAGGTACGGACCTACCATTAACCTTTATGGCTATAGTGTGTGGCAAGGTACGGACCTACCATTAACATTTATGGCTATAGTGTGTGGTAAGGTACGGACCCACCATTAACCTTTATGGCGATATTATGTGGCAAGGTACGGACCTACCATTAACCTTTATGGCTATAGTGTGTGGCAAGGTAAGGACCCACCATTAACCTTTATGGCTATAGTGTGTGGCAAGGTACGGACCCACCATTAACCTTTATGGCTATAGTGTGTGGCAAGGTAAGGACCCACCATTAACCTTTATGGCTATAGTGTGTGGCAAGGTACGGACCCACCATTAACCTTTATGGCTATAATGTGTGGCAAGGAAAGGACCCACCATTAACCTTTATGGCTATAGTGTGTGGCAAGGTACGGACCTACCATTAACCTTTATGGCTATAGTGTGTGGCAAGGTACGGACCCACCATTAACCTTTATGGCTATAGTGTGTGGCAAGGTATGGACCCACCATTAACCTTTATGGCTATAGTGTGTGGCAAGGTATGGACCCACCATTAACCTTTATGGCTATAGTGTGTGGCAAGGTACGGACCCACCATTAACCTTTATGGCTATAGTGTGTGGCAAGGTACGGACCTACCATTAACCTTTATGGCTATAGTGTGTGGCAAGGTAAGGACCTACCATTAACCTTTATGGCTATAGTGTGTGGCAAGGTAAGGACCTACCATTAACCTTTATGGCTATAGTGTGTGGCAAGGTAAGGACCCACAATTAACCTTTATGGCTATAGTGTGTGGCAAGGTACGGACCTACCATTAACCTTTATGGCTATAGTGTGTGGCAAGGTAAGGACCTACCATTAACCTTTATGGCTATAGTGTGTGGCAAGGTAAGGACCTACCATTAACCTTTATGGCTATAGTGTGTGGCAAGGTAAGGACCCACAATTAACCTTTATGGCTATAGTGTGTGGCAAGGTACGGACCTACCATTAACCTTTATGGCTATAGTGTGTGGCAAGGTACAGACCTACCATTAACCTTTATGGCTATAGTGTGTGGCAAGGTAAGGACCCACCATTAACCTTTATGGCTATAGTGTGTGGCAAGGTACGGACCTACCATTAACCTTTATGGCTATAGTGTGTGGCAAGGTAAGGACCTACCATTAACCTTTATGGCTATAGTGTGTGGCAAGGAAAGGACCCACCATTAACCTTTATGGCTATAGTGTGTGGCAAGGTACGGACCCACCATTAACCTTTATGGCTATAGTGTGTGGCAAGGTAAGGACCCACCATCAACCTTTATGGCTATAGTGTGTGGCAAGGTACGGACCCACCATTAACCTTTATGGCTATAGTGTGTGGCAAGGTACGGACCTACCATTAACCTTTATGGCTATAGTGTGTGGCAAGGTACGGACCCACCATTAACCTTTATGGCTATAGTGTGTGGCAAGGTATGGACCCACCATTAACCTTTATGGCTATAGTGTGTGGCAAGGTATGGACCCACCATTAACCTTTATGGCTATAGTGTGTGGCAAGGTACGGACCCACCATTAACCTTTATGGCTATAGTGTGTGGCAAGGTACGGACCTACCATTAACCTTTATGGCTATAGTGTGTGGCAAGGTAAGGACCTACCATTAACCTTTATGGCTATAGTGTGTGGCAAGGTAAGGACCTACCATTAACCTTTATGGCTATAGTGTGTGGCAAGGTAAGGACCCACAATTAACCTTTATGGCTATAGTGTGTGGCAAGGTACGGACCTACCATTAACCTTTATGGCTATAGTGTGTGGCAAGGTAAGGACCTACCATTAACCTTTATGGCTATAGTGTGTGGCAAGGTAAGGACCTACCATTAACCTTTATGGCTATAGTGTGTGGCAAGGTAAGGACCCACAATTAACCTTTATGGCTATAGTGTGTGGCAAGGTACGGACCTACCATTAACCTTTATGGCTATAGTGTGTGGCAAGGTACAGACCTACCATTAACCTTTATGGCTATAGTGTGTGGCAAGGTAAGGACCCACCATTAACCTTTATGGCTATAGTGTGTGGCAAGGTACGGACCTACCATTAACCTTTATGGCTATAGTGTGTGGCAAGGTAAGGACCTACCATTAACCTTTATGGCTATAGTGTGTGGCAAGGAAAGGACCCACCATTAACCTTTATGGCTATAGTGTGTGGCAAGGTACGGACCCACCATTAACCTTTATGGCTATAGTGTGTGGCAAGGTAAGGACCCACCATCAACCTTTATGGCTATAGTGTGTGGCAAGGTACGGACCCACCATTAACCTTTATGGCTATAGTGTGTGGCAAGGTACGGACCTACCATTAACCTTTATGGCTATAGTGTGTGGCAAGGTACGGACCCACCATTAACCTTTATGGCTATAGTGTGTGGCAAGGTATGGACCCACCATTAACCTTTATGGCTATAGTGTGTGGCAAGGTATGGACCCACCATTAACCTTTAAGGCTATAGTGTGTGGCAAGGTAAGGACCCACCATTAACCTTTATGGCTATAGTGTGTGGCAAGGTACGGACCCACCATTAACCTTTATGGCTATAGTGTGTGGCAAGGTACGGACCCACCATTAACCTTTATGGCTATAGTGTGTGGCAAGGTAAGGACCCACCATTAACCTTTATGGCTATAGTGTGTGGCAAGGTACGGACCCACCATTAACCTTTATGGCTATAGTGTGTGGCAAGGTAAGGACCCACCATTAACCTTTATGGCTATAGTGTGTGGCAAGGTAAGGACCCACCATTAACCTTTATGGCTATAGTGTGTGGCAAGGTACGGACCCACCATTAACCTTTATGGCTATAGTGTGTGGCAAGGTAAGGACCAACCATTAACCTTTATGGCTATAGTGTGTGGCAAGGAAAGGACCCACCATTAACCTTTATGGCTATAGTGTGTGGCAAGGTAGGGACCTACCATTAACCTTTATGGCTATAGTGTGTGGCAAGGTACGGACCCACCATTAACCTTTATGGCTATAGTGTGTGGCAAGGTACGGACCCACCATTAACCTTTATGGCTATAGTGTGTGGCAAGGTAAGGACCCACCATTAACCTTTATGGCTATAGTGTGTGGCAAGGTATGGACCCACCATTAACCTTTATGGCTATAGTGTGTGGCAAGGTAAGGACCCACCATTAACCTTTATGGCTATAGTGTGTGGCAAGGTAAGGACCTACCATTAACCTTTATGGCTATAGTGTGTGGCAAGGTAAGGACCCACCATTAACCTTTATGGCTATAGAGTGTGGCAAGGAAAGGACCCACCATTAACCTTTATGGCTATAGTGTGTGGCAAGGTACGGACCCACCATTAACCTTTATGGCTATAGTGTGTGGCAAGGTACGGACCTACCATTAACCTTTATGGCTATAGTGTGTGGCAAGGTAAGGACCAACCATTAACCTTTATGGCTATAGTGTGTGGCAAGGTAAGGACCTACCATTAACCTTTATGGCTATACATATATAGTTTATTTCACAATATTGTGACTTTGTCATAATATTTATGAACATTTAATACGTAATATCGTATATTTAGTAATATTTTATATTTTATAATATTTTATATTTCATTTACAGTTTAGTCGTTTGATAACCAACATAAGAATTTACACAATAAATATTAAAAAAAAAAAAGAAAGTGATTGGCATGTAAGGAAAGCGTAATCTATTAGACCTAAAGTAAATGTTAATGGCATGCTGGCAGCAGCTAGAAGGAACTAGAAGGCTCAGCATGTCCTGCAAC